>NC_090444.1:518365654-518668045 GCF_031143425.1 Pleurodeles waltl | reverse complement strand
CTTGAAAGTGCCTTACTTACCTGAAAAACTAACCATTACTTACCTCCCCCAGGAACTGTTGATTTTTGCACTGTGTCCACTTTTAAAATAGCTTATTGCCATTTTAACTAATATTGTGTATGTTACTGTTCTAATTCAAAGTTCCTAACTTAACTTTGTGGAGTACCTTGCATTTAATGTATTTACTTCAAATCTTGAATCTTGTGGTTCTAAAATACAATTAAGAAAATATATTTTTCTATATAAAAACTATTGGCCTGGAGTTAAGTCTCTGAGTGTGTGTACCACAAAATAGAGCATTAGAATTATCTAATTTTGCCACTATCTTACCTCTAAGGGGAACCCTTGGACTCTGTGCACACTATCTCTTACTTTGAGATAGTATATACAGAGCCAACTTCCTACAACAAGTGTAAGGGTTATTGAGGCTATATAAGTCTACAGAAGCAAGACAGGTATCCCCAGCCCTAAATGTTTACTATGCCAAGGCAGTAGAAAGTGCCTTCTATGGGGCAGAGTTGTGAGGATTTTCACGGTTGACTATGCTGGCAATCACTGAGAACAATTTTCTAAGATCTTTGTTGAGTCTACCCAAGAGTACTCCCCTGCTCACCTTGCTCTGGGACACAGGCACAATGTCCATCACACAAGACCAAACTAAGACCTGCTCTAAGATGGTGGAGAATGAAGTACACCGGCCCTTGGGGATTACTACAGTGGTTTCAAGGAGACAGTAGCCCTAGATAAGGACAAGAAAATAAAGTGGCTACTTAACATAAAGGAAACCTTGCCACAACCAGGACTAGATGAGCACTGGAAAAGGGGGGTGCACCAGAAATCCCTAAGGACATATTTTGGGCTCTCAAATGGGGACTGGGCGTGCGTAGTAAGCACCAAGAAACTCTCACCTCAGATTTCATTGATTTTAAAAATTATAGCAAGCTTGAACATTTGCTTGATTATATTACGGCACCAACTGCTAGACAAATGAACATACATTTCCAGCATGGTACCCTTCCTGTCAACTGTTTCTGCTCAAAATGGAAAGCTATGTCTGATATGAGTAATGTATGTCCAGTGTATCTGCAGGTAGCAAAAACTATGACATTTTTTATTTTTTTGTCCAGGATATAAGCGTCTGACGAAGAAGTAGATCTTACCCATTTGCAGGCAGCTTGCATGCCTTTGATAATCTTGCCAATCTTCTATGCAAACATTCTTGTGCACTGCCTGGTTTTATTGTTTAATTTTATCTTGCAAACTGTTATGTGCTGTAACTTGTCTTGTGTTCTTTTATGGCTATTTTAACTGAATAAAGTTACGTTGGTAAGATTACTAGGTAGTCCAAGGGGGGGCTAATTTTAATTTTTCATCCAAAGGGAATGTTTGATAGGACAGTGAGGAGGCTCGAAAATTATGTTTTAAGGATATGTACCATAGGTCGGTGTTGGGTGTGAAAAAGAGGTGGTCTGTTTTAAGGGCTCCCATCCGCATGCAGTGGTATCGGTCTGTGAAAAGTCTCTCAAGACTCTGAGTTTAAACATTTTTCTGTCAGTATTTAGAGACACATGTGTTCTTGAAAGTGATGACCACTGACATAGAACAGCAATATGAGGATGATGCAGTGTTGGGTATTGAAAATGTCATGATTTTGCGGAGTGTGAATCGGTAGGGAAGAGAAAAGGATCAAATCAAGAACACCATTTAAAATGTGATCTACAACCGCCTATATGATCTCTGAGTGATAGTAAAAGTAAAACACAAACTGGAAGGTCACGTTAAAAATGAATACAAATGATTTCCTGTGATCGGGCAACGAGGAGGGACACAAATGGAAGAAATTCAGCAGGAGGCGTGAGGAAAGTGAAGTGGAAGAGGAAGGATTGGGACCCTACCGTGACTAATGCACTACATCATAAGCACTGGGAGTAGTATACAGGATCATTCTAGTATGCCAAATTGAATTCAAATTAAGAATTCCATCCCATAACTGGGAGGGCTTTATTTCTGCAGGTGGAGGCTTACTATTATCCCAATATCCAGCTTTAGGGGAAGATTCTTTTTCTTTTTGCTTTTGAGACATTTCTTTGCTTTTTTTTTTTTCACAATGTGGAAGCATTTCTGCCAGAGACAGAAAGATATATGAAAATTACCTGAATTGAAGGACTCACTTACATTAGTGTCTGTGGGTGATGGTGAATTTAACAATAAATATACAATTAGCAACTAACAAAACAGGCAAAAAACAGTAAATTTACCTCCCTACCCAGTTATGTTGGCTAATTGTGGCTCACTAGTGAAAGAATAGTAGAATGAATATGATCAAGGTCAGTAAATCCAAGACCAGACAGGTGAGTAGTGTGCTTTACACATTCCTGATTGATTGATTGATTGACTATATTAGCAAGAAGAATACGTGGAATGCTGTACAATGAAAGACATAATAAAACACAATTGAAAGGGTGGAGGATGCTATGGAATTTTGATGGCAAAGAGCAATAGGAAGTTGAAATAGAACCACACACAAATGAATTGTATCGATTTGAGAGATCAAATATTTCTGTCTAAACGTAACACAGGAACTTTCCTGTGATTTACTTTTTTGCATTACAGAGCACACGAAGGTCACATTTTCAATGGGGAAAATACACACAAAAATGAACACAAAATTGCAGTTTTACATACCTATGCAAAAATACTCAGATGCATACATTACCATTGTGAGTGGTTATACACTTTATATTTTACCATGTTTCACTTCTTATCACATGCCTACCATTTTCAAGCACTGGTAATAACAAGTGCACTATATACAAATGTAATGGTACTCAATTTACCAACCACATAAGGATGGAAATCTGAGACAGCTGTGCCGGGATTCGAACCTGTGATCTGTGACCTGCAGCACACATTATGCCGAAGTGGTTTCAAACTTTAAAAGTTAGCCAGAAGCATCATAGAATTCAAACAAAAAGGTGCCAATTTACAATAAAAACTGTGTGGGGATGGAAAGTATGGACAATCTCCATTCAGGAAGAGCCAATACGAAACAATAATTAACCTTTAATTTACATAACAATGTGAATAAATAAAGGAATAATGTGCTAAAAAATCTACTTTTGGGGCCTCTTTGTAGAGGTAACAGGCTCTGATCCAGATGGGATGTTTTACATGCCAATCCAGTTGCCAGGAGTGAAATAAGAGTGAATCTGCAGAGTAATGAAAAGCCACATTACAAGTACACAGAAGATTCAGAGGCCATGGAAGCTTAGAACAGTTCTGCAAGTGTGCAGATGGCTTGGTGGTTTGTTGACCTATAGATTGCGATCACCAAATGCTTAATAAAAATAATTTCAACATACATCCAGATTTTACCGTGTGCTGTCAAAATAAAGGGCCTCATTATGAGTGAGGCAATCCGAGGACCGCCACACTCATGCTGATGGTTGGACCGCCGCCTTACAATCCTGGTGGGCGAACCTAGCAGGGGACTGCCATCTCTGCCTGGAACATTGTTCCCGACGAGCTGACGGCGGTCTTGGTTGTAGTCAGCGAGACCGGCGCTGAACTGCTCTGCATGGCTGATTACAACCTTGTTCTCAACCAGGCTTTTCATTGCGGTTTCCCCACCTTGAAAAGGGTGGCGGAGAACAAGTGCAGGGAGCCACAGGAGGGGCTCTGCACTGCCCATGCCCTGCAAATGCCCATGGCATAGGCAGTGTAGGGGCCCTCCTGCCCAGCAGCAATGGAATGCGCACTGTCTACTTGACAAACAGTACACATTCTGAGGGTGCTGGCCAGCCCCTTCTGTGCTACAAGATAGCGCTTGGCTCCTTTAATAAAGCTAAGTGCTATCTCGTAGCACTGCTTCTGTCAGTCTGACCGATAGGAATGCTCTAGTACAATGTTTCCACCTGTCAGACCGGCAGGAACATTGTAATAGGGTGGGGGCGAACGCCACCTCCATGGCAGTGGCATCCTCCTCGTGTATTTGGCGGTTCCACGTTGGGACCGTCAAACTCATAATGAGGCCAAAAATCTTTATTCAAGTTAAGACCATCGGATTCACGTCCAATCCCTTTGCTATAATATTACGCAGCGAGTAACTGTGTAATTTGAAATTATTTTATGTTTTATGTGGGTGTTTGTTGCTGGAGGTTTAATTATGCAGGTCATTATGAAAGCATGATTAACTTGGTAATTAACAATCGTGGGTGAACTTTATCACCCATTTGTGATATATGTCATAGTATATAAACGGTGGAGTTGGACAGCGCAGGTTAACAAGAACATGCGAGCCCTGGCAAAGCTCTTAGGCTGTTAGAAGGTAAATGACTCTAGTTCATCATTAGATCATCGTAGTTTCCACAGCGAAACAGTGAAGGTGGACACACTGAAATCAGTTCAAACACCAAAGTCGCATTTTAAGAAAAGGAGACAATGTTCTTGTGTAAATTTGGTTAAAAATGCATTATTTAAGTGAGCAAACTAGTCCAGTTACCTAAGAAATACAGCGAGCAAAAATTACTGTGGAATGAAGTAACATTGGAAGCGTCCCACAGATCTATAGGTCGGGTATGCAAATGAATGACATGTTGTAAAAGGGTTACGTTTCATTCTGTGTTGAGACAACACATAACGAATGAAGTTACTCCCAAAACGGGTGATATCTGCTATGGAAGAAAAATACATTTGTATTTTTTAAATGACAGAAGGATCATATCATTGTTAACGCAAACATACACAAGGAAAATATGTATACGTATGCAACTGGATATGTATGCTACAAGCTTGTAATAGGGTCAATTTGATGAAATGTATAGATGCTGCCTCCCTAGCCAAATAAATTGCGAGCAGTTTTTGCAGAGCGCACATCTCCAGGGCCACTGTGTCTTGAACAGATGCAGAGAGGAACAGTTTCATTGAGAGGTTTTCATGTTCGCTGCTACAAGAATAGATGGCGACTGCTGAAATGCCAAGTGTTGTGGGAGTTCTAAAAGGGTGGCAGAATACCAGGGAACCTGTTTAAATTCAGACTGTATAATGAGACATACAGAAGTCTTCAAGGTGCGTCTCACTCGTAAATGCAATACTGCAAAATAACTTATAGTGCTAATAAAGTTTTGCTCATGTCATACTGTGGATCACCTGGATTCACACATTCATTTTATCACTGGGTAAATATGCACATTGTTTGTGAAATGGCACCCACCAAAATCCTTTCTGCTGAAACAGTAAGTGTACTTTAGATAACATCCTAGAAGAGCTGAACAGTAATGACCAGTAATTGCCAACATAGGAGGGTATGCACGTTGGCTTATTTGTCATGAACAATACAGAATGCATTAGCAGTAGGATGTTGTGGGCAGATGTAATTCCTTTCCACTACCAGAATTACTAAGAGTACTTTTCCTTTTATTAAGATACAAATTTAACATTTTACCAATGCAGTCCGAAAATGGGAAGAGACAAGGAGAGCAATGAAAGCTTGTAAAAACTCAGAGGCCAACTTAGGCTCAATGGGGCATATGCTAAATTCACTACTGTTCTCAGATTATAATGAAAGTCACTGTGTAGTGGAGACATCACTGCGACTAACTGTTTCCAGCAAAATGCCAAAGCAAGGAGTGCGAACAGAATTGAGTCCTGAGCAAGACCACTCCAGGTGATGGGCAGAAACCGTACTGACCAGCGGTAAAACACTGTTTGTTTCACAAGCACAGCAGAATACCAGGTTTTGCATCTTTCTAATATCCAGGTCCGGATTCAGGTTCAACTTTTAAATGCCAAAGTAATTTAACCAAACAATTAAAATCAACATGCAAAGGTAATACAAAAAATAATTGGGAACGTGCAAAAAATAGAGAATTAAATTGGTTTGTCTATATTGCCTACAATGGCCTTCATTAAGAACAGCCTAGAAAATGAGCTTGTGTTTCCCCACCTCTGGTCCCAGAACAGGAGTAATGGTACCTTTGGTGATGGGGAAATCCAGCTTAATATAACTTGGACCCTGGCAGTCAACTAAGAAATCAGCAATTACCGGTGGAATCTGTGTAGGAAAGTCCCTTCTTTATGGCATGGTTGAGGAGTGTGCTGATGTAGTACCGCCTAAAGTCTGGGACCCATGTTCCTTCCTGCCCAGATTGCCTCTTCATTAGTTCCTAATGTAACCACGTGCCAACTCCTGCTCAGTGTTAGCTTATGTAGAATGCTGCCTGCTCTTTAAAATACTGCCTGGCACTAATAAGAAGTAAATTTGCGAAATAGTGTAGGAGACGTGAAACCAATATCAATTTTGATGGGGTTACGTGCCAGCCCCAACCGTTTGGAGAGCATTTAAAAAGGTCACCTTGCTCTAACAAACTGGATAGCATGCCCTTAGTTAACTTCTAGGTGATCCTTGAGATACAGATGTTTAAAGAACAGTTATCCAACTACAGAAATCGTCACCTAACCCAAATCTCTCTGACATCCTTTGCAGGAAACTCCAGCTCAGGTTATCAAAGTACTTTTCTGTATCAACTGCTAGGACTGACTCTCCAGGTTGCTGGAGCATTCCCCATTATTTTAAATAGTTGCCATATATTCTGTGATCTGCTACGGCCAGGGATGAAGACATTCTGTCCTCATTTATGAGCTTCAGGCATATGTGGCAGTAGCATCCCAGCCAATATTTTACAGAGAATTGTATAATCCCCATTTAAAATTGAAAGGGGCTGATAACTTATTGGTCATTCCCTGCTTTTAGTAGGGACATTAATAGAAGTCACTGCCTGTAAGGACAGTGCCTAGCTTAGATATATCTGTATACATTGACGTCAGCTAGGGTACCCATTCAGCAAAAACTGCACAAAACTCTATGGGGAGGCCGTCAGTTCACAGAACCTTCACCGAGCAAGTGCGGAACGGATCTTTTTGACCTCTTGGATGAGATGGATTGTCACAGAGGTCAGTCTCCTGTCTTTCAAGTCTGGGCAGTGGAGTATCTGTTAAAAATCAATTTATCTCCTCGTTTCTGTTCTACTGCCTATTGTATAGCTTTGCATAGTAATCATAAAATGCCTCATTGATGGCTTTCTGTAACAGTTGTTGCGCCCCCTGGAGTCCTTAATGATGATCAAGGGAGGGCTCCTGTTGTGAAACCTAGTTAGCCAAGCTAGGACCCCCTATACTTGTCACCCTCTGCATGTCAGCACACTGCATAAACTGCGTAGACCATGCACTTCTCTCTCTCCACCAATGTGGCATAAGAACAGAAATATACTTTTAACACTTACTTGTTTATTTCTCTTGCTTGATCGTTTTCTATTATTGAGGTTAGAGGTATACTCAGAGGTAGAAGCACAATAGTCACAATTTTAGTGACCCCTAATCTTGCACAAAAGACTAAAGTTGGTCACTTAATGTCAATACCTCACACTTTCAGACTAAAACACTCTAATAGTGTCAAATTATTCTAAACCAAGTAACTACCACCATCCATTTGTAATACCATAGAGGTGTGACCAGTGAGATTGGAGGTTGGTAAGAAGAAGGAAGCCACCCAAGCCAATATGTGTTGTCAAAAGAAACCCTGTAGTAATTACCTTCTGGGTGAGCATTCTTGGTTCAGGTCAGAGAGCACCAGTACCCTCACATCTTTACAGTGGGTGGCTTTTTTCACATCTACTCAAAGGATATCTTACCTTGCTTTCAGTTAATGAAGCACTGTCTCCTATTAGCAGCATAAGGGGATCACCACTTTCACTCTGAATTGTCTGGATCTCCATCTATTGCTGACGGACTCAGGCTGTAAAAGGTTTTCTTTTCTCATGGAGCTTTCAATGCATTCTAAACTATACTTTAAGTCCATGTCCACTGTTGGCAAATGGAAGTATTTGTGGACAGACTTCATGTTTTTAACAATATTTTCTTGGCTGTCTACCTTATCAGAAGTTCGTTTTATTGTCCTTCGGCCTGGACGTTCTTGAGGACAGCATCTGCAGCAATGCCTCTATTGTTATAATGCTGCTCTCATTGCTCTGTCTTGTTCTATGCAGCTCTTGGAACATACCTATAAGGAACCTTATACATGTCAAGAGTAAATGTCATCACAGTTAGCCTCTTTTCCCCTGCATAAAAGGTGATCTTGCTTTTAAAATCTTCCTCAGCACCTATACAACACATTTCCTATGTGTTTCCTTGGCACAGGGGATTACATACCATTGGTGCAGCAGGTGTGGGGCATTGGGGCCCGAGCCGGAGGGCCCACTGGACCCTAATAATGGCTGTATTTTACTGATCCAACAACAGTCAAAGCGGCCTTTTTCCATGCTTGCACCCAGGCCCATGACATCCTTGCTATGCTGGTACCTCGGTAGGCAGCAAATGAGCTGTGATTACATCTGAGAGGAGGGCAATAGGGGTTTCACAATTTTTTTTATGTTGGGGCTGCCAGTCACTTCTTACATAATAGGTGGTCTCACTTCATGACCTCCAGAGCTGGATTTGTGTGTGTGCTTTAAGGCAGATACCATCACACCTCATGTTGTACTGCACTCTCAGAGATGACACATTTTAGCTTCTCTCTCTGCCACTTGCCCAAACTCTTAGGTTCAGCTCCTATCTATGCCTCCAAGAAGATGTCATAGCAACATAAAAAGATGATGGACAGAATGCTGAAGATTGACAAACATTCACCCCCAGTCAGAGATCTCGGTTAAATCCATCATTTTGTTTTCCCACAATGCCACCCCAGTTTGGGCCGAGCCATATGCAAATCATTCTTGACCCTGCTCCCTATGGGAACAGTCCAGCCCAAACTGCCAGGCCAGGACTTCCCTTGAATGAAAAACAAGCATGGTAGGACTGGTTTCGGGGTATCACCTGAAATTGGTCCCAGTTCGCTCGTTTCTGGTTCAGGGAGGACCTGGCCTGGCAGTACAGGCTGCACTGTCCCCATGGGGAGCAGGGTCAAGGCTGATTTTCATATAGCTAGGTCAAGACTGGAATGGCTTGCTGAACAAAAAACACAACGGATTTAGGCCCAGATCTCTGACTGGGGGGGAATATTTGACAATCTTCAGCATTCCGTCCATCACCTGTTCTTTCTGCATTTGTTGCTTAAAGTGGGATGGGTATGCCCAGATGTGGGTCCTGTGCTTGTGCCATGCCTCTAGATTTAATCTAGCCTGGCCCTTGAGGTGTGATACCCTGAAACCGGTCCCAGGATGCTTGTTTCCGGTCAAAACTGCATGAGTTCAGCATCAGTTATTTCAGGAGTTATTTGACTCTTCCTCCTCACATCCAGTTCCTGCTGGTAGCAGTAAAATCAGCACAGACAAAGAACACTCATAGTTGCCGGAATCCCAGCTTCAACTGCTATTAGTAGCATGTGCCTCAGGTACTGGATGCAACAAGGAGGACCTTCGTGTACAGCAGAACTGAGCAACTAATTTTTTAGACTTCTGACATCAGATGAAATGGCATTTCTGATGAGTTAGCCCATGGCCATTGATCCGACCACTGACTCCCATACACCAATGGCTGAGCAGAAATCAAACTTTTACCAGACGTGCAGTGATTTGTAACCATACTGGTGTGCTGGCTATTCTGGAGCTCAGCAAACACCTCCTCAAAATGATTAGTTTGATCACCATAATTCCACCTTACACCTACAGTACCCCAACCCAGTTTTAAGTAAATTTTACTGGGGCTCATTCATCAATCATTTTTACAGACCGCTTATAACATTATATATTTATTTTTATCAGTGATTGTATGTACTACACACTAGCCCTAAAGAGAGGAAAGAGTGCTTTAACTAAATTAACAATCTGTTGACTATGATTACACTTTACACACATTAATACTTTCACATTAAAGTTATCAGTCAAAGCAATGAACTTAATACTGGGGTCCTTGTTATCTAATTACATTCTATTCAAATATTCAAAGAGTGTTTCGTCTGCAAGTATTCAGGAATGATTGGTTTATTCAAAAGGTAACTTAACATTTGGGCTTTTATCTCCTTCTTGAGTGTCTCGAAGGTAGGTTGTGATCTGATTAAAAGGGATAAGGAGTTCCAGCTTGTGGGTGAATTTCAAGAAAGGGATTGTTTCGTTGTTTTGAAGGCTGGAGTTTGAAGCAGGAGTGTGACTTCTCAGACATATTTGGGTGTCTGACGTTTACTTTTTGGGCCAGGTATCCAGCGGTTCATTTGCAGCTGGCTTTATATGTGATAAAAACTAGTTTGAACTGATGTCTTTCTTTTAGAGGTAACCAAATGAGGAAAAACATAATTGAAGTGATGTGGTTGAAATTCCTCTATCCTATAACAAGTCTTCCTGCTTCATGAAATACGAATTTAAGAGCAGCTAATTGGACCTTCCAATTCCACATAGAAATGTGTTCCCGTACTCCAGGCTTAACATCATTAGAGCCTGTGTTACTTGCTTAAAATCTTCCTCTGGGAAGAGGGGTTTAATTTCGCGCAGTAGCCTAAGCTGGTTTTGCGCTCCTTTTGCTAATATTTGCTTTTGGTAGTGCATGTCTGCGAGACTGAAGCATTGGTTTCTTTCCAGAACACAACCAAGTGGTTTTGCTCTGGAGTGCTAAACTATTGAGTCACTGTAATATGGGAGTAACAGAACTTGGAGAGCGATGAGTCAAAATTCTGTTTTTAGAGGGCTGTGTTTAAGATCCGGCTCTGTCATTCAGGCTTTCATAACCTTTAGCATCTGAAATACACAAATACATTAAGCCAGTGAAGTGATTTTCATGAAGAGCAGAAAATCAAGACAGTAAGACCCGTATGAGATGTTTCAACTGTTCAGCAATGTGGCTAGTGGTGCTATGTAAAACTTGTAAAGTGCAGGCGATAATATGGAACTTGAGGGACTCCTTGGCTTATACGGACATGTATAGCAGTGACTTGGCTATTTTTGTTTTTTTGTCCCTAGCTTTCCAGTTATGACATGAACAAGCTAAGGACTGGTCCTTCCATGCTCATCTACTTATATTCAGTTGGAATAAGCAGTTATTAGTTATATTCAGCAGGACTAAGCAGTTATTAGCTATATTCAGTAGTGTTAAGCAGTTTACTGTATGGAACAGCTGAAATGTCTAGTAATGATAAACAGAAATTGTTTTTTTAACAGGTGGTGTACAGGAATTGTTAAACGTAGCTTGTTTGCTTTGCTACTCGTTGGGTGCGTGGGGGTTTTGGGCAAAAACAAAAAGCAAATCCCTACAGAGTAGTATTAACCAACATCATGACACCTGGAAAAGACATACATCATGTTTGATGTACTGTCCTTCTAGTTCTAGTTTACTGTAAAGTGTGGACACTTATCCTGTCAATTCCAGTGGAAGTTAAGACTGTGCTTCCATTCAAACTTTAATTCGTGTTCACTTTCTGTCTACATGTTTTTATCTGTTTCCACAGCCATTAAGATCTGAAGCAAATGTTAGTAAACTCAAGATTCCTACGATGGATCCAACCTGCTCCTTTCAAATGAAAAAAACTGAGGCTGTTCCCTATTTCCTAGTGCAGGACTCCAAAAGATTATGTGAAAAGACACTCTCTGTCTATCCCTGAGGCATGCGCACTCGTGCCAACTACTGCACTGTAGGGTTAAGCCCAGGTCAACTGAGTTGTAGATTCTAATGGTTCACGGGCAAGCTCTCTTCTAAATTCAATCCTTAATGCAAGTCTCAGTCTGGTCAGATTTGGCTTCACCATCAGTCAGTCACCCTTGAAGTCAAGCTCCCCAGCAAAACAGAAACAGGAGCATCTTTGAAGACATGTTCACAAGTACCTCTGCTGGAAGAAGGGGGCAACAATTGGTCACTGGGATATAGAATGGGAAGTCATAGGCAGATATCTAAAGCAGTGTCCAGCTGCTGCTTGCCATTCTGGGAGAGACCTTTGCACAGGCCGCTAAATCAGCATAATACAGGTGGGTTCTGCTAGGCAGATCTGTGAGTTTAACATGTACAGTAGTCTTTGCAGCCCAGAAACACATACAATTTCAAAACGTCTACAGGTACTCTCAAGTACAAATTACAAAGAGTGTTAAAAGGACAGGAACCTCAGAAATAACTGCAACCTTATTTGCAAGTAGCATTGACCTTGTGCTACGTGAGGTGTACTGTTGAATGATACCATTCATACTGTACCCTTGCTTCCGTATTCACCACACAAAATAAAGGCACACAGCTTATACACCTGGGGAACTGAGGGTCCCCATTTACAGGGGATTTAACAGATTTTATCAAAATGGACAATTAAACAACTCTCTCTGTAAAAGTGAAAACGTTTACGCCACTGTATATCATATTCTACCATCAACTGTCAGCTTGGGGTGGTTACTGTCCCCTCACACACTCTTGATGCACTTCTATTCCCAGCAGAGAGTTATGCATTGCTGTAGGAGCAAACATTTTAAAATTGGGCTCATCTGGTGGGGTCAAAAATGTCACAGGGGTTGTGGGGCAGGAGAACAGGGAGTCAGAAAAGTAAACAGAAAGGATGGCATGACACACTGTAAGGACTTTTAACCACACATTCAGCCAATCTTTGACTTCGAATTTGAGCTTCAAGCCCATGTGTCACAGATCCGCAGGTATGCTAAGAGCAGTATTATTGGTCTGAAAGTAAACAGTGTTACCGATTTGGTATGACTCCTAGTGGTGGAGTGGGTGAGTCCTACTGCATTATGTTAACATCAAAAGAACTGCTTCACCTAAATGTTTTCAGGTGCTTCTGAACAAGTGATGACTTGGTTGAAACCTCATTTATCAGGTTTTCCAAAGCATTGGCCCAACAAGGAGGACAGTTCATACAGAACAAGGGGCACCCAGTATTCAAAGGGACATGGGTAATACAGCCATAGAAAAACAATGTTTCGCTAGGAAGCATTTGACCATGCTTTGACAAATGAGCAAGGATTGCAAATTAATGACTGCCTTGCTTCATTCCACAACAAATGTGATCCACGAAAGTTCAACACTACCCCATATTTTATGATATTGTCATATCATTGATTCAAAAGAGAGTTCAACAAAAAGTGCAGGTGCTCAAAGTGACTGTCCAATGCAAGTGAATAATGGGGAGTTAAACAGTACACATTACAGTGTGCAGACAATATTTACAATATGTACCGGGGTCCCAACCAATGGGACAAAAGCTCATTTAAAACCTGACAGTATAGACATTCAAATTTAAACTGTCTGACAATGTATGTTATGGTTAGGATCCATATGCTGCAGCCATCTTACACACCTAATCCCAACAGGTGATTTGAACAATGAAGACTGATCAGGTAAATGCAGGAATGCCGAAAGATAACCCTTAACAGTGCCAAAAGCAATTCCTTGCTGGTTGAGGGAAAGAACAGCAACACTTCAGACAACTGAGCCTTTAAGGGGTCAATCAGGCGTGCGCCGCACCAAAGCACAAATTTGTCTTGGCGACAGGTGTATACAGACTTTGTTGAGGGACAACTGGCTGCCAAGATAACATACACTACTTTAGGTGGGAGACTGAAGGCTTTCAACCAGCGACACTTAAATTCCATGTTTGAAGGCAGAGATTGTAAAGGCTGGGGTGGAGAACCAGACCTTTCTACTGCAACCACAGATCCTCCCTCGATTGGAGGGCAGATGCTCAAACTCAGGAGTTCTGACTGGCTCATGCCCAGTCCAGAGCCATTAAAATGACTTGGGCCCGGTCAGTCCTGATTTTGAGAACTCTGGACTGGAGAGGTATGAGCAAAAAAGGCCTACAAGAGTCCGGAGTTACAATCAAGGCAGACCATGCCTTTGAGAGATACCTTGGAAACTTCAAACCACAAAAGTGCTGTCATTGCGCGTTACCACCGGTGTGGAGCAGATTGAGTAAAGGTTCTCCCTATTTGCTGAGCAAACCTTGCGCCACCTCCTGGTGAAACTGGCGCTCGTGAGCCACTAAATGTCTGCGGTTGAATTGGTCTGTCCTGGCGTTCAATGAGCCCGCCAAGTGGTTCACCACCAGGAAGATACCTTTAGTGGTCTAGCCTTTTCCAGAGATCCAAACATTTCTAAAGGCGCAAAGCCTCCTGCACAGGGTACGTGACTCCATCCCGCCCTCTTTGTTGCAGTACCACATGGTGGTGGTGTTGGCCTTGAGCACTTGTCCAAGCCTCTCCTTGACGTATGGCAGGAAGGTCTTCAACACTTAGCAGATGATCCTCAACTCCAGATGGCTGATATGGAGCTGGGAAGCGGCAGAAGACCAGAGGCCTCTGATCTCCACCTATCCAAGGTAGCTGTACCAACCCTGAAGTGGCGCATTAGTCACCACTGTCAGCTCTGTTTGGGGAAAGAAGAGGGATCTGCCTCTGACCCAATCGTGGTCCAGTAACCACAACTGCAGACCTTTCACAGTTTCCTTCGAAATTCGAACGTGGTCGGAGAGGTCTCCTTGATGATCGACAATTGGGACTTCAAGTCCCACTGCAGAGCCTGCATATGCCACCTTGCATGCTTGGCCAGCAGGATGCAGGAGGCCATGAGTCCTTGCAGCCTCAGAGTCAACCTCACTGAAATTGGGCTCATATCTTGATAGTCCTGAACACTCTTTGCCAGAGAAACAAAATGTAACTGTATCCAGAATGGCTTTGGTTAAGGGGCGGTGCGACTTTGCCAAGTTGGTAGTGAACTCCAAAGATTACAGGAGGTTCGCCGAAGTCTGGAGGTGGTGGACACCTGCCTTCAATAGCCAGTCGTCAAGGTAGGAGAGACTGTCACCCCTGACCACCGAAGGTGTGCTGCCACCACAAACGTGGCTGCATCACAACCATCTTGCATTGCCAGCAGAAGGACAGAGCAAAGGTCTTCTGGTACACCAGGGACGACTTGTTCCAGTAAATCACAGAGGCACCAGTATAACAGCCCAACAAACAGGAAGTGTTGATAAATCCCAGGGCCAAATTGGCTGAAGAGAAGAGGTGCTTTCCAAATGTCCACTTACTTTGATTGCCTGTCAGGGGGAGTGGTAGGTAGATTACTGGGTTTAGTCTGATTGGTGGAGGCCTGCTTCATAAGGCTCTCTAGAGAAGGGTGCTGCAACAAAAAGGCTGAGTCGCCTGGAGCAGTGTGATGGAGCCTGGCAATTTGCCTGCTAGCTGGGAGGCCAGTGCAAGGCTTGGCCCAGGCCACTAGAAGAGTATCAGTCAGGGCCTCATTTACAGGAAGGAGGGGCTCAGAAGCAGTCTGGCCTGGATGCAGTACCTCAGTCAACATGTTTGTTTTTACATCCATATTGGGAAACTGGAGGTCAAAGACTTCAGCCACCCTATGCAAATCCATAGACTAGAAGGAAGATTCTTCCACGGCTGGGCCAGGAGGGGAGAAAAGAGCTTGGTAAGTATTCAGCCCACTAGCCTTGTGAAAGTCCACATACCAACTGTCCTTGGCATAGGGCTGAGCAAACTCATCATCCTGGTCATAATCATTATCAGTCCCAAAAAGGGAATGTAGATAATGTTGTCGGCCTTGTGGCAATGCAAAAGCAGAAGCTGGTGCCCCAGTTGGATTTAAGTGCGGCGTTGGTCGAAGTTAGACCGGCATCGATTTGGCACGAGAGAGGACCATCAAGACCACATCTTCAGGCAGTGAGTTCAGCATCCATGCAATGTACTCAGGCCTGATGTGGGTATAGGTGCAGGGAATGGTGTAGGAACTGGAGCCAAGAGCAAAAGTGGCTCAGAGAGTCCAGCCTGCAGCAAGGGTGAACTTACTGGCTGTAGTTCAGGTAAAAGGCCTCTTGACTCTGTGGAGATTCGACTAACCGGAGCATAGCTGTGCAGAACTCTTCCATCTGGTGTGGCGTCGCTGAAGGTTGTACTGGCACCAGCTTCTGGAATCAGCTCTGAAGTTGGCCGACTTACAAAGCGGGACCATTACAGTTGACGCTGCCCACAAGCTTCATCAGTGGAGGAAATGTCATGAAGGAGCAGAACTCCACTTCAACTTCTTTTGTTTTTTGTGCTTACCGGAGGACTTGAAGCATGACAAAGACTGGCTTGCAGAGCGGCTCAGTCAACTCCAGGGACTGGAGCAATACAATGGCTTTCGGATTCTTTGACACGCAGTGTCTGCAGGTATTGAAGTTGTGGCCCGACCCCAGACATCACAGGCAAACCTGCTGGGGATCCTTCACTGACATATGCTTGGAACAGTCCTTACAGGTTTTAAAACCTGCCATCCTAGTGGTGACATATCTTGCACACTGGATATATTTCCAACAAGAAGTCATGAAGAAAGGGTCTCTGAGAGACCACAGAAGGACCAGATCCGCAGCTGGTGGCGTGGAAAGAAAGGAACCTAGGTCAACCAGCAAGAGTGGAGCCTACATTGGCCCCACATGTAACTTTTGATGCAAAACGGCATCAGTGCAGAGCTGCATGGCTCCACCTTCAATTCTGTTGACCAAAATCATCTGCATTTTACTTGCTTGCTTCTGCTGCTAACTCTTACCTTGATCTGGACTTACCTCCGCTCTTAATGGTTACTTCTAGAAGCCAGTGAGATCCAGGTCCTGAGTGGTTGCACCAGAGCTCCCAGCCCTGTTCCTGAGCCCTGCTGCGTGATCGGAGGGACGAAGAATCAAATTGTGTCTAGACTAGAACACCTGAAATCAACTTCATAAATGGTTCGTGACTCTATTCTGATTTGTTATTATGCTGGTACAAGCAGAAAAGCATTTTTTTTTGTAGGTCACTACATCCTTTAGAGCACAAAGAAAAACTTGTCCCTGACTATTGACATCCTGATGCACACGAAGCATATTTTACTTACACTGACGCGCATTTGGGTAAAGATGCAAGCACTTGCACCAAGGACTAGTCTGTTTTCTTTCACAAGTAACTTCCCTCCTTCCTATGACACCTATCATTTCTGAATGTGAGGGTTTCTGGGTTGTATTTTTAAGGTCAAAGACACCAATATCTAAACTGCTGTTTTTTGTCGTTCTTCCGGATGATGGGTGCGTTTTATTTTATTATTAATCATTTGAAAATGTGGTCGAAAAGGGATAAAAACTGCTTAAAACTAAACAGACGGCGTTACACCCAAACAAAAATGTTCTGTTTTAGATTTTAGGAAAATTAGTTTTACGGTTAGCTTTCTCCTGGTATATGAGAGGGACAATTAATTAAAGCACATAATTAGCTTTCCCTGTGCAGGTTTCAAGTTACAGTGCGACCTGGAGTGCTACACAAAAGAAGAGCTCAATGCAGTGCTGAGCACTGATCTCAGTTTTTGCAGATTTAAAGTGGACTGGCGTATGTCGAGAGAAAATCTAACCCAGGCCGTTTTCAGAAGGTGGAGGATTTCTCTCTGCCTCACTCAGCGCCCTCCGACCCCTTTTGTTCCCCTCCAGCTGTCATTATAGGTGCGCTTCAGCCGCACAGCTCCAAGATTAAAGACACCCTTGAATTGTGAAAAAAGGAGTGTCACTTGTTTTAGTAAACATATACCCGTGGCTTCTTCCAGGTCTGAGCGTTCCCATTTCTCTTTGTAATTTTGGAGGCCAGTGGGATGTGCCAGAGCTGCATCGAGCGAGTAATCTGCGTGATGTCTCGCTCCACATTCCATCTCCTGGTAGACGAGATGCTTCTACGGCAAAATGTCCCTGGACAGGCTAAGAAAGGAATCTTTTCAGCGGAATAAGGAGTGGGTCAGGGCTTCAAGTGTCAGTTACAAAGAAAGGAACAAGTAAAGGTATGAAATGGAAATGTGTAAATGAGGTGGGCAGGGACGTAGCTTGGTCAGTATGACTGGGGGTGGGGCGGGGGGGGGGGGGTGATGTTGGGGGAGGGAGGGCTCAAGGTTAGCTTCAGATTTCCCGACAGTCACACTGACACATGATGTTAAAATGCATTATACCACAAGCAAGGTGCACAGGAGAGGCTTAAGAGGCAGTGGAAAGGGAGAGGACTGTGGATTGGTAGGTGTACTAAGTGAGAGAAACCGCAATATTTTGTGGAATAACCAACATTTTTGAAGTATTTCCAAACAGACAGAGGGAGAGAGTGTGCATGCATTTTTGTCTGTATAAAAATTGCTAGTGAAATCCGACAGACACCTTACCATACCCGACTGAAAGCACATTCACCCAACTATTCATCACAAAATACATTTATTTGGGGGAGGTGGGAGTGACACCCCCCTATCCCCCTTTGAAGCTACGCCCCTGGAGGTGAGAGCGGGACATTAGAGTCCTAAGAGCCATTTTAAACACAGCTCGACTGCCGGGCAGAGACTCTGGATTTCCATCTTGGATTCCATTGTTTTTTCTCACCATGCATTAGAGAAAGCCTCCTGCTGTGCTTGATTTTGGTTTTAAAAGCTGGTCTCTTTTTTTCATCTTTTCTGATGCATGTCCGACCAAGTGAGATTTGCTAGGTAGGATGGAGCCTGAGACATCCTAGCAATAATCTCTGAAGGCCTGATTCACAAAGGTAAACTTACACTTTTGAGCATGTTTATGATTGTTTGCTATTCACAAAGGCATCGATGTGTAGTATCTTTACCAATGCGGAGTCTCTGCACACAAAGACTTATCTTTTTATGTGCAGAGACTACGCACTCAAAGATGCTACTCGTAAATCCCTTTGTGACTAGCAAACAATCGTAAACGTACACAAAAGTGCAAATGTATCTTTGTGAATCAGGCCCTGCATATCAAAAATGATGCAGAGACGAACAGTGGTTTAGGAGTTTTTGTGGGAAGAAGGATAGGGGATGTTAAGGAGCACTGGTGGGAGGGTGATTCTGAAAAATAAACAACCAAACGCCTCAACATAAGTAAACAGAGCTTTTAGTCACACAATATCTTTCTCCATGCCAGGAAAAACAGAAGAGAACACAGCATGCAGACTGGAGAGCTGGTCAACAACACCAGTTAATAACTCTCACCCAAATTAGTGGCCCGACCCACAGGTAAATACACATGCAGATAGCAAACTCACTGACTGGTTCCAAAACTAATATCATTCCTTTCCAAGGTGCATTATAGTCAGTACTAAGAGTTTTAGTTTTTATGGTACCCTTTAAAATATCACAATATTAGAATTTGACACATCAAAGAATATCAATAGTTAAAAGATACCCATCGCCGCATTTTAAACTGATATCTGATCAATAAAACACTCACAATGCTCTCACAAACTACAGTTATTTCAGCTTGTATGAAGTGCTGCAAACCCTCAATGCATCTGACCTGACTTGTATCACTCACTGATATCTCCTTATTGAAACATTCATAGAAAACTCAAGATGAACCTATAGCCAACTCGACAACTTCAAATACCTTCCATAGAACGTTCGCAAATCTATTCAGCTGCTACAGTATTTTGTCAAATTACAGATATGTTATTTGAGGTACATGGAAATACAGTGATTTGCCCAGTGACGGCCAGCTTGTATCTCCAATGGGGGGGGAATAGGGGGATGAGTAATACAATTAAAATAAAAAAGCACCTACCTGGACACGATCTTCTCTCCTCGTGTCACGTCGTCTCTCCCAGCTCCGATGGTAAAAGGGCCCAGTAAACTGCACAAGCCAATCCCGACGCTGGTTTCATGCTGGTAATCAACATGAAACCAGCATCAGGATTGGTGGGAGTGGGCTCTCAGCGCTCACCAGAGCACTGGTGGCCTGTGCCTTCTCTAATCAGCTGTCTTAAGACAGCTGGGTTAGAGATGTTTAAAGTGCGCATGTGTGGCTGGCTGTTACAAGACGGCCGGCTAAAGGGACATGCACAATTCAAACAAGTGCACAGCTCCCTTCTGCCACTCGTCAGCAATTGCCATGCCCCGTCCTGACACTTGGTTCAGGACAGGCAGCTGAAAAATAAAGTTTATTACCAATTTATTTTTCCGTTATGGGGGGCATTTTCTTTGGTGGAGCGACGCTCCTCCGTCCACGTGGAGGGGCCGGCCATGGATTTGCCACCAATCACATGATGTTGGGCAAGGGGAAAATCCACAATTATAACCTGTGTCTTCAGTTCCCAAGGTGAAAATGAGTACATTTCTAAATGATAGTAATAACAATTTTGCGAATTTTAAGGGAGGACAGAAGAACCAGTCCAAAAACATGGTACCCATACCATCAGTCCACTCTCCAACAAAAGAAAAACAACTTCCAACATTCACAGAAATGGATTTTGAAGAGAAAGATTAAATAAAACCTAGGTGCATTTAACAATTATGGGTCTGATAGTCAGGATGGCCTTTGTACGAGGGACAGTTGGGGAGCGTGGAACCTATTCCCTGCTTTTCCTCATGAAAGCAAAACAATACAAGGAGTGACGTTGGGTACTATAGTTTACATTTCATCCGTCCCAGAAAGAGAGCTGCAGAATACCACTGTTCCTTATTTCCCCACCACAACAACATTATTTTAAAACTTTGGTCTCTGAAGAAAACTCATCTCAGCAGAAAAGTTCCCAAAAGCACACGTTAAAAAAATTTACGCAACCACTATTCATGATGGGCCTGTACTCAAAGCAGTGACCCAGCTGTACAGAGCACTTCGAAAGAAAAAGACAGTAAATCTTGAACAATACAAACTTAAATAGGAATAAATATTTGGGAAACTTCACCACAGATAATAAGAGGGACAGCATCGAGAAAAGCCAGGTTTAAATATATACATCTTAACTACACGAACCAGACAGAAATAATTCCCATGACCCCCCACACCGCATTAACTCGTGGATACTAGACATCTCCGGACGTGGCAAGGAGGGAGTGTTTCCCTCACAAAAGGGGTGCGTGTGCGTGCTAATTTTCTTTATAACAATTTTTAAATCAGAAAAACCTTAAGAGTTATGGATGCCATACACAGCTGGACCTATGGAAACATTTATGAAAATCAAATTAGATCTAATGAGAGTGAATGCATAGGATATAATACAGAAACGAGTGTAGATTTGTAATTTAAAATAAAAACACATCTACAATTCTGCATCAATATGAAAAGGGAACGAAAGGGAAGATCATATTTTCATAGCCATAGAAAAATATATACAAATGATGAAGCAGGGCTCTAAATAATTTAAGAATACACATTACATTACACCACTGAGAGCGTTCTGTACCATTCTGTGAAGAAGGCATTAATCCATTTTATATTTAAACATTGTCTCTAAGCAAGGTGAAATGTTCATTGAGAGTTGGTGGTGCTTATCAGAGTCGAGATGAATTGCACTGAAAGTCAGGACGAGAGTGGGGTGATAATGGTGACTGTAAAAAGGCAGATATAGAGTAACCTGGTAAATGAAGGTAGTAATTTGGTATGTAACTGTTAGAACCCTGTTCAGAGGGCCACAGGGTAAGCAGGGTTTACTGGGCCCAACTGAAGTGGTTAGGTCTTTGACCCCTGATCGCCTGGGGCCCTCCCTACTATGGATCTTGCTCAACTAAGTCAAGCACCTCCTCCTTCTGCACCTGACTCCATTAGGTAGCCTCGTAAGAGCAGTCATGAGCATGACTCAACTCAATGTGCAAGGAGCGCACGCAATAAATCAATGTCCAGTCAAATATTTATTTTGTATAAAAATAATTATTTTAATTGCAATTCTTAAAATGTAAAGGTAAACAACATTAAAAAGCAATAACACAGTTCCCCCTTGAAGCAGGCAGACTAGTAGTTTTCAGGCCACTCCCTGTCTACCAAGTTCCCAGGTAACCGGTGTGTGTTATTCCCCATTCGCATGCAACAACATCCAGGAAATGTAAACTATTAGGTCCTTTTCAAGGGGTATCCCCCTCCTGGACTCAGTTTATAAGGTGTAGTAACCAAGACTCTAGTAATGTTGCAAAAACCAAAGGCTGTATATCCTCCAGGGCCTGGTAGGCCCAGTTCTTAGCTTACCTACTCCAGCGGTAAAACACCTGGCAGCAATGTAGTGTGGTCTTGGCCCAGACCAGCAAAGTCACGTGGGTGACGGCTCAATAGATGCAACATTCTTCCTTGGCACATGGCAGACCTTCGTGGCATATGGGGTCGCCAAACTCTCACCATGCTGCACAATGGCGACAACCCGATCGATGCAGCAATTGTCCTTGAAGCATGGCGGCCCCTCCTGGCATACGGGGTCATCAAACTTCCACAACACTGCACATGGGCAATGACCCGATCAATGCAACACTGGTCCTTGGGTGCACACCGGCCCCTCCTGACATACGGGATTGCCAAATGTGACAAATTTGCACCCCGGTAATCACATGGATTGATGCAGCACTGCTCCTCAGACCTCTCTCAGGAGCCCTGCACATATGGGCTTCCCTCCAACAAACTCCTCTCCCTCCTGCGTACACCGGTCTTGGCGAGCAGGCAGGTACTGGTGCTCTGGACTCCAGAACAGGTGGTCTTGGTGCCCCTAGGTGATGTCCCCTCACCCAGAATGGAGATAAGCAGGCTGTGCCCTTAGTCCTGGTCCCAGGCAGACGTTTTGCAGAGCTTCCCCTCCTCACTCACCCCGGCTGGATGCTCGGCAGATGACAAAGTTGGGTGTCTCAAACTCCCCTAATTATATCCTTTTCTAGACACCAAATGTGATTTATGGTCTGGCCCTATCAAGTTTTATGTTGGGGTTGTGCTTCTTTGAAATTGACATCTCTCCCCTTTTTTCTTCCTCCTGAAGGATGTCTGTCACAGCAGGCAGTACTCTGACACTGATTAACCCACAACAAAATTCATGGGAGTGACCAGGGTTCACACATGGATGTCAGCCACAGTGATATATGCATCAAAGGTTAATCCTGGCCCCTCAGCCATACCCTCTAGGAGTCCCTTCTCAGCCCTATCCCCTACTTCCTGAGATGAGTCCAGGCTCCTGCTCATCCAGTGCTTATCCCACTCAGCTTACAGGAATCCACAAATATACAACTCTGTCTGGGGTGATTCCTCTACACCTCTTGTTTTCAACAGGCAGGCATGGGCTTCCCAAAATGGAACCCAAGGTCCTCCATTTAATGTACGAGTGCAGGCACTTCTACACTTAGTGTACATTCATTTTTTTTAAACATAGTTTATTGTTGTTTTTGGTAAAACAGCCACAGCAGTATATATCATGCATTTGTCATAAATCAATGAGTACTTTATGCACTATAGATCACATTTGCTCTTTGAAATATATTATACAGTATATTTAGTGTTTTCTGAACAATGCTATCAAGTGAATCCTTACATGAGCCTGACTGCTGCTGATAAACAAATATTGTAGCTACCCCCACTGTCCCGATGCATCCGCTCCCTTTCATCTCAATCAAATACTGTTTCCCCTGAGTGTGTAAACAGCCATCAGTGCTCAACAACCCAGCTTCGTAGGTTAAGGGACCTGTGCAACTTCGATGTCAGATCCCTGTAAAGTCGCTAAAGAGGTGTCAGGGGAATCTTCTGTGGGCTCCTTCAAACAATCCACCAAGTGGTCCCAGGCCCTGGCTTTATCTGAAGTACACTGCCCTCTCGCCACTTCTTGAAACAGCATCTGCCCCTCCAGTCCCACCCACAAGAGCAGGGTTTCTCCGTCTATATGAGGGGCTATAGAGGCCTCCCAATGTACTGACATTTCTAGTTTTGTTGTCAAGTGGGCTAGGTCAATACATTTTGTGGTGAGTTTGAGTTGTCCAGGGTGTGGGAATCCCATCAGTAGGTCGGCCTGAGGAGTAACCGTGACAGGCATTAACCCCCTCCACCCCCCAAGAACTGGGCAGGACTACTGTATGTGAAGTAGGTCAGCACTTTGTTTGGCGCATCGAGGGCAGTGGGCTTCCTCCACTCCAAACATTTTGATTATTTTACCTAGGGTGAGATAGGCCCTGTGTAGTAAGTAGAAATGTATCAGTTTAAATTGGGCATTTCTAGATACCGTATATGTGTGTGACATGATATTGGCCCATTGGGTTTCTTCAATTGGGGAGCTTATACGTTCTTCCCTTTTGAGGCATAAAGAGTATAGTGGGGTTAACATGTCTGCGCATAGTGTCCTATATAGGAATGTGACTGCCTTTATTCTGCTGCATGTGGTGCAGAGCATCTAGCAGCTCAGGTGATTTTTTGGGTTCTGCCGTGACTTGTCGCCAGTGTCACCTAATTGTAGTGACTATTGCTCTATACAATAGGAATTGTCCTTGTAGCAATCCATACTCCTCGGTTAGGCTCGAAAGATGTTTGTTCCCCGTCCCTAAATACGTCCCTTATCTGGGTAACATTGTGTTCTGTCCATCCGGATAGGCCCCAAAGGCTTCTTCCTCATAGTAGTAATGCTAAGCAAAGCAGTGGGAGGTCTGGGAAATATGGCAATGTAGTACGGGTGCAACAGCACTTTATAACCTTTATGTCTGCGGGTCTCTCTGAAGGAGTCCCTCTAAATGCCAAGAGGATATGAAATAGTGTATTAGATGTTGCAGTAGTCTGAGTTATCTCCCGTCCTGGTAGGAGGCGCGCATTCAGCCACTGAGCCATTGAGCAAACCAGTGGAGTTGAGAGGCCAGGTAATAAACCTCCATATCAGGTGCTGCTAGCAACACCCCCCCCCCCCCTCCAGTTGTGTGCTGTAGTTTGCCCAAGGACACTCTTCCCCTTTCCTTGCCCCAGATATGATTCTAGTTCTCGGAAGAGAGATCTAGGAATATATGGTGGCAGGGTGGTGAAGAAATAGAGTAGTTGTGGTAGGGCTACCATTTTTGCAACTGCTATGCAGCCCACCACAGAGAGCGAGAGAGTCTTCCAAAAAGCCATGTTCGTTGGAGTTTTCTAATTGCTGTGCCAACATTTGCCTCCAACAGATCGCAGGGTTCCTGATAAAATGGTACCCCCAGATATTTGAAGGTGGAATCCTCCAAGACAAGGCCACACAAATTTCATGGAGGGACTATGTCTTGACGTACTGGGAAAATGTGGGATTTCTGCCAGGTAATACAGAGGCCTGATATCGCTCCGAAGAGTTCAAGGAGTGATATGGCCTTCCTAAGTTCCTCCTCTGCATCACAGGGGAAGAGGATCTTATCGTCCTCATACAGTACAAGTCTATGCTGCCTTCCCCAAGCCTCCAGCCCTCTGTAATATTCACCCATTCTGGCTACATGTGCTAAGGGCTCCCCTGCCACCGCGAATCATAGTGAGGAGAGGGGGCAGGCTTGTCTCATTGCTGTCCCCACCGCATAGGGTCCTGAGATTGTTCTACCTCTTTTGACCTGAGCTGTTGGTGTTGCATCAAGTAACTTGGTCCATCTGATGAACCCCTTTCTAATTTTCATGTTTGCCATTGCCTGGTAAAGAGAATCCCATCTCAGGCTGCCAAAAGCCTTTTATATCAATTGCTCTGCCCACTGCTTCCTCTGTACCCTGAAGAAGAGGCTCCAGGAGGGACATGACACGTCTAATGCTAATTGCAGTGTTACAGCCTGGAATAAACCCGTTTGGTCAAGGTGGATCAACTTGGCCATTGATGGGAGGAGGCGCATTGCTACTATTCTACTGAATTTTGCAGTCCATACTCAACATTGACAATGGACGGTATGAGCGCACCACCTCAGCTGGATGTCCTGGTTTTAATGATGGTATCGCTATGGCTTAATTTGTGGTGGTGGGGAGATGGCCTGCCTCCAGTGTCTTTGAATAAAGATCTACCAATTTAGGGGCGAGTTCCTTCAAATTTGTGGCATAAAACTGTACCGGAAAACCGTCTGCACCCTGTAGCTTTTCTCAGGCCATTGCTTTAACAGTAGCTCAGACGTCTTGTAGTGTAATGGGCCCCCATAAATCGAACCCGTCTTCCTCTTGTAATTGTGGGAGGTCCATTCCTTCAATGAATTGCAACTGATTAGGAGTGAGACTTTCTCCCGGAGACGCATACAGGGAGGTGCAGTATTCTTCAAATCTAGTATTGACGGCTTACTAGCGATATAGTCGCCCACCATCAGCAGCTTCTAGTTCAAGTATCAGTGAGGTACGGGACGTGGGATCTACTAGCCATGCCAGAAGGCTCCCCACTTTATCTTGTTCGGCATGCGCTCATGCCATGCAGGCCTGGTAGTCAAAACAATGTAGTTTCTCTATACAGACAACCACCTCTTCTTTGGCTTCCAAGAGTTTTGGCGTTAAGTTTGGATTACCTCGTCTTTCAATTTCTAAGGCCCGTAAAGGGATCTTTTCTTTCAATATCCTTTTCAAGGGTGCGTCTAACTCTTATTGTTTCTGCTATATACGTGCCTCTAATTACCGACGTGAAGGCCTTCCATTCGGTAATCCGGAAGTTGGTGAAAGCAGCATTCTCTAAGAAGTAATTTTGGATGGCTTCCCTGATAGAGTAGCAATAAGCCGTATCCTCCAGGGCCTCTACCTGTAACCGCCTTCCCGGCATACAAGGGTGCTCACTATCCTGCCAGTGATATCAGAAGGAGATTATGATCCAACACTGTGTAGCACAGTAATTCCCAATGGCAGATGGTCCTATGCATGTCAGGAGATGTCAAGAACGTGTTGAGCCGAACTTGTAGATCATAGTCCAGAATAAAACAAGTATTCTCTCACATCTGGATGCATTTGTTTCCAAGAAATGATTAGGTCCTAATATGTAGCCAAGTCTTGGTAGGTTTTAGCCGTGCGCATTACATGGGAGGTACCCAATGGAGCATGTGATCTATCAAGGGCGGGAGATCTGAGACACAGCTCTAGTCTCCTCCCAGTAACATAGCCTGCATCAGGAATAGGTCTATTACTCAAGACAACCCAGCTAGGAAACTCCTCTGGTCGTAATTGGCAACGTATATTCCTACTATTCTGAGGTCTTGGTCTGACATGCGTTCTGTTACAAAGACATACCCGCCATTTGGATCGATTAATTCCTTTCTGTTCTGAAATGAAACAACAGGGCGAATTCATATTGAGACCCTCTCTGGCAAAAGCAGAATTATGTCATGATATATATTTCCCCATGCCCTCTCTTTTTTATGGCATGTTGTTCCGGGGTGGTGCGGTGTGTCTCCTGATTCAATGCCACATGTGCCCCTCCTCTTCAGGTAGGAGTATACCTTCTATCGTTTTGTCATATTGTTAAGCCCCCTGACGTTCCAGCTGGTAAAGTTATACGTTAAGGAGGATGCCATTGGTTCTTAGTAATGTAGTAAGTAAAGGAATAGAGCCTGTGAGGTTGTGTCCCCCAGTGGGACTCAGAGGGTAACCAGGGTATGGGATGGTGGCAATAGGTGTGTGGATGCAAACCAACTGAAACTCCAGAAAACCATTACAACTATTCAAACAACCCAACTCCCCCTCCCCAGGACAAGGAAATAAAACCTCCCCATCCAAACCATCTTGCAAATCTGCAACACTCACGCACTACGACAATGCATAACTTTTAAGAGGGGGGTGGAAGCACCCAGTTAGGTTCTTCCCAGCATCATATCACTCCATCCATAATGTCAGTATTGTAACAGTTCCAATTTTTGTACGATTTCTAAGCCCCCCCCCAGTTATTCCAGTTAGGCAACATACATCCGATTTAGGAAAAATCAGTACACTTTGGCTTCTTGCTCTTATATGTATAGGTGCTGGTTCCAAATTCACCGGCTAGAGGTCTCCCTCATCCATCTGTCCCCTCACAGTTCATATTTGTTCCGACATTACTTGCCAGTCTTTTGTCATCAGTGGAGAGGCATCAGCTTAGATGATTTTGTCATATGTGCCAGGGGTTACTTCTGGGGGTGGGTCTGCAGAGTCAAAGGAGGATATCGATGCACACTTAGAATCCGTGTCTCTTTCTGTAGCATTGTGTAGCTCTAGGGAATGGTTCAAGCTAGCCCTGCTGAGAGCTGCTGCTACTTCCACTGCTTCTCCATGTTCCTGCAGAGCCTGAGTGCATGACAGAGCTGCTCCGGCACTCCTTCTTGCAGCTTTTCGTAGGTGGTTCGTGGATTTCTTTCGTTGACCACCCGGTTCCCCAGCTGCTGCTGAAGGAATCAATTCTATCCAATCTCAGAGCTGAGGAAGAGATGTGAAGAAATGTATTTCAGTATTGTGTGTGTTTCAGGGTTTAGCTGAGAAGAGTATAGCATATTGGCTCCCCATGGCTGTTAGTTTCTTTTTAGCATCTGTGAATGAATCCCTTTGTTTCTGAAATTCTCACGAAAACAGGAAGGATCAGGACGCAGCAGATCTCCACAAATATTTCTCCTCATAGTCTTGCTTGTGCCAGCATATGGCTGAGGTCCTTGAAATGCAGCAGCTTAGCAACTACTGGTCGAGAAGGGGCTCCCAGTAATGGAGGTCTGTAGGGCACTCGGTGGGTGCGTTCAAGCGCATAATATGGTGAATGTCTGTCTGGCGCCACTCTGTCGTGGATCCATTGTTCCAGAAAGTTGGTCCTGTTTGTGCCTGGTCCCTGGATTCGTTCTGGTAGTCCTATAATCTGTATGTTGATCCTCGTGGCCCTGTTCTCTGCATCTTCCGCTTGAACTTCAGGCGTCTTCACTTTAGTTTCCATCATAGTCATACGTTCCCGCATTTGCAATAGGTCAGGCAACATGTCAAGAGTGTGTTCGGGAGATGTGACTCTGTCCACGAGTCTCCGGTGATCATCTCTTAAAATATCCATTGTGTCTATCTTAAGCTTTAGGGCTTCCCACGAGGAGGCAACAGCCTGTAGAATGGAGTCAACTGATGTCCCATGTTGGTGTCGAAAGTACCTTTTGTTAAAGGGTGCCTCTTCTTGTGAGGTTGTGGTGCGTGAGCCATTCATTACGTCTGGTTCTTCAGTTTCTTTCTTTCTCACAAATTTGTCCATGTTCAAGAGGTGTGATGAGGTCACTACCCTGTGACACTTAATCAGTCAAAGGAAGGCCAGTGGATATAATTTGCAGATCATCGGTTTTCTTATGGGCCATATAATCGTTTTATATCAGAAATTGGATGTTGCACTGGGTGCACAGCTCTGCTCATGGGTGTAGTCCTAAATTAGTCGCAGGTAGTCCACGTGTAGCTCCAACTGTCAAGCTGCGATAGTATGGTGTCCTCACAGCTATGTTGCTACTTAAGTCATCTCCTCAACTGGCTCAGGGATACAGCAGATGGGTGCAGGGAAGACAGATGTCACAAATGCTCCACTCAGTTCAGGGATGGGAACAACTGCTGCCCATAGCAATAATTCATCAGTGAGAGAAGCAGTTGTGGAGCCCCATTCCTACACAGTATTAATGCTGTCAGTTCTGGATGTCAGAATATTTAATACTTCATGAAGCTATGCAGGGTATTTGTTGCTGCACCTCTAATTAATGCAACTCTTTAAGTATATTTTTGCGCTATCCTCTTACTATTCTGCGCAGCAGAGTCCCAGATGAGTTTACTTGTCACATTTGTTCCTTACTATGAGCCCCTGACCCGCCATACTTGGGAGATCCAGATTAAGTCTGTTCAGTGTGTCAAGTATTTTTCAAGTGCAGCCCTTAGCAGATAAACAGGTTTTGAGGATTTTGCTGGGGATAGTGTGTTCTTCAGTAAGGGGATAGCAGTAATTTCAGGCCCAACACAGGGCACCGGGAGCCCACCCGGCTCCAGAGCATCCCAGCACATCTGTTCCAGTAGGAGCAGATAGTTCCAGGGAGAGGAACGGTGGGGGAGGAGGAGCACTGCAGCAGGCTTCTCAGTCTCCTAAGGTCGTGCCAGGATTAGGACCCCCTAAAGAGTTAGGGGCGGGACAACCAGGAATTTAGGCAGGGTATGACGCTCCAATCACCTGGCCCCTTCCCAAGCTCCACCACCGCAGTCTTTTTTGTAGTCCTGGCTCACTGCAGCTCTGCAGGAGTCCTCTGTTCAATTATCGGCATTCTTGCTGCGCAGCATGGTATTGCCTTAGGAGGGAGGCAGCGGATTGCCACATTTCTCAGTTTTAGCGGCTGTCCATTACGGTCCTGGCCTCAGGTCCTTCGCTTCACTGCCGGGCACAGCTGTAGTCCATATGTGCCGCAGCATCTGTTTAATTCTCCCTGCACTACCCCAGGCAACAGCCAGCATGTGGTGGTTTCTTTTTTTTACTCCCGGCGCCTCCTGTTTCAGTTGCGATCCTGGTTCCCCTCTTCCAAACCATGCACCTTACTGGGAGCACGGTCATAATGTGATGGGCGCCGCCATTTTGATTCTTAGGTTCCCCTGTAGGCCAAACCCGGCAATCACCCCCCAAGGCTACAGAGAGGCTCAAAAAGCACCACTGCTCTGCTGAGGTGTGAAGGGGGAGCCCAACGCAGGTGTCTGGGGGGCTTTGGTTCCAAAAAGGGAGGAAGGATTGGGGCAGAGTGGCAGAGTCCTGCCGGAGGTGCTGCTCTTCGTGTGCTACTCCATCCTCGCCAAGTCACGCCCCCACTCAGTGTACATTTATAGAAAACTCCTCTGGTACTGTTGTGCCCACGTACCATGGTACCGCCAGCCTTTCCACATGCACTCAGTCTGCAGACACTGTTCAGTACTACAGTCTCTCTTTACTGCACCAGATTGTTATTGAAAGCACACCCTGTAGCACCACACACATGTACCATGTGCACACTGTACCACACTTCAACCTTTCTGTAGTATATTATTTGCAAGCACACGTGCACTCAGCACGTTTCATCATACACACACTTCCATATTCCACATCATCCTGATGTAGGCCAAGAAGGAGTCAAACACAGCAGCTGAAGTTTTAAAAGGTGAGCAAGCCGTAGGCCCTACTCCGGTCACACAGGGTAAAAAGGACCTGCTCACTGCTACTGAACCCTACAAAGTATGATGCCACCAAAATGCTTGTGCTGTTTAACACCTGGTGAAGGCAGTAGCCTTCCACCCCTATGAGGGTAGCGCTTTGGGATGTACAGCATACTGTACAGCCAAAACAAAAACAATAATCACCAAATGAACAGGCATTGAATAACTGAACAGATCTATTATACACTGCTCAAAAATTAGAGGGACTTTAATATAGTCCACCACTGAAGGTCCCAAATATGTATACAATCTGACTGCTTCTTTACATCTTACAAGGACCCTCAGATATGCATTGATAACAAAAAGGCCAATCCCAACAGATCTCTCAACTTCCCCCTCTCTCAAAAAATGCCAGCTCAGGACCACCACTATACACAACGAACGAGTTACTTACCTTCGGTAACGACTTTTCTGGTGGATACATTAGCTACCTGTGGATTCCTCACCTAATGAATACTCCCATGGCGCCAGCATTCGACGGAAATCTTCTTCCTAGCTTCTGCACGTCGAAGGTAAGTAACTCGTTCTTCTGATGGATACAACTACCTGTGGATTCCTCACCTAAGGAATAGAGTCCCAAAGCAGTACCACGCCCGGTGGTGGGTGCCTAAATGGTCAAACCAAGAAATCCTGCAGCACTGACCATGCAAAATGGCCGTCCCTTCTGACCTCAGAGTCCAAACAGTAATGCTTCGCAAAAGTGTGAAGGGACGACCAAGTTGCGGCCTTGTAGATGTCGACCACAGGAACACCTCTGGCCAAGGCCGAAGTGGCCGACTTAGCTCTGGTGGAATGAGCTCTAATGCCATCAGGAGGATCCTTCTTTGCTAAAGAGTAACAGATTTTAATGCAAAGAACAACCCACCTGGAGAGTGTTCTCTTGTGGACTGCCTTTCCTCTCCTCTTGCCCACGTATCCGATGAACAGCTGATCCTCCAGCCTGAAGTCCTTCGTTCTATCAATGTAGAAGCTTAACGCCCTCTTTGGGTCCAAGCGATGTAGTCTCTCTTCCTCCTTTGAAGGATGAGGCGGAGGATAGAACGTGGACAAAGTAATTGTCTGGGCCAAATGGAAGGGTGAAACAACCTTCGGGAGGAAAGCAGCCTTGGTCCTCAACACCACCTTATCCCCATAAACGTTTGTATAAGGGGGTTTTACCGATAAGGCCTGCAACTCACTCACTCTCCTTGCAGATGTTATAGCCACCAAGAAGACTTTCTTAATAACTAAATACCTTAAGGGGCGAGAATGCATAGGTTCAAAAGAGGACCCCATAAGGAAAGTCAGGACCAAGGACAAATCCCATTGAGGCATAACAAATGGTTTTGGAAGATATTTATTTAGAAGACCTTTCAAGAATCTGAGAACAATAGGGGATTTAAATAACGATGGTTGGTCTGGAAGACAAATGAAGGCTGACAAGGCAGACAAATAACCTTTAATGGTAGCCACTGCACAACCTTTCTGCGCTAGAGACAGAGCAAAAGACAAAACATCTGACAGATGAGCATGTAAGGGATCAATCTGTCTCTCTCCACACCACATAACAAATTTAGACCACCTATTAGCGTAGATAGATTTAGTGGAGTGTCGCCTGGCCGCTAATATAACATCCACTACATCAGGCGGGAGAGAGAAGGAACTCAGGTTGCTCCGCTCAATCTCCAGGCATGTAGGTGCAGACTCTGGAGGTTGGGGTGTAAAACCTGCCCCTGCGACTGCGAGAGGAGGTCTGCCCTGAGAGGGAGACGGAGCGGAGGGCACAGTGAGAGTTGGAGAAGGTCGGAGTACCACACCCTCCTTGGCCAATCCGGAGCTATTAAGATGACTTGGGCCCGGTCTTGGCGAATCTTCCTCAACACCCGAGGAATCAAGGGTATGGGGGGAAACGCGTAAAGGAACTGGCCGCACCAGGTTATCTGAAACGCGTCCCCCAACGCTCCCTGCATCGGATACTGGAGGCTGCAGAATAACGGACAATGCGCGTTCCCCAGAGTGGCAAACAAATCTATCCGAGGAAACCCCCACATCTGGAAGATTAAACTGACTTGATCTGGATGGAGACTCCACTCGTGGTCGGCCGAGAAATGGCGACTGAGACTGTCCGCACGTACATTCAAGACCCCGGCCAGATGGTTTGCTACCAAGCAAATCTGATGGTCCTTTGCCCAGGACCATAGTCGAAGAGCTTCTCTGCAGAGAAGGTACGACCCTACTCCTCCCTGTTTGTTTATGTACCACATCGCGGTAGTATTGTCCGTCAGGACCTGTACCAACTGACCACGAACGGAAGGGAGGAAGGCCTTGAGAGCCAGACGTACAGCCCGCAACTCCAACAGATTGATATGAAAAATCTGTTCCTCTGGAGACCAAAGCCCTTTGATCTCCAGATCCCCCAGATGAGCTCCCCACCCTAGAGTGGAAGCATCCGTTATGACCGTGGTCACTGGTGGTGACTGCGCGAACGGCTTCCCTTGTGAAAGATTGTTGCCCGCAATCCACCACTTCAAGTCCACAGCAGCATCTCCGGAGATCTTGACAGCACCTTCTAGATCTCCTTTGTGTTGAGACCACTGCCTTCGGAGGCACCACTGAAGAGCCCTCATGTGCCAGCGAGCATGCATGACCAACAGTATGCAGGAGGCAAACAGACCGAGCAGACGAAGGACCTTGAGGACTGGAACTACCGCTCCATTTCGAAACATTGGAACCAACTCCTGAATATCTTGAATCCGCTGAGGTGGATGAAAGGCTCGATTCAATGTTGTATCCAGTACTGCCCCTATGAACAGGAGGTGCTGAGAGGGCTCCAGGTGAGATTTGGGCAGGTTCACCGAAAAGCCCAGGTCGAACAACAACTGGGTTGTTGACTGCAGATGATGCGACACAAGATCCGGAGACTTGGCTTTGATCAACCGGTCGTCCAAGTAAGGGAATACTGCTATCCCCTTCCTTCTGAGCTCTGCCGCAACCACTGACATCACCTTCGTGAAGACTCAAGGTGCTGAAGTAAGACCAAACGGGAGGACCGCAAACTGATAGTGCTGCGACCCTACCACAAACCGGAGATACTTCCTGTGCGACTTGAGTATCGGGATATGAAAATAAGCATCCTGCAAGTCGACAGACTCCATCCAATCTTCTTTGTTCAACGCCAAAAGCACCTGAGCTAGGGTCAGCATCTTGAACTTTTCCTGTTTGAGGAACCAATTCAAGATCCTCAGATCCAGGATCGGTCTCAACCGACCATCCTTCTTGGGAATCAGGAAGTACCTTGAGTAACAACCTCGACCCCTTTCCTGCTCTGGGGCTAACTCCACCGCGCCCTTTGAAAGGAGGACTTGAACCTCCTGTTCTAACAACAGGAGGTGTTCTTCTGAACAATAAGATGGGCGGGGCGGGATGGGGGGCGGTAACTCCCGAAAGGGAAGGGTGTAGCCTTTTCCCACAATACTGATAACCCAAGTGTCCGATGTAATAGTCTCCCACTTGTGGAGAAAATGCCGTAACCTCCCCCCTACAGGAGAGGAGTGATTGGGAAATGGTGGAAGCCTAAGGCTGCTTTCCCTGCTGCACCCCTCCAGAGGACGAGGAAGAGGCAGAGTGCTGCTGAGAGGCTCCTCTGGTGCGGGCCCTACCCCTCCCTCTAAATGATCTATAGGGGAGGGAAGAGGTGGGTTGCTGGAATCTCCCCCGAAAGGAAGAGGAGGAAGAGCCACACCCAAATCCACGAAACCTCCTGAAAAATCTGGAGGAGGCAGAAGAAGAAGGGGCTTGCAGCCCTAATTATTTGGCTGTGGCCCTGCTTTCTTTAAATCTCTCCAAGGCCGAATCTGCTTTGGCTCCAAACAGTTTGTCCCCATCAAACGGGAGGTCCAACAGGGTCGACTGCACGTCCGCAGAAAACCCTGAGTTACGGAGCCAGGCCTGCCTCCTTGCCACCACAGCCGTGCCCATTGCCCTAGCCACCGAGTCGGTCGTGTCCAGCCCAGACTGGATAATCTGGGTTGCGGCAGCCTGGGCATCCGAGACAACATTCAAGAGTCCCTGGGGAAGCTCCGTAAATGAAGATGAAATATCGTCCATGAGAGCAAGGATGTATCTCCCCAGAATACAAGTCGCGTTGGTGGCCTTCAACGCCAAACTACAAGAGGAAAATATCTTCTTGGATTGTGCATCCAGCTTTTTAGAGTCTCTGTCTCCTGGTACCGTCGGGAAAGATCCAGGCGCTGACCTAGAGGAACAGGAGGCTTGCACCACCAAGCTCTCCGGCGTAGGGTGTCTAGACAGAAAGCCAGGGTCAGATGGTGCAGCTCGATATCTCCTGGCCACAGCCCTATGAACAGCCGAGGAAGATACTGGCTTCTTCCACACCTCTAACACCGAATCAAGCAAAGCCTCATTAAATGGCAAGAGAGGCTCCGCTGCAGCAGAGGCCGGATGCAGTACCTCAGTCAGTAAATTCTGCTTCGCCTCTGCCACCGGCAAAGGCAGGTCCAGAAAGTTAGCCGCCTTCCTCACCACAGCGTGAAAGGTAGCAGCCTCCTCCGTATATTTCCCTGGAGATGAAAGGTCCCACTCAGGGGAAGTATCCAGCCCACTGGCTGTATCCAGACCATGCAGTCCATCACCAGAGTCCTCAATCTCTCCTTCCTCCAAGACTTGTTGGTATTCCTGCTCTTCCAAAAGACAGAGAGCACGCCTCCTCGAATGTAGTCTTTCCTCGATACGCGGAGTCGACATGGCCTCCGCCGAAGTCGAAGATCGACGCCGATCTCCAGAACCATCCGACGCCGCATCCGGCGCCACAGGCAGCTTCGGCGCCGAGGAAGGAGCCAGACGAAGAAATCTTGGAGTCTCCGATGGACCCGCCGGGGTCACAGGACAAAATCCTGACGTCGACGGGATGGAAACCTCCGGGGCCAAAACCTCTGGAGCCACCGGAGCGGCCACCGGCGCCGAGCCCACATTCCCTAAAGGGAGAAAGGGCATAAAGGGTGCCGGCCGTAGAGGCGCAGGATCACCCAATGAAAAGGCCAAGGGCCCCGAAGGACCAGCCGGAGCACCTCCTGGAGCCATCTGTTGAAAGATGGTATACATCGCATTCCGAAATGCGGTATTATCGGCTCCAGGGGCGGGAAAAGCTGGATACTGGGGTGCCTGGATCGAAGGCGACCCCGACGCCAGCCTCGACGTCCGCGACGCCGGAGACATCACAAGAGGCTGCATCACCTCAACCACAGACGCCTGTCCAGGCGAAGTCGGTGACGTCGGAGAGGGCAACGGCGTCGATGGATGTGGCGTGACCGTGGGACTGACCTCCCAAGTCTTCCGACGCCGAGCCGAAGGCGACCTCGAACGAGACTCCTTGCTGGAATGACGCCGTGAATCCCTACGGCGCTGGGAGTCTCGATGACGCCGATGAGACCTTGGTGAAGAAGACTTCTTATGATGTTTCTTCTCCTTTCTCTTCGACTTCGCCATGAAAAGTTTAGCCTCACATTCTTTCAGGGCCTTCGGATTCATGTGCTGACATGAATCACAAGTTGCGACGTCGTAGTCGGAGCTTAAACACCATAAACAGTCGGAGTGAGGATCAGTAACGGACATCTTGCCACCACACTCTCGACAGGGCTTGAAACCCGACTTCCTCTGAGACATTATTACCGCAGAGAAAATCCACGCAGCAGAAAATACACTGTAACTATGAAAGTAACAGTAGCTCCCTCGAAGATAACCGTTTCGAATGCACGGAAAAAAGGGAACTGACGTCGGCGAGGACCTCTTATTGCCTGTATGACGTCAGACGGCGTCGCGTGGGCTAATGTGACGTCCTCGTCGACGTGCAGAAGCTAGTAAGAAGATTTCCGTCGAATGCTGGCGCCATGGGAGTATTCATTAGGTGAGGAATCCACAGGTAGTTGTATCCATCAGAAATCTTATATTGGACATCACAGTGCAGTAACCAGCTAAGCTGTGATATGATATATGAAATACCCTAAAGGGACTTGCAGAGCTCTTCACAGCAACCAGCATACTGACAACCATAAAGATTTGCATCTGACTCACACTTCATCATTCAACACAGTGCTACATGTGGCATCCCACTAAACAATAAACACACCTCAGGGGTCATCACGCACAACATGGAAACACTTTCTACATAAGATCAAAACAAAGACAACATCCTTCCAACTACACACCCTACATAGCGTACTGTGCTACCCATGTAAGCACCCGCTTCAGGGCCCCCACAAGGGTAGTAAGTGCTGTATAAATGGTGCAATACAATATATGTGGGCTGCTGCTGAAGAAAACTACTGCACTTGACATAGTTGGAGCTACTGAAGTGCTTCATGATTTAGAAATACCTGTAAAACCTATGGTGTTTCCATTAGTATGTTGACATTGTTCTCATCTTGGTGGGTATGGAACAAGAAAAAATACAGCTGGGATGTCTTAGGTTCACTTACTGAACTTGACACTGGCGAAATAGTAACTGGAAAAATACTTACTGTAGATGTACTGGAAAAAATTGAGATTCACTAGATAAAAACTTGATTAGTATCTGAGAAAGGAGTTAGGTATTCCTTGATTAGTATCTGAGAAAGGAGTTAGGTATTCCCTCCCTGTATTTCGTTGTGTTGAACGGCGTACTGTAGAGAACTGTGGTAAGCAGACACAGAAGACTTTTTATTAGCTGTATATATACGGATGAACGAACTGAAGAACAAACATACCAAAATACTAGCGTTTCCAGAAAGGAGATTCCAACATCGGATGCGCCAACCACCACAATTCTGGCATTAATAGTTACTTTAGGTTCCAATGTGAGTTTCCGATTTATGTGATACAAGGCATAGCTTATCTAAGGGGAAGAAAAGAAAAAGAAATAAATATTCTCTGAAATGTTTTAAGGCACATTACAATATTACATGTATGATCATGGAACTAAGTTAAAAGGATTATTACCGGCCCAGAAAAACGTGTCCTGATCTTAAAGTGAAGCTAAATTCTTGCATAATTTCAATAGGGTAATTTTGCCAGGCAGGGCAGGAAATCAGGCCTAGAGGATCCAGCCGATGCCTTTTGAACCCGAGGACCCACGTTCCAATCCTTTTCTCGGTGCTAGACCTAACACTGTGCGATTCTGGTCAAATCACCGAACCTCCCATTATCTAACTGGGTGTAAAATGTATTTGGGCAATCCTAACTTGATGTACACAAACTGCGATCGCCTCCGAACTCCTCGTCTTATGTACACGGCTCCGTTGGCTCAAAGGTGGGTTCACTTCACGTTACATGAATACCAATACACACACACACAAACAAAGCCATCCTTCAAATGTTAACTCTGGGTGGCAAATTGATAGCGACCACCAATTATCAGTATAAGCAGTTAGTAAAGTTGATCAATTACAAAAATATTAGAAGTTGTAGAAAGTGATACAATTTGAACAAAGCGTCTTGCTGCGCCATGCTACACTGAAAAGTAGCAAATGTTTCACACACAGCTAGTCAGGGAGTCATTGACGTTTTATGGTTATAGAACAGAGTGTATACAAGTCTTTGCTGATTGGTGCTCACAAAAACAAGGCACATTCGTTTTCTCAATCTTAAACCAAAAGTTCTATGAGGCAAAATAAAATCTGTTGTATGTTTCACAGTATTTATATGGTTTCTACTAGCTTAACTGGAATAACAAAAAGATAATAGAACAGAAATTCACATAGAAGAGACAGAGGGCACACAATGCAGTGCGAATTGCAGATATTCAAACGCTATAACACACATTTACATAGCACTGAATTAATCTATGAATAAATTCACAATTCATGATACATTACATATGTATATGAAATACACAAATGTATTTTACTACCCGTACGACCACGTATATCAGCTACAGTTGCTTCAAGGGCATACTGGATCTCTATCATCATTTGAGATAAAATAACTGCGAGATCACCCGTGCTATTCCAGCAAATCATCCTATTTATTATTCCTTAAAGATTATTTTGCTGGAGATTTAGAGTCAACATATTTCCTCTGTCTTACTGCTACAAAACTAAGCACCTTACCCATTCACTTGAATATGATGATGACAAGACATCATACCCGTCAATGCGGTCGCCTTTTCACGAGTAAAAAAGCAAGCCCAGCAAATAGCAGATGAGCAGGCCATAGAAGAGCTTTCTTGGTGGGTCTAACACCAAAAGTCCTCTATGCAAACATTGAAAAAACGGCTGGATAAAGGCATCATCAACATGTTGACTTATGAGACTTTGTGTTTTTATCAAGATCGAAAAGATGTGGGGGTTGCAGAGAACCGCATAAGGATTCTGTGTATTATTTTGCACCTCGCATTCAGAAATACTTCCTTGGTGAATGTGAAAGCTCTGGCACACTGCTTCTCCGATATTTCATGCTCAGGACCCTGCTTCCATTTATTCATAGGTCAGTCGGAAAGGACTTTGTGTTTAATTTCTACTATTAGGCTAAACATGTAAGTGACAAGCTGAAGGCATTGCCCAGATATGAGGAAATATTCCAGTAGGCTTGCCCTGGAGGGAACACTCTGACCTATCTGCTAAAACGAATTTAATTTGCACACATCTAACAGCATTTCAAGATTGCAAACTTAAGGGTTCTTTCATCTTAGCCCATGTGATGCAAGTTTAATTTAAAGCCAACCTCCACTGTAATTTCTATAACTGATCCTTGCTTAGCATTCCTGGTGCAAATGCAGGGCCAATGTTACAATATATTTGTTTTAGGTGGGATAAATGTATAAATGATTTCCACAAACATATAGAGGAACGAAGCTGGAGGGTGAGTTCATTTATGAGATTATGGAACTTCGAGGTTCCAATATCCTTATCATGTATGGCAGGGGGTTCTATAATCCTTGTACAACATGGTCATGCCATTGTTGTATAGTCATTTTAGCTATAGTTTTATATACGTTATTTTAGCACACTAGGCCTGCTGCTGTGCACTTTAACCTAGATATGTTTTTATTTTCGCTTTTTTATAATACTTTAACAGTAGCCACATTTGCAGTCTTGTTTTATTTTCTCTATCGAGCGGTTCTTCGCCTAAGTCAGCACTGCGTTCTTAAATAAGAAATTTCTTTCACTCTGTGCTTTTCTCAAGGCTGCAGTAAGATAGGTTGCCGGCAAAAGTGGTATGCTTTGTCTCCAATGTTCACAGAAACATACACACTCTTACGTGGGAATCCTTTCTTGGAACATCAGCTGTTTTATTATAAAAACACTACTTTGACCCATGTATGTTAGAGTGAGATTCCAGCCAGATGACCATGACTGTATGCCGATTGCTTCGCTGCAGCTGCTTATGTAGACTACAGGCCTCTTGCTCAGGTGTGAGGGATGATGTCTCTCCAGGGGGGAAACTGAAAGGCAGAATTAGAGCTGAACATGCTGTGCTCTAACATAGTTTAGGTAGGAGCTATCCTTATAAATTCTAGTGACAATTTGGTAGCTTTTTTTTTTTTTTTTTACTGTCCTTGTCACAATCTTATTGTGCTTCATCGTCCTAGTTATTGCAATGCATGCCTTATTATTTAAGATGAAGTTACTTCAATAAAACCTTATTGAACTATACTTTGTCTCTGATTGGCCTTGCATATGTGAGACCAATGTAACTGAGAGAAACGGGTGAGATCTGAGTGACCATGATTCCCCTGAGGAGTCATTTATGTCATGTGCCCAGTTGCCCCAATCATCCATGCTTTTGGGTGGAGATGTGGCACTGCTAGTTAGCCAGAATAAACCTGGATTAGGCCGGCAGGTGTCACATGGTGCGGGATCACACTCAGTCTCCCGCAATGAAAGCGATTCTGCAGCCCGAATCCAGTATTCTCATTAGGATAAGGAGAACCTACGCGACAACATCACCTTTCACACAAACTACTTATATCCTTGGTGTGCATCTATTTCATAATAAAGAAAGCATGTTTGCAAACAAGGAATACAAATAGAATTTCTATTGCAAAATTAAACACATCAAAAAAGCGGTTAGATATTTAAGGCAAAAAAGATGTTAGAATTGGTTTAATACAATTCAGTTTAAAAGAAAGGTGCAGTAATTCGGAATTTGTAGAAACATGCAGAAAGATTCTAACTTTTTGATACTTATGTAAGGAGTGCAAAAAATAAAATAAACATGTCATAAATATCCCCTTTCAGCTTGCCACTGTAGAGCTAGAAAAACAGAACAGAAGAAAGAAAAGCAACATTTCGAAACAGCTGCTATAATCATGCTTCTTTACCTGTCCGTCCTGCCTTTCCCTTTGGCTGCTGGCTCTTGCAGCAGGCATTATGACATCAGAACTCAACTGTAACTTAACAAACTTGAATGAAGAATGTCCTAGCAATCGTAATGGAAAGTTTCAATTCTATTAAGGACACAGAGGTGAGGATTAGGCTTTTCTTTCTTCATTTTATTTGAACAGCAGCGTTAACCAAGCATTGAACCACTCAATAAACTGCATTTCCCATGAGAACTTGGGAAAACAACAACGAAGAAGGACCAAACAGTGACATCTAATCAGCCGTCGTCAGGATCCTGAAGAGCCCAATCCTACGTCTCTTCCTCTCTTTCTTCCTGCGACCTGCAACAGTATGGACTTCCTCACTCTTGTTTCATGGTATCTATCCCTAAGGTAACAGATCAATGATTTAACACAAGCCATCTCTAAAGAAAACATATAATCAAACATTGCAACTGAGTCTTGTCCAAGTTCCACATCGTATCAACAACAGTAGAAACAACATGCGAGTATCTAAAACATCAAAACCTTCATCATTCGCACTCCTGTATATAGAACATTAAACCTTTGTCATTAGCACTTTTGTACAGATATAGAAGCCAATTTAACTTACTCACCTGATACGTCGGGTGGGAACCATGATCTAAAGGGAGGGCTAATCCTCGCCTCCTGCCCTTAGTAGAATTGAAACTTTCCATTACAATACGTAGGAAATGTTTCATTCTATGTCAGAACCAGAGGCGAGGATTAGGCTAGTTTAAAGCTTATTGACCACTAGTGAGGACACGTTCTGAATAGGTCTAAAATAGAACGTCTTGAAGGTAGACTCTGAAGACCAGTTGGCTGAATTAAAGATATCCTCCAAGGGAGCTCCCAAAGAGAAAGCTTTAGATGCCATAGCGCCTCTCGCTGAGTGGGCGCCAAAAATAGAAATGTCTATTCCTGCCTCACTCATGGCCCATTTAACCCATCTGGCAATCGTAGGTGAAGAAACCGCTCTATGAGGTTTCGTCAGGGCTATGAGAAGTTGTTCCTTTCCATGTGGACTGAGTTTGCTTGTCTTGACTTCACAAACCTTTATCGCTCTGACCATGCACAGCTGCGGAGCCTGTGGGAATTGTGGGTATGAAATTGTCCAGGAGTTAGGCTTTGTACACCTGTGAATATGAAAAGTTATGCTTCAGGAGTGAATACTCTACCTGTTAAGTCCAATGCCCTCACATCTGAAACTCTGCGACATGATACCATACATAAGAGGGTTGCTAGCTTAGCTAACAATTGTTTCCTGAAAAGGTTTTTATTAGAAGGCCAAGCGCGGAATAGAGCAAGAACCTTATTCACATCCCATAGCGCAGAGTAACGAGGCTGGGGAGGATACGAAAGTCTAACACCTTCCAACAGCTTGCATACCAAGGGATGTTGCCTTGCGGGAAGCCCTTCAATCGGGCGATGACCCGCTGAGTTGGCAGAGAGGAAGGTATTAATCGACCTATATGCCAACACTTCAGATGTTAAAGACGCTAAGAAGTTAATTACATGGACAACTCCTGCCCCCATGGGATCCAGGTGTTGTTGAAGACACCAACCCAGCCAGCATCTTCTGCTAGTGCCCTCTGACCAGGCTTTGGCAAGGAGAGAGGCAGCCTCTTGCGAAAGTCCTGGGACTTTCCATCATCCCCAGTAATCCTCCACGCCATAAGACTGAGAGAACCCTTCCCTATCAGGGGATGGGGATGCCTGACGGATCGAGTAGGAGATCCAGGAGAAGGGGTAGACGGATTGGAAAATCCCAAGAAAGTTCCATCAGAACTGAAAGCAAGCTTCAGACTTTCATGTTGGTTTGATCAGCACTAGTTCTGCCTTCTGCCGCTGGAGGTGGGATGACATCCTTATTATCATGGCAAAGGGAGGGAACGCATATCCCTGTTCCTGAGACCAGTCTGGGAGGAACGCATCCATCCAGATCTCCCCAGGATCGAAGAGGTCTATGAAGAGATAACCCCAACGATTCTTGATCACTCAGATGACCTCCTTGTGGAGCTTCCAGAAGTTTGCGTCATGCCAATGACGTGAATGCCAATCCGCCACCTGGTTGGAGGTACTCTGTAGATGGTCTGCCATCACCGAGATTCGATTGTCAAGGAAATACTCCCAGAAGGACTTCGCTAGGTCGGAAAGAGCTTTCGAGCAGGTGCCTCCCAGGTGATTGATGTAGCGACCACTGCCACATTGTCCATCTTTAGAAGGAAGCAGCACTGAGGCTTGGCTTTCATCCAGCAGCATACCGCAAAAGAGCCCGTCAAAAGTTCTAGATAGTTGATGTGAAGGGAACGTTCTTCTGAAGACCACATGCTGCCTGTGGTAAACTCCCCAAATCGTGCTCCCCAACGGATGTGCTGGCATCGGATTCTATGACTAAATCTGTTTGAGAGCCGAAGATGGCACAACAGTTCCATACCTCCATGTGAGCGATCCACCACTGGATTTCGTCCTTGGCTCCTTCTGACAGGGGAATCATTTGAGAGTATGTGAGGCCCTTCCGAAAGTGGGAGATCTTGAGCCGTTGCAGGGCTCAATTGTGAAGAACACCTGAAAAGATCGCCTCAATGGAGGATGACCGAAGTCCGACAATGCGAGCCAGGTGGTGAAGGGTGATACTGTCCCTGACTAAAGTCTGCCTGAGTTTGTGACGTTTCTTGGATAGCTTGCAAGCCCGAAGGCTGCGGGTGGCCTTGACAGAGTCCACTATGAAACCCATAAACTGGAGGGACTGAACAGGGGTCCAGCGCTGACTTCATCATGTTGATGACAAAACCTAAAGACTCCAGGAGGTGAATGGAGAACTGGAGATGCGTGGAAACGATATGGGCATTGATCCATGAGGAGAAGATCATTAAGGTAGATGATGAGCCTGATACCCCTGGACCTGAAGAATCCCACCATGGGTCTTAAGAGCTTGGTGAAACACCAGAGTGGAGGAATGGTCGAACGGTAGAGAAGTAAACTCGAACATCTGCTCTCTCCAATGAAACTGGAGAAAGTGACGATGAGGGGGAAAATAGGCACTGTTAGGTAAGCATCTTTTAGATTGAGGCGCACCATCCAGTCATTCTCCTGCAGGAGGTCCCGCAGGAGTTGGAAGCCCTCAATTTTTAAATGTTGGAATACCACCCATTCGTTGAATTCTTTTAAATTGATAACCGGGCGGTAACCCCCGCACCTCTTCTCCACCAGGAAAAGATTGCTGATAAATCCAGAAGGATGGGGAGAGGTTGGGGGGTGATAAATAGCCCTTTTCTCCAATAGTCTGAAGATTTCTGCGTCTATCAGATCCATTTGGGGTATGGAGAACAGTAGGGATTGGGGTCTTTTTGCCTGTACTGGGGAGTCACAGAACTCTATATGAAACCATTCCACTGTCTGCAGGACCCAGGCGTCTGAGGTAAGGCTTTCCCAGTTGTGTGAGAATTGCACTAATCTGCCCCCCAAAGGATAACCAATGATGCACTCACCTTGGGGATTGTTGTTATTCCCTCTGCGGGTGCCTCTGGATCCCCCGGTGTCTGGGGTATCATCTGGTCGGGTAGAAGGACCCGAAGCGGGAGGCATCTTGCCACTGTCCTCACCCCCTGGAGGTATTCGGAGGCGGATGGCCAGTCGAGCACTCCCATCCTGGACTGGCCAAGGTAAAAACCTGAGGGGTGAAAAGTTTCTTGATGGACGTCTGCACCCTATCCAGGGATGTGAAGGTGTTGATGAACTTGCTGAGTTCCTGGATAAAAGGCTCACCGAAGAGTCCGCCTTGAGCCACTGGGCCCACCTCTGATGTCAATTCCCCCAATTTGGGGTCTAGCTTTATTAGTAAAGACCTGCGTCTCTCTGTGGGGTGCGCGCAGTTGGCGTTTCCCAGGAAGATGATTGTCCACCGCGCCCATCCTGACAGCGCTGTCAGGGAGATGAGGGTATCCGAGGACTTAGCATCCTCTGCCATGTCGAGGATCTTGGTTTGAGGGCCTACTATGTCCAAGACTTTGTCCTGGCAGGCCTGCCAGGAAAGGTCCTTCATGAATTTTGCAAGGAAAGTTGCCATATTGGTATCAATCTTGGGGGTGGATGCCACTTCATTCTCGAGAGAGGGACGAGGACATTCCGCCTTCAGACGGTTTCTGACTTCCTTGTCAAGCGATTTGCGTATGTGCACCGCCACATAGGAGGCCACTCTGGGTGCTCGGATCGATTCTGTCGAGTGCGGATGGATCAGATCTTCAGGATCTAACATCTCAGAGGCTTCGGGATGAATATCGTCTGATCCTTGGACCTTTTGGTATGACCCAGGTCTATCTGGGTCCGTGTCTGCGTCCGAGGAGAGTGGAGTCTCGTCGTGTTTGGATGGATCAGACAGGGGGTCAGGAGATTGGGGATTCTCCATGAAAGCTTTTATAAGGTGGGCAAAGGCCTCCAGGTCGATGCCATCTTCCCCTGCGCGCTTTCGCTTACGATCCAGACTTTTCACCTGCCCCGGAGGTGCAAGGCCTGAGGGCCCGGCCTGGTCTTCCCTTGCATTGGAATGTCATCAAGTCTAGTTTCCTCTCCAGAGGGGCCATTGAGTGACAACCTTAAATATGGAAGCATCCATTATTTGTCAAACATTCTCATCTATCGGGAGGTAGGAGATCTGTTACTCCTTCATATAATCCCCAGAGGGGTCTTCAGAATGGCGTTTCCCAGCCATATTGCGAGGTGTGGCCAGGTCAGATTGTGAGGCACGATGTGCACTGACCACTGAGGGCGGGGCGGTTCGGGTCAAGCCATATGTAAGAATGTGCCCGAGGCTCTTGAGGAGTAAGGCGGGACGCTAAAACACCCTTTATTTTATAAGGGAAATTGTGATATGTGCTGCGTCCCTTGGAATGTATTTTATAGGCTATACCCCCATTGGGTGTCAGGCACCATGCCGTCTCTGATGTAATAATTGACAGTTCCCACCAAGCGTGGAGAAGGTAAATCCTCCTGGCGGTATTAGAGAACTGCTGCGCGTCAGTGACAATTCCTCAGAACACTGACACAGACGCGCGCCAGCCGCCGGGGTCTGACGCACGAAGTGCGGTATGTGAGGAATGCGCAGGGCCCTCTGGAGTTCGGAAGACCGCACCACGATCAGAGCTTGAATGGGATGCCGTGAAGGAGACACGAAGCGTTCCCGCGACCGTGGGATAGGGGAATTTTCCCTTAAGGTACCAGAAAAAAAACACCAGAATTACACAGAAAAACTTTATAGAGATAAAGAGTGGTACTTATCTCGCTGAAGGAGCAGTGAAGAAAGAGGAGGAAGAGAAGGAGACTTGGGCTCTTCAGGCTCCTGACAACGGCTGATTGGATGTCGCTGCTTGGTCCTTTGTTGTTGTTTTCCAAAGTTCTCATGGGAAATACAGTTTATTGAGTGGTAAAATGCTTGGTTAACGCTGCTGTTAAAATAAAGTGAAGAAAGAAAAGCCTAATCTTCGCCTCCGGTCCTGAAGTAGAACTCTGACACCATTTCTTTATAATCAAAGACTGGATGAGTCACAAGTCGCAGATTATAAAGAATTTAGAGACACATTTTTAATACAAAGATTGCAGAATCCAATGTATAATAGCCTGACACCAGTTACAAAAGACAGTCCAAATATCACTAGTCACCTCAGCTATGTTTATATGTAATTATTGTATATGGCAAGCTGGTTTTGGTTGCTCTTTAGATTAACTTTCCAAAATATTGGTTGGAAATTGCAATGTCAGCAAGTTCTGTTGGTGACTGCACAATCAACATATGACGAGGGAGAACTAATGGCCAATGTAGCAAATTTGGAGTACATTTTTTGGAAGCAGTTTGGTTAAACAGCTGGGGTACTACTGAATTGCCTTCTAATATGGAGGCACAATTAATATCACACTCTTTGATTTTATATTCATCGAGTGTTGCATTTCTCTAGGTATAATTTGTTACACAAATCACACTTTTAGAACAGCGGTTCCCAACCTGTGGTCCGGGGACCCCTGGGTGTCCGCGAAGCCTCCACAGGGGGTCCGCGACTGCTTGGAAAATTTAATAATATTAACAGATTAGGTCCCAGCAGTCAGTGAAGGGGGTCCTTGGATTCTAATAATGATTCAGTGGGGGTCCCCAGATTCCAGTAATGATAAAGTGGGGGTCCACTGAAGTCAGAAGGTTGGGAACCACTGCTTTAGAAAACTCATGAAGAAAGTATGTGAATGCATACATCTCCAGTAAAAGTGAAAGTTAGTGTTCAAAGTGTTGGTGTACACCAACAGAATAAATGTGTTTTAGAGTGTCACAGTTTCTACTTAGAAAGTAAAGGTTTTATGGACTCAAAGCTGGTGGAGATCCTGAAAAGTATGACCATAAAATAATAACGTGCCTTTTCTGCTCAATCTACAGTTTAGTTCCAAACATTCAAACTCCTGTTGCATACTCAGACAGTGGTGAATATACTAGAAGAATTCCACTGTAAAACACATATATGAACGAGTTTTCTTAATGAGAGACAAACACTAGTAATAATTAACTATGTAGTCACTGATGTATGAAGCAGGAGAATTGTCATGATTTTAATCAGTTTATTTACATTACTTCAAAGAATTTGCTACATTTGCTTTGTACCATTGGATTATTGGAGCTCACGTTTGATTGAAACAGTCCTTAATGTGTTGTTTGTTGAAGGTACAAGAAAGATAAGGCAAATGAAAAATGATGGGGTTGGGGTAACTGGTAAGAATAATAATGATAATCATAATTGTTGTACCTGTATATAATGTATTATAGTAGCACTGTGTGCACATTAGTCATTTGGGAGACGGAGATCCGGGAAAACAACCTTCAGCAATTGTGTGTTCCTCCTACACAGTTATGGCCATTCTTTCCTTTTGCCAACACCGCACAATATAAACATGTTCTTCAAATTAAAGTGTACAGTCCAGTAGTAGTCGTTCATTGGTATATCGTGAGGCAGAAAGAAACCTTTCAATGAAAAACAAGTAGATCTGCATGTGTAAAACACTAGGTGAAGGGGTCGGGGAGGGAGGAAAATGAAGTAAATGCCCGGCAATGTTACTCGGTTGCTTAGCTTCCAGTGAGTAACTCTGGCCACACCCAGGGTGCACATAAAGAAAAAGGAGCAGTCATCATGGGGGGGGGGGGTATAAATGTATTCTTACATATTGTGTTTGAAGGCTTTCTTTTTGAATGCCCTTCTCATGGTCATAAAGTCCTAAAAATGTGTCTTTAAATTCTGAGAGTAGGTACTTTTCAACTCATAACGCATCTGCTGTTCCTTAGATTTGGCAGCTCTGGATAAATCCAGAAGTAGTTCCTATTGTTAGTAAAAATCGGGGGCCTTCAAGTACATTATCATTATGCTTTGGCAATGCTGTAGAGATTAGATGGCCTGCCTTGTACGTAATACAGGCCAATCCAAAGGAGCATTTTGCAGGCACTTGCTGATGTTTTAATCTTCTGTGCTAGATAATTTGTAGAGTTTAGGTGGCCTGACTTGAACGTACTACAGGCTAATTTGAAGGGCCATTTTGCGGAAGCCAGAGGAGATCGTTGAACATTTTGGTCATATTATTCTTTCAGATGGCACCAGCAACTAGTTATGCAGCAGCTTGAAATAGTGTCATATGTGGTTTGCGATTGGGAAGTCTCACTAGGAAAGCATTTCCGTAATTTACCCTGTTTTCAGGCCCAGGTTGTACCTGCGGCGTTAAGTCTTTGGTAAGATTGAAAAGTGTACATTTTCAAAATATTCTAAGGCAACATTGTGCACCTTTAAGGAACAAGTTACTTACCTTTGGTAATGCACGGTCTGGTAGAGGCAGGATCTAGCCGCAGACTCCTTACTTTGGAATCTTCCTCAGGGCAAGACTGGATCTGGAAACTTTTTTCCCCCATAGTATGTCTGCGCGTCGGTAGAGGTAGTTGTGCGACTTTGTATCGATGTTGTACATCAGATGTAATGTCAGTGGAGTCCATACAACCCCCTCGCCGATGCACCGCCATTTTCTTCCGTAACTATTTTCTACGCTCAAAACGTGGATCCACAAATAGAAACTGCCTATTGAAGCAGTGTGCTTTCAACAAAAGACACCTTTGTGCCAATTAATCAACAAATTCTTAATTCTAGGTGTTGATTTCCATAACAAAATCTTCAGAGACCAAAGAGGACCCAGTTCTCAGAGCGGGAAGGATGGGAGGGTTGTTAAAGAATCGGCAGCTACATCCTGTCTCTACCAGATAATGCATTACTGAAGGTAAGTAACTTGTCCATCTGATAGACACATCTAGCCCAAAGTCCTTACTTTAGAATCAGATACCAAAGAACAGTAACCCGGAGGAGGGACTGCAAACTGAGGTGAAATAGTCTTTAAGTATCACAAAACTGGTCTAGACAAACAGAAAAAGGCCAGAAAAACATAATTATTAGGATGAGTAATAATATACTCTACCACATCAAAACCTGTGGAAGGAACCACAGGTAAATAAAACCATAAGACATGAAAAACATGGGAATAATCTCATCCATGTTAGTATGTCAAATGTGTGTCAGAAGAGACTCAACAATATTGAAAGTTTCTAACCAGAAGAAAACTGGTCTGTTACAAGCGGATTAAACCATGCATTCATAAGAATAACTATAAGGAGAAACATCCCTTTTAGGAGAAGAACCGTATAAAGGACCACAGTAATAAAACTTCACAAAAGCATTAATAGCATGGAGATAGTATCACCCATGATCGATACCATTAAAAAGATTTTTCTTGAACTAAATTGGTCTAGAGCAAAGCAAAAAGTTTAATAATGCAGGTGACATATAAGGAGTTATGAACATTCAAAAACATGGAATAAGGAAAAACCATGTTAACATGATCAATCAGTGTTAGAGACAAACTAAAGAACAAGTTACTTACCTATGGTAAAGCATTATCTGATAAAGACAGGATCTAGCTGCAGTTCCTCACTTTAGAATCTTCCCTAGGCACAAGTCTGGATACGGAAACGTTTTTCCCCTTAGTACGTCTGCGCATCAGTAGAGAGTGTTGCATGACTCCATATCCACATTGTCCACTGGATGTGACGTCAGTGGAGTCCATATAACCCCAGACGACAATTTCTTCTCTGACTATTTTCCGTGTACAAAATGTAGAGCCACACATAGAAACTGCCAATCAAAACAGTGTGCTTTGAACAAAAGACACCCTTGTGTCAATTAATCACCTAATTCTTAATTTTAGGTGTTGATTTCCATAACAAAATCTACTCAGACCAAAGAGGACTCAGTTCACAGAGCGAAGAGGATGGGAGGGCTGTTAAGGATTCTGTGGCTAGATCCTGTCTCTACCAGATAATGTATTACTGAAGGTAAGTAACTTGTACTTCTGATAGAGACATCCAGCCGCAGATTCCTTACTTTAGGATCAGAGACCAAAGCACAGTAACCCAGAGGAGGGACTGCAAACTGAGACCTGAGAAAAGTCTTGAGGTATCACAAAACCAGTCTAGAACAAGAGAAAAAGATGGGACAATCAGAATAATTAAGCGGAGTAATAATATATTCTATGACATCAAAACCTGTGGAAGGAACCACAGGTAAACAAAACCATAACACATGAAAAGCATGGGAATAAGCTCATCCATGTTAGAATGTTAAATGTGTGCCATGAGTGGGCCAACAAAATTGAACATTTCTAACCAGAAGAAAACTGGTCTAGTACAAGAGGTCTAGACCATGCATTCATCAGAATACCTACGAGGAAATATATCCTCAATAGTAAAAGAACGGTGTAAAGGACCACAGTAATAAAAGATCATAAAAGCATGGAGATAATATCACCCATGAGCAATATCATTATAAATTTGCCCCAGAACAAAACTTGTTTAAAGCAAAGCAAAAAGCATAATAATGTAGGTGAGCCTTAACATATTTCACGACTTAAGCCTCGTGAAAGGAACCACAAATAAGGAGTCATGAACTTTCCAAAACATAGAATAAGGAAAAACAGTGTTAACATGACCAATCTGCGTTAGAGGCAAACTAACAGGATGAATATTAACTACTTGCTCTCATAGGGGGATGCAAACCCATGCACAAACACCTCATCAGTACTATGGAAAGGACCACAGCAATAGTATCACAGAAATAAAAATAATATATATGAGTAAAAGACGCTACCCTTGACCGTAGGGCAGTATTACCAAATGAGGTAATGAACATAAATGTATTTTGTTCCTATATGTAGATCGAATATATATACATATATGTATTGCATACTGGCAGTCACCACTAGGTAGTTATAGTTAGGACCATGTTTCCATAGAAAAAGCATTTTTTGACTTGCCTATATCTTTGTCATCTTTTACAACCAAAATGTTCCAAAAAAAAGTGTGCCAGTGGTTCTTGTTGCGCACTGAAAGTTTCGGGGTGATCCGTCAAGCAGGGGGCCAAGAACAAGGAGGGGAGGGGGGAGAGAAATCAAAAACATATATTTTCCATGTTAATTCCCATATGAGTTTAGAACACAACTACAGCCCGAACCGCAGGACGGAATTACACCATATTTGGCAAAAAGGTAGATTGTGCTTTTCGTTATTTAGTGTAAATTCTTTCAGTAGTTATTGAGAAATTTAAGGAAATCCAAATTTGTTTTTCTAGAGCAGCGGATCTTCCCCGATGACTTCCTAAGGAAGTGAGCTGGTGCAGAGAAATGCAGAGCTCTGACTGGCTTCCAACACTTCAGCCAGGAAGTGTTGGCAGCCATCATGGGACTCTTGTTTTAGCTAAGTCCCACAAACAAAATGTGAAAAAAAAGAAAAGGGGCCAGGGTATGGACACCCTGACCCCCTTAGCTCTGGTGCTGGAGTCCCAGAGGGACCCTGCGAGGGTTATGAACACTTTATATATAAAAACATAACAAAAAAACAAAACATTGGGCTACAAATTTACAAAGACATTGCAAACTCGCAGCAAACATTTAAAAAAAAAAAAAAGAAGCACAGACTCCTGCACTTGTTTTCATGAGGCCCCCTGGTGGGCCGAGTCACAGCTGCATGTTGAAATAAAGGAGGGCGGTACACCGACCCCTCCACTGCTAGGGCATTTTTAATGCCTCAGGGACCACCACCTCCCCGGGGTTTTTAATTATAATGCGCCCGCCCGCAGCCATGGGGACAGCCACCTCCATGGGGCTGAATTTAAAGAAGGCAGGGGGTCAGCCACAGACACTCAGCCGTGGGGACTACCACCTCCACGGGGCTGCTTCACATTGAAGGGGGGCCGCGCCCCCTTGAGGAGCCAATTATAGCCCTGGGGACTGCCATCCCCCAGGGCTGGCTCCTGCAATGTTGTGGGGTGCCCACCCCCGCAACATAGCTGTTTGCTTTTGCTTGGTGGGAGCATCCACCAAGCAAAAGCAAACAAACTCTGCTTTCTGCAAGCGGGAGCTGTCAAACAATTCCTGCTTGCAGAAAGCAGAGTTTTCATCTGTTTCCCTGCATGCAAATATGCTTGCAGGGAAACAGATGCAAGCAGGGAGCAGCTAAATAAAAAAAGAAGGCTGCTTCTGGTCTACTGGTAAAGCTACTGGACTGTCAGTAGGTTGAAGGTTCAAGTCCTGGTATCTCATGCAGTGTGTCTATTAATTTAATAGTGTTTTGAATTTTAAACGTTCTTAGTGATTACATTTTTGAGTCTTTTTCACCAAAAACGTCTTTGGATTGAATGTCAGGGACAAATGACGTGACTGGAGCCTTACCAGATGTCGGGCGGCACTGAGAAGGCAAATCCTCAACATCATTGTCTACTTCAGGCAGGGAAAGAGATACGATGTCATTCGGCGCCACCAGTGGAGTCACCGGAGTCGGATAATCTGATGGTGTGAACCCCGAAGGGCTGTGCACCGGCGCTGTAACGGCTTCGTCAACTGAAGCTGAAGCTGAGCTCACCGGCGTGGACACAATCAAGGCCTCTTGCACCTCCTTGAGGCCCACAGGCACTCCAGGGGAAGGTGGTTTCCTACAAATAGCGTGAAGGGAACTGTACAATTCATGCAACTGGGTCATAGTTGCCTCTCCCCTAGGAAATAGAGAGAAACGCAGGGCAGACTCATGCCTCGACTCATTAGCCAAGGAATGATGAGAGTAAAAAGCGGTAAAGTCGGTAACTTTCGCGACGTCGACCGCTTACATCAGGACTTACCTTGTGACATCGATGGAGAAGAATGTCTACGGGCACGACCAGACTTTGGTGCGAGGAGATGACTGCAACCGACGTGTAAACTGACCTGGCTCCGACATCCGCACCTGTAGAAGCTTCATATGGTGCTCCCACAGAGCCTTCAGTCAGAGACGCCAACAGGAATCACACTCTTTGGCATGGATGTGATCTCCAAAGCACCACATACAAACAGAGTGGGGGTCTGTAACCAACATGTGTTGTCCACAGGACACACATCCTGAAGACATGGACAGTAAAAGCACACTGTCCTGTTGACAAAAACATTGAAGTAGTCCAAAATCAGCCTAACCAACCATTATCGGATCTGCGTTGCAAGCATAGAAAAGAAGGAACTGACGTCGGCGAGGGGGTTATATGGACTCCACTGTCATCATATCCACTGGATGAAGTCGATACGGAGTCATGCGACGCCTTCTACCAATACGCAGACATATATTGGGAAAAAAGTTTCTGGATTCAGGCTTGCGTCAGGGGAAGTACGGAATCTGCAGCTAGATGCCTGTATCAGATAATATTTTTTATAGGATCATCCAGATAAATTAAACAGACCACTTAGTAGGGGAGAGATTTGTATGGCCCTTTTCCTAGAGAGGTTGAGAGACTTTTTTTTTTGTTGAAACGATTTGTTTTTCTCTAAGCAACCTGTAAGAAATTACATCTTTTAGTGTGACTACCCTGACATCCAGAAGTGAATGGTGTCTTGGCCAAGTTTGCATTTAAAAAAACAAACAAAAAAAACAGTTGTCCCTGGATTGGTTATAGCAAAGACATTTTTATTCAACCAAATAGTTACTTTCATTACTTACACTTAAAAACAAAACTCATAAAAACATCAGTGAGGGCACAGTGGGTGTGCAGTGAGAAATGTGTTTGACGCTCTTATAAACTTTTATACGCACGTGTAACAAATAGTAAACAAGAGTGTCTATCAAAAGGCAAGAACACCACTGCCCATTTCTTATATAAACATTTGAGGTATGGTCCATAATAGTGGTTTGCACTTCAATCCTCTTGAAGGGTATAGGGATCATCATTAGCACTGTAATTCTAATTGAGCCAGAGAATAGAAGGACAAAAATCTGGTTAGATCCTTAAGCGATGATGGGTAGGTCACATCTTAATCCAGCAGTCCCATAAAGAAATGACACCAATGATCGTGGGGGAGAAATAGGGTGTTAATGAGAGTCCAATCCTGCCAATAATATCAAATATCTGTGATGATAGATATGGGCTTTGGACATGGAGGTGCCCTTTATTCCAGTAGGAAACGAGTAATGTAGCAATTCAATGTGTAAAGTTCATGTGGGAAGGAATACACTGCATTGCACTCTGCTCAGGTCTCCAGGGGAGTACTTCATGGGCCAACACCAAAGTCAGGAGGAACTGCTGCTCGTGTCAGCAGTGTAGGAATATGGCTGGACTAGTTGTATTATATTGTATTGTATTGTAATCGTATTTATATAGCGCTTACTACACCTGACGAGGCGTCAAAGCGCTTTTCGGTGAGCAGCACACTACTCTGGAACCCAACAAGAACTAGTGATGGATTAGTATTGGGAAATAATGAGTACAGTTTTACTATTATTATGAGTTAATTTGAGCCGCGGATATGAGAGTTTGTTAATTAGATTGACTGGAGTAATGGAGGGGTGGAGGAGGAAAGAAATCCAGAAGTGTTAATTGGGAGTATATCCTTCATTTACTCAACCCAAAGGCTTGGGATAAGTAAAGGGGGATGGAGGACGGAAGAGTATGTGGAAGGGTTAGAGAGAGCATAGTAGCAGGGTGAGATAAATGCGGGAGAATTTAGTAGGGTTGTGTGGGAGGTCACAGTAGTAGAGTGAGGTTTGGTGAGTTAGATGTGGAAGCGGAGGGAAGAGCTTAGGCAGAGTTATTTAGGAGATGAAAGTAGTAGAAAGGATTTGGGATGAGTCAGAGTGAGAATGGAGGATAGTTTGATAGAGACATGACATATGTTGATGGGTAGATAAGTGTGATAAGATGAGAGCATGAATTCATAGATATCTAGTATAACAACCCACCCAGGAGTCATACAATGACCCACGAACATGCCAAGCACAGAAACAACATATATACATACACACATACAAACACACATGAATACACACACATGCACATACATACATAATTAGAACCATGGGTAAAATATACTTAGTCAAACAGGTTTAAGGAGTATGTGTGTATTTTATTGTTATGACATAGTAGCAATACATATATTTTTTAAAAAACTATACATAACTAGAAATATACACATAATCTGAAAAAAATATTTATTAACATAGGAATATGCAGTCCATAGTTGCTTGAATATGGTGGTTATGAAGGAAAGAGCCAACTCTTGAGTAGTTTTCTGAAGACAAGAAAGTTATCTGTGGCTCTTATAGTTGGGGGTAATGAATTCCATAGTTTGGCTGCTTGAACGGAGAAGGATGTACCACTTATAGTCTTTTTCTTGTAGGGTGGTGTTCTAAGCCAGGGTGCCAATCTTGAGCGGAGGTTTCTTTGTTGGATTTATTTGGTTATTTTGTTTCTGATAAAAAAGCGGTCCTGTTCCATGTATAGCTTTGTGGGTGATACAAAGCAGCTTGAAAGTGCATCTTCTGGCAACGGGTAACCAGTGTAGTGCTCTCAAGGCAGGGGAGATGTGGGCTTGCGGCTTTACATGTAATAGTAGCCTGGCAGCGGAATTCTGGATACGTTGTAGTTTTTTCATAATAGATTGAGATGATCCATGGTCGAGGCCATTGGCATAATCCAGTTTGGATAGTACAAGCGAGATAGTAGCTTGCACCTTGTGTGGAAATCCGAGGTGGGGGAAGATGCGTCGTAAAGTCTTCAAGGTGATGAAGCTTGTTCGTGCTAATTTGTCCACTTGGGCATTCATAGTTAACTTGGAATCCATGGTGATTCCTAGGTTTTTAACTTCCTTGGATAATTGAGGAGGTGGTCCGAGATCGTCAGGCCAGACGCACAGAGGGTCATAATGTTTCTAGTCACCACATATGAGTATTTCTGTTTTGGAGGTATTTAGTTTGAGATGGCTCCAGGTCAACCACTGATCAACGGCTCTGAGGCAACTGAAGATTTGTGAGTTTTCAATGTTTTTGGGGCATTCTAATTTAAGTAGTATTTGTGTGTCATCTGCATAGTTGTAGCATGTGAGATGGAAATCATTGATCAGTTCTGGTAAAGATATCATGTAGATGTTGAAAAGCAAAGGTGAGATGATTGATCCTTGGGGGACCCCTGCTTTTGTGACGTAGGGTTCGGACGAGAAGGGGGGCGAGTGGGTGATATTAGATCTTTTTTGAAGATAGGATGTAATCTAGTTGAAAGCAATCCCTTCTATGCCGGCTTCATGGAGTCTTTGAATTAGGGTGTCATGGTCAACCGTATCAAAGGCAGCTGAGAGGTCCAAGAGAAGTAGTTCAGCAACTCCATTTCGGTCGACTGTGTTTTTAAGATCATCCCAGATTGCTATGAGTGCTGATTCAGTGCTTCTTCCTGGGCGGAATCCAGTTTGGAAGTCTGAAAGTATAGAATTGTCTTCAATGAATTGTGACATCTGGGCGAATGCTGCTCTTTCTATAAATATGCCCAGGAAAGGTCCATTTGTGATTGGTCTGTGGTTGTTGGGGTCTTGTGGGTCTAGGTTTGTTTTCTTTAATAAAGGTCGTATGTATGCCTTTTTCAGGTCTACAGGAAAAGTTCCTCAAGTTAAAGAGTTGTTGATGATTCTTCTTACAGGTGTGGCAGCAGAGGTAGCTAGAAGAATGTTCTTGAAGATTTGTGGTGGCCAAGGGTCAGAAGGGCAACCAGAAGGTCTGCTTGCTTTGACCAAATCCATAAATTCATCCTGGGATATTTGTTGGAAGGACTGTAGAGGTTGGGTTGGTTTATTCTTAGAGGGTATTTTAGGAAAGGGGTTGGTGCTGATGTTTTTCTTCTGTTTTAAATAGGAGTCCAATGCGTCTGCCTTGGTTGTGTAGTGAGTTGCCAATTTGTTTGTGAAATCTTTAGTGGGATGACTTCCTTCCATGCATGTAGGTTTTCGAAATTAATTGAAAATTTTATAAAATTCCTTGGTTGTAGATTGAGCATTTTGAATTCTGTGAGTAGTACCTTTTTTTTTTTTTAGCTTTTTTGATTGATGATTTGTATATCCTGTTAAGTTTGTGTAGCTGCAGTTTGTCTTGACTGTTGTTTGTTTTGAGCCAGGTCCGCTGCAACTTTCTGATTTGTTGCTTTATCTTTTTAAGTTCTGTGTTTCTCCAAGGTGTTGGTTTTCTTATGCTGTGTTTAGGTTTTCTGAGTGGTATTAGGATATCAAAAGCTTCGTGTAGCCACTCAAAGGTTTGGCACAGAATTAATTGTATCTAGATCTGTGTTGGCTGTTAGTTGTGTTTCTAAGTCATCCAAATTGAGTTTGCTCCATGGTCGATAGGTGTATGTATGTAAGTAGTTGTGGGGTGTGTTGATTTGTGGAGTTGTATGTCGGAAAGTTATCAAATGGTGGTCTGGCCAAGTGATTGGCGTGATGCTATGAATACTAACTAGTTCAGGCTTAGAAAAAATGACATCTAGGATGTGACCAGCAACGTGTGTGGGATTGTGTACAATCTGATGTAGGTTCAATGCGACTAGGCCACTGGTGATAGCTTTTGGATGGGGCATATTGGGTTTGTCAAACCAAATGTTTAAATCCCCAAGAATGCATAGGTTGGAGTATAGTGTAATAAGGTTTGAGACTGTGTCTAGAAAAGCATCTAGGAATGTGGAGTTGTTAGGTGGAGGTCTGTAAAGGAGGAGAAAGTTACAGGAGGAAGTTGGAGTAGGGTGGCATCTGGTAAGGAGGGCTTCACAACCTTGTATGGAGATGTTGTCTGTTTTACTGAGGTTCAATGCCTGTTTGAATATAATAGCTAGTCCACCTCCTCTCTTGCCTATACGGTTTTGTGTGATGGTTTGATAGCCTGGAGTAACGGCTTCGTGCAAAACTGGGGCCATGTCATCTCCCAACCAGGATTCAGTTATAAATAGTAAGTCAGGTTGTGTGTCTGTGAGCAAGTCGTAGATGTGGTGCTTGTTTTTTTTAGAGTGATCGAGCATTAATGAGCTGGCAGTTTAGAAAAGGTGTGTTAGTAGTAGTGTTGTTTTGTTTAGGAGAAGGGTAAGTAGTATAATGTGAGCTTGAAGCAGGAGTGTTGCTAGTTGTGATAATTGTTTGGGGGTCACAATAGTCTTGCTTTTCAATATAGTGTTCCTCTACCAGCAGGTTAAGGAGGCATTTTGTTGGGTCTGTGTATGGGTGGTGGACTTGGTGGATGAGAGAGCCATGAGGAGTATACTGTTTTTTTGTAGGGTAGTTTTATTATGTAATAGACAAGGGGATGCGAGGTTGCTATGAGTGGCATGTTTTTTATTTTGTTTGTGCTTGTTTAGTGTGGATGGAGAATGGGTTAGGGGTGGTGGAGGAGCATGTGGATCATGATGTAAGGCTCTAAATTGTGCAATGGAGGAGAGGCGAGTGAATGAAAGTTGCTGGGTTGGGGTGCTTGTGGTAGGTGTTTGTGAAGAGTGGGGGGGGGTAGGGGTGGAGATCGGATGGAATTTGTATCCTTTGTGTAGTCCTGGGGGTGGGAGTGGGTATGTCGATGAGTGTAATGTAAGTTTGTGTTGCTTTGTTGTGCTGATGTTTGTGGTTGGTATTGTTTTTGTGGAATAGTGAGAGGGGATATTGCTGTTAAGTTAAGATGCAAAAAGAACAGATGGACGGAATGCAGAAAAAATCTAACATTCACCCTCAGTCACAGATCTGGGTTTAATCCATCAGTTTTTTTGCTCACCATGCCACCCCAGTTTGGACCAAGCCACATGCAAATCGGTCTTGACCCTCCTCCCCATGGGAACAGTCCAGCCTGAACTGGACTGGCATGGCAGTTCGGGCTGGACTTTTCTCATTGGGAGCAGGGTCAATATTGATTTGCATATGGCTGGGTCCAAAATGGAATGGCATGGCGAGCAAAAAAAAACTGATGGATTAAACCCAGATCTGTGACTGGGGTGAATGTTTGAATTGTTCACATTCTACCACCATCTGCTCTTTTTGCATTTGTCACCCTAACTTAATATTCATATCACTCTGGAGAATGAGGGGTGGGGGAGGGGGGTACATATCAAGATTTTTAAGTATAGGGTGAAGATCTATGGAAGTAGTTAATGTGACATTCCTAATTTGAGGTGTTAGAGGCATTCCTTGATCCAATAGTACACCCTCATTTTTAATTTTTGGGCAGGCAGAAAGTTAAAATGAATTCATGCCTGGATAGCACCTAGACATTTTTGAAATTCTTCAAGAATGCTAGATTTGTGCATGATTTTGATGAAAATGTAGTTTCACCCGAGTATGAATGAGCTTTAATCCTAAAACCTAAACTTATTTATCACATTCATATATTTTTTAGACACTGGGAGAATAGGTGATTTGCCCAGAATCAAAGGATGTTAACCAACACTGAGATTCAAACGTGGTTCCAAAGTTGGCAGCTCTGTCCATGACACCACACCCTCTCCCCAACAATTGCCATTTCCACAACAAATAACACAGTCTGTGTGACCATGCTATTTCACAAACCTTGGATGTGTGAGAGTACAGAGCAATCTAGATTCTCCAAAGGTTCACCTTCAAAGGGATCACCTTAATCCTGCTTTGCACAGTATTCACTGGCTCCTAGTTTAGGACGGAAAGGTTGTTAAAATCTTGGCACTTACTTATATGACCTATTGGAGATTGGGCCCAGTTCACCACAAAACAACAAGCACCTAAGCAGATGTGGCAAACAATTCAAACTGAGATTTTAAGGCTAGCGTCAACAAAAGTGTTGGCAAATGACTGGCCAAATTATATTGATTTCACGGGTAGCTTCTCATACTACAAAGGATAGTGTTATATCTCTGTCTGGTACAAACCAGACCTTTGCATAATTGTATCTATTGGCAACTTAAAAATTACCCTGGCAAAAGGGTGCTCATCCTCGACATTTTGTGTACCTACCTGACAGCGGCAAAACAGTTAAGATGTCAACAAGGGACTTATCTGTAGCAAAATAATTCACATTCAATAAGCAATGATTTTGAGATGTTCAATAAATAGTAATATCCAAGCTAATTTAAACCAAAAATAATTATACAAATGAATTGAAAAAGATCGAAACAGGAGGTGTATTGACACAAAAAACCATTGTATTTATAGCAAATCTGACACTTATCCAGCAACAATTTGTAGAAGTACATCATTCAAAAGCTGAGGAGTTACAGAGACATGGCATATATCAATCATAGCATTTATATAGCACAGCACTATCACCCCTAAAGGTATCTGGGCACTGAGGGTGCTGTCTCCCCACCCAAAAACCACGTCTTGAGTCTCCTTCTGAAGTCTGCCAGGGAGGGAGCTGTTCGGAATTGGAGTTGCAGGCTATTCCAGGACTTGGCTGCTGTGCAGAAGAAGTGGCCTTCACCGTGGCTGCATTGGAAGTGGGGAAGTGTGTGAGGTTGAGCGAGGCAGAGCGTAGTTTTCTTGCTCGAACTTAGAATCTCAGTCGATGGTTGATGTAGGAAGGCCCTAGGTTGGGGAGATCCTTGTATGTGAGGATTTTGAATTGACATCTCTTCTCAACGGGGAGCCAGTGGAGGTTCCTAGGAGTGGGGTGATGCTTGAAAGCTTGGGGAGGTTGAGGATGAGTCTGGCTGTGGTGTTCAGTAGAGTCATGAGTCTTTTGAGTATCTGAGAGAACACTCTGGCGTAGAGAGCATTGCCAAAGTCGAGGTGGCTGGTGACCAGGGCATGCATGACGGTCTTTCTGGTGTCAGTAGGGATCTATCTGAAGATTCAGTGGACCATACAGAGGATGTAGAAGCAGGAGGAGGTGAGTGAGTTTACTTGTTGATCCATGAAAAGTTGGCAGTCGAGGATGATGCCAAGGTTTCATGCGTGGTCTGATGGAGAGGGTGTTAGTCTGAGTTCTGTTGGCCACCAGCTGTGTTCACATACAGAGAAGTTCTTCCTGAAGATCAGCACTTCTAATATGTCAATGTTTAGTCTGAGGCAGCTGTTTTTCATCCATGTTGCTACATTGGTGATGACGTTGTGGTAGTTGGCTTAGGCATTGGCATTGTGGGGGTCTTTGGTGAGCAAGAGGATTAGTTGAGTGTCATGAGCGTAGGAAACTATATTCAGTCCGTAGGATCTGACGATGTCTGCAGGCGGGATCATGTAGATGTTGAACAGGGTGGGGCTGAGGAAGGATCCTTGGAGTATGCCGCTGTTGATGTTCATGGGTGTAGAAGTGAAGGGAGGAAGGTGGATGCTCTGCGTGCGGCCTGAGAGGAAAGAGGCGACCCACTTCAGGGCATTTTGTTGAAAGCCTATGTTGTGGAGCATGTTGAGGAGAGTGTGGTGAGAGACTATATTGGATGCTGCGGAGAGGTCGAGAAGGATCACAGCTTCTGACTCCCCTTGGAAGAGGAGAGTCCTGATGTCGTTCATGGCAGCGATCAGTGTGGTCTCTATGTTGTGGTTGGCCTGAAATCCTGATTGGGAGGTGCTGAGAAGGTGGTTTTGCTTGAGGTAGTCATGACCTGTTGGTTGATAGCTTTCTCGAGCACTTTGGCTGGGAAGTGGAGCAGGGAGATCGATCTGTAGCTTTTGAGGTTGTGGGGTCAGCAGAGGGTTTCTTTAGGAGGGGTCTGACCTCTGCATGTTTCCATTTGTCTGAGAAGGTTGCCTTGGAGATGGAGGTGTTGAGGATGCAAGTTATTTCCGTGCTAGTAGTGTTGGCTCCAAGGTCGAAAAGCCAGTGGGGGTAGGGGTTGGTGGTTGCCCAGAGTGGATAGATGACATGATGGCTGCAGTGGTCTCTGTGGTGATTGAGAACCAGGAGGTTATTGTGTGGCTGGTGTTCGCTGTTTGAGAAATGTTGTCTAGGCTGGAGGTGGAGGGTTAGGGGTCAAAATTATTGTATATGATGCTAATCTTGTTGTGGAAGTAGTCTGAGAGGGTGTCGCGGAGTTCCTGGGATAGGTGGATGGTGGTCTCTGCGATTATCGGGGTGGAGAATTCTTTGATGATTTTGCGAGTTCTTTCATGTGGGTTGGTTGGTTGCATTGTCGATGCAGGCAGTGATTGCGGCTCTCTTTGTTGCTTTGTTCTGGTGGTCGTAGCTGTTAAGATGTACATATGGTGTCATCAAAGTTCGCAAGGGGCCAACTGCCCATGTACCAGTAACCCACTCACGACAGTGTCTAAAGAAATAAGGCAACTGATGATAAATTACAAAGTCAAACTGAATTGAACGGTTAGAAGTTAGTTGGGATGAGCATCGACAATTTGGTCTCAGAGTCAAATTCAATGTAGTCAGGATAGGACCAATAGAGTATGTGGGGATCAAACTAGAGCTCTACTCAAGAGGGGTCATGAAATAAAATTAGAAGTGAGCTCAGAGGTTCTGTGCTCACAGAAGCCACGATTATATTTGTTGCCAATGAAAGAAACCAAAAATCTAAATTAAGGTATGACACTTAATGAATACCTCTCAGAGGGATAAGAGTGTATCATATGGGTTTGTAATGAGAGAAAGTGCTATGAAAATTGTTAAATACACGTGCCGCCCTGAATTAAAAGATGAGGTCCAATACCTTCATCTACTTGAGGACTCAGTCATCCAAAGGATCGTGGCTGGCCAGTCACAGAGAACCAAGGGATAACGTGTTTTCCCGGTGTGTAGACGGGCGTTCTCGCACAGTGTTCATATGAGTCGAATCCTCACCTCATTGGAGACGCTGGAAGTAGGAGGCTTGGTGTGCACAAACAACTAGCATGCCGACAGCGGTGGCCATTTTAAGGGAGGGTCAGTAATAAACAGGAGGAAGTACCTAAAAATAGAGAGAAGAGCCCTCCTTTGGGATTAGTCATGTAAATAAAAATGGAAAAGGGACCACCTATGTGACGAATTAATGACACCAGAAGGATACATACAATATTTATATGAATCAAATCCGTGCATCATTGGAGACGCCAGAAGAGGAACGCTTGATGTGCATACAGAACTAGCATGCTGACCATGGCGGCCATCTTAGGAAGTTGTCACTAATGAATGGGAGAAGGCGAGTCCTGAAGATAGAGGAGCCCATCTGTGTAATGAAAACAGAAGTAGGAAAGGGACCATTGATTTGACGAATCATAAAGAAAGAGTTAATCAGAATGAAATGTGATAGAAGCAAATCTCACATTATTTTAAATTACATTATCCATACTGCAAATTTACAGAACAAGATAAAAAACCTTTGGGAACCATGTAACAAAGCTGGTAGCTGCATATAAAAATTCACGACCAGCTTGTATGTATGAGATGACCTTCATATTGTACACTAAACCTATTTGACCAATATAATAAAAAAATAGATTAAGAAAATTAACTTCAAGGTAGAGGAAATATGAAATAATTAATATCGAAACAAAGATGGTCTCTCATGTAATTATGTTACGGTGTGTGGTCGCAAATCACAGTTTATTATCAAGTTAAATACATGAAAAATACATGAATGACTCTGCCTTCAAATTATTCATCAAGTATATAAATGAAAAGATGACAGACAAATAGAATTCCAGTCATCTACAATGGGATCAACACCCATTAACATGTCAACATCAAGAGAGATCATCAATAATTATAGGTTTGCCAAATTTAACCATTCTAGAGATGAGTTAAGGCCCTCTGTAGACTGTCCAATTTCCAAATCCATTGATTCTCCTTGATGGTGAGTATACAGTTTACATTTGAGGAATTGAGCGAGGTTTTCACAACATCAATAACCCCCCATGTAATGTCTTTCTCCGTGTGATGTGATTGTACAAAGTGATCAACCACAGGTGCATGTTCAACTCGAATTCTCACTCTAGATTGATGCCACATAATGAGTTTCTTCACCTGCTGGGCGGTACAACCTGACATTGTAACTAGGTTAATTGTGGCCCAGACTTAACTGTGCTCATCCTTGATGTTATGGGTGTTTTCCGCACAACTGTGGCAATCCTAGCATAATGATGGTCCTGGATTAATGTGCTCACCATTGGCTGATTATGGGCATTCTTGACATGATTCAACCTATATTTGGCATTATTGTGATGAAAATCTTGGCCACGTAATAGTCCAATATGGTACCTGATTATGATGATAAATGGGTTGCTAAAGCAGAATCTGTCCTTGAATGCTAAAAGTACATGTGAGTGAAATGGCAAGCAGGTGGTTGTTTGCACTAAATACATTTATCCTCAAAGTTTTAGAGAAAAAAAATAACTGTACTTCTGAAATAAATTTCAAGCTGATTTGTGAGTAATAATTAATGCTGTGTTTGCAGGGTTTATTTCAGATCTGGGTTACCTGGCACCGGAGAGTGATTACTACAATGGTTATTTCACGACTCATCTTGAAGGATTTCATCATCTATAAAGATACAGCTTTAAACTGCAGTATGAAGCTTGAGCATTTAAGAGTATTGTAACGTGTCAGCTGCCTGGCTCTATACGCTTCCTGTAAACTGAGCAGTAACAATTTTGTACAACCTGTAATTGTAGGACCCGTGTAATTTAAGATTTTTCCACAGTGCGATCTCCACTGGATTCTCAATCCTAGCATATAACTAGCAATCTACCTGGAAGTAACTGGAAGGAAAATATAAACTAAATGGAAGCCAGGAGTGAAGAAAGTTGCTATTTATCTTTAGAAAAATCATAGGCCATAAAAAATTCACATGACCAGATTTTTTTTCAAATGGCGGTAGAACCTGTACCTCTTCATATATTTATAAAGGTAATTGTGCTGAAATACACATTGCCTTGACCTCATGTTTTCAACATGCGCTTGTGGGTGCTGAACCTCCAATAATCTTGTGGAGGAAAAGTATAGGAATATGTGGTTAGTGTTCTCTTCAGAAGTTTGTGTCCGTATTAATGATAGGGAGCAGTGTCTTTGTTTGCACCACGGCAATACTTTAACAGGTGTGCCAGCCACAAACACAGACACAGCACCCTATTATAATGAATGTGCTGCCTCCAAGGCAGTTGCAAACTCGCACCGCCCTGGGTGAAGATCATTCAGTGAAATACAGAGCAGCTGCTTCAAAGTTGTTCCTTGTTTTTAGGTTGAGCATAGCAGGGCGCAAGCGCTATTTTTTGACCTGTTGTCATCTATTCTAAGGGCTTTAACCATGCCCATCTCACGCCCATCACTTTAATTCGTCCCTGAGCTTGCCTTTCAACAATCCTTTGATGTCATTAGTAAATGCTTTAAGCTTGTCCCACCTTAGGATCTTTTGTTACGCCTTGCAGACCGACCCTATTACATGGATTATTGCATGATTGCCAATATACTTTTGGGAGGGCGAACACATTTTTATTTCGTCTCTCCTATTCATGCTTCATGGCGGCCATGGCGCCTTGGGCGCAAACCTTACAAACTCAATCAGCGGTATTGGAGCACTCCTCACATAGTTCACACTGCTACCTAATCGGAGTAATTTAAATTTAGCTTTCGTCTCTCTCCTTCATGCTCCATGGCTTTCAAAAATCCTTGTAATTGGTGAATGCTTTACCTAAATAAAAACACAGAAATCATCAAAGCGCCTCTCCCAGCACAGCAGGAGAGCCAATACTACAATATTCACTGAACTTGGGGAAACTAGCCCCATAATGCTTTGAAGGGCATTTTTTAAACAAAACGTTTTTGCCCATAACTCAGCCTGTGGTGGTCCTGGGACAACAGGACCACTGCCAACCGGTTCACCATAACAAGCTCTTTCTGTCTAGATAATCTCTGGGTCCCCACAATAGATTAGTGGGGACCCCAAAATAATAACCCCTCCCACAATTCAATGTCTGTTTAAGTCTGTTTTACAGATGAGTAGTTTGTGTTTTAAGGGCCTTGTTTGTAATAACATTGTAGTAGGCTTGCTAGCCCTGAAAATGTGTAATGCACTACATCCTCCAAGGGCTAAATATATGGTTGCCCTGCATTTACTTTCTGCCATTTTGTTTTCATGTGGTTATGCCCTCTAGGGGCTACCTATATGTTGACATGACCAAGTTTCTTGGAAATGCTATTTTTATTGTGGTGTCCTCTAGGGGCTGTTCTCAGCATTACAGTCAACATAATACACTATTCGAAGCACTTGGAAACTCGCCCCATAATGCTTTGCAGGGCGTTCCTTTTGCAAAAAATATCTGATCTTAGCTCAGCCTGTGGTGGTCCTAGGACTATGGGACCACCTTCAAAACAGTCACCTAATTTTCACCACAATGTGCTATTTCTGTCTAGATCATCTCTGGGTCCCCACACTAGGTTATTGGGGACCCTAAAATAACCCATCCCACCATTCAGTGTATTTCTAAGATCTCTTATGGCTGGAACTTTTGTTTTGCACCTGGGAGTAGTTTGTGTTTTAAAGGCCTTGTTTGAAAAAATATTCCAGTAGGCCTACTAGCCCTTTAGTTATATGCAGGGCCACTGCAATTATGTGGCAGAAAGGACCAAAATATGAGGCAGGGTTGAACAATTTATGTGGCAAAAAAGGTTCAGTTATGTAGTTACAATGCCAAGGGCTCCAATTCAAGCAAATGCGAGACCTTTTGCATTGCAAATGCCTGTTCTTTTCAGGAGACAACCCTCCTGCACTTTCAAAAGGGAAGGGTGATCCCTTTGCAGGTAGCTGCAGTGAGTGTCTGCACCTGCCTGCAGCAGGATGTCCTTGGAGTCCCATGGACACCCTTTCAACCATCTAGATTATTGCCCTCAGGGGGTGTAGCAGCAGTGTGCCACCTTTTTGTGGCACACTGTGGGTGTGCCTCCTAAGGGCTTGTTTGCCTCTGCACCTGCATCCATAATACAGTGTGGGTGCAGAGTCAAAGTCATTTCCTCAATTGCATGGGGTCACGCCCCCATGTAAATGAGAGAATACACTCTGAAGATAGTACTGGTGCTATATGTGTGCCAGCACTATAACTATTACAGAAGCTTGAGCAGCCCATTCATTAATACAATAGTGCCCCAGAGTGGTACAAAAAGGGGGTGCAAGCCTGTTGCACCCCCACAACACTATTTATAAGACAGCCCAGGGACTTTTATCCAAGTCACGTGAAAAGTGTGTTGTAAAGTGAACAATTTGCCTGCTTGTTATAAAAAATGTTTTCTTTCAGCCCCCAAAATATCCATGAAAAATTCAGGCTCACTTTATTTGTTCACTTGGAACAAATCCAGAGCAGGTATTTAGTCCTCACCACTTTCAACGTTCACGAGCTGACACAGGTTAAGGCCCTCTTTCTGTGACCAGCAAAAGAATGACTAAGAAAGGAGTAGATAAGATGGAAAAAGAACTAGCCTTTCTTCTAGCAAACAGCCTTCTTAAAAGTGAAATACAGTCATGTGATAGTGGACTTCATTTGGGTGACTGTCCAAAGAGTGAGGACAAAATAAAAACTCACAACTAGTCAATTATGGAGTAGATTTAGCCTTGCCATATTATGCCTGAGACAACATAAAGTAAAATAATGGAAAACATTCTCTGGTTCATATTATGTGATAAAAAAAGGTGTTATCACGAAAAGAGTGTGGCCTTGTAATTAGCTGACACCAGCTCCTGGGCCCTGAGCCCTATGTAACTATCCCTTCACCCTGAAGTATCATCCCCAAAACAAGAATAGCTTTTTTTATTTAGTAGAAATCTATGCATGGATGTTATTTTTATAGCACAGACCTAGCGAATAGCAGCGGAGGGCTGTACAGGGTCAAGGATACATTCAATGACTGATTGGAGAGGTAGCTGGTTTCTGGGAGTAATAACGCCCTGTTACTTTATCATGATTTAGTGCTCTTTTAAGAGATGCCTCTTCAACCCCTTCCTAAATTTGATAAGGGTTGGGTTAGACATTTTGGATACAGGGGTGTTTTTTTCCAGAGCCCGGTGCGTAGGCACAAAAGGCATCTTGCCTTGTTTTGTCTTTTATTCAATATTTCTTAATCTGCGGACTGTTGTCTGGCAGCTTTTGTGGAGTTTGTAGCGAGAGCCAGCAGAGATAGGGAGCGTGTCAGCAGAAAAGCAGGGCTATTGGTTGTGGTGGCTTTGTAAACAATGCAGATAGTTTTGAAGATGCTGTCAACCAGCAAGTGGAGTTCCATCAGGATGGAGATGATGTAATCATATTTCTTCAGACCCAGGATGAGCTGGGTTATGGCATGTCGGATGCCTTTAACGGAGGCTTGTGTGCAGTGCAGCATGGAGCAGGGGGTTTCCACTGTCCAGATCTGAGACTCTATGAAGTCTTGGATAACAGTTCTGAAGTCATTTTCTAAAATGGACAGTTTCACTCTCCATAGTAGAGAGGGATGGTAGCAAGGCTGTATTTGCTTTCTTGACATATGTTTATTGAGGCTGAAGTTGGTATTCACAGTAAATCCAAGTGATTTGACACTAGGCAAAAGTTATGTTTTGAAGTGGTTACAGTTCATGCATTGAGCCAGGTTTGGAAACATTTTCTTGTTCTTGGCAAATAACAGGAATTCTATCTTTGTGGGGTTGCACATCATGTAGGTGTTAGACATCCAAGGTCTGGATAAAAAGCAGGCATTGTTTGAGGTGTTGGAAGCCTGGCGCAGATGAGACTGTTTAGTAGAGTTGAGCATCATCTGACATACTTAACCTACCCGAAGTGGCATATACAGGCATATCTGATGTGGGTACTAGGGTGTAAATCCCCTTGTTGTGGAGCCTAATTGCCCACAATAGTGTCCCAAGGTGGCTGCAATCACCTTGAACAGGTGAATGGGTAGCATATTAAACTCCTGAAGGGAGCGATCCCATCAGGGTGAAAACACATGGCTGGTTTTCTGGCTTGATGAGATGTCACGGTCTGGCTCTGATGCTGATGAGTGGTGCTTTGGCATGCCTAGGGTGTTGCGTCTTAATATTGAGGGCCTTGGTGCATGCAAATGGAGATTGCTTTTGTGGTGCTTCATGTACCCTAGTGGTCTTCATGGAGTACTCTTGTTGGGCCCGTACCACCTCCCCCAAAGTGGGGCAGCCGATGCTTTGTGGTTGACTGTGACTGGTCTTCAACCTCTGTGCCTTCTGCCATAGCTCCAGCTCTGGCCATTGCAGCTATTGCTTAGAATTTGGTTATCTGTCGTTGAGGGGCAGTTCTTGGTGACAGACATACAAGAATGGACCAATGCCTCCCACTGCCATTGGCCTCTGCATGCATGGGCCATTCTGCCACAGGAGTCATGGGATGTCCTCATCCCGTCTCTATGGAGAAGCTGCCTTTGTCCTCTCACTGTGGGTTGCAGCTATGTGTTACCAGCAGGGCTTCACTTCAGCAGTGAGCTGCGGGGGAACCTGGCAGAAACAGTACTTTGCTATCTAATATCTGGGAATCCTCTACATAACCATCTATGGACAGGAGTATCTCACTAACTTTGCCCTGATGTTTCACCCTGGTGCTGAGGAACAGTCCTATATTAACTACTTTCTCCATAAATCCACCAACAAATCATACCCCATTTGAACTGTGCCACCATCTGCGGTTCTCAAGCTGTCTCGTAATTTAGTGGCCTTCTCAGCATCTACTGTAATGCCATCTGTCTGTGAGTGTGGGTCCCTAGTAGCCCCAGCTCCTGTCCATTTCCCTGGAGCTGGACAGGCTTTCAGTGAACATTTACCTTGCAACCAGACTGCAGAGTTCCAACTCTGAACATAAGCATATACTGTACTACAGATCCTGGTCATCTGCTATGCCAATAGGAGAGAATATTCACGACTGACATTCAGACTAATAGAGACTTATCTCTACTGCTGAAGAAATAAATAGTTAATGGGCACCCTCCGAACATACCTCACTAAATCCATGTCTGAACTCACAAATTGTCTTGCATCAGCAGAGCACAAACTCTCTGACCTTTAGGTAAATTTAGAGGAACAAGTTCATATCTAATTAAGAATTCTGGGCTAGGCTCTTGGACATGGAAAGGACACAAACTAGTCTCTTTGATGGGCAGAGTGATAGTTAAAATCACAGCAGAAGAAATAATCCCTTCAATTGAGGTAAGCTTGCCATTGCTGGAAACAAGGAACTGAAAGACTAAAAAAAACATCCTGTTTTCTGACATTGAGAAGAATGCTGAGACGCCTGAATTGGAGCTAGACCCAACTAAACATATCTTTTACAACTACCAGCAGATTGAGGGTTTTGTTCCAGATGTGACAACAAAAAAGCTTTACTTTAAAATTAAGAAAGAAATCCAAAAGCACATGAGGAAACATTCAACTTTAAAATTAAAAGGCAACTGCTTATTGATGTGCCCTAACTATGCTAAGAGACAAAAAACATAATTGAGCACTTCAAAATGTATTTGTTGGATCCCATATAGGTTAGGCGCCCTCTTGGCTTTTGTGCTCAACTTGTACAGTGGTCCCTATACATCCAATACAAAAGAAGCAGTTTAATGATTCTTGGATTTGGACTTGGAAGGTAATGCTTTGAGGCCTTTGTAAATGGGGTACCCTGCAGTATCTGATTAGCAACCATGGGAGAGACAAAAGGTGCAGGGCCAAAGTCCCAAACCACACCAATTAACAGGACACGGGACATCTGTTTTGACAATAGGAACCCACAGGTACACGTTATGGTACAAGATGTATTGTTAATGGTTGGGATTTCATAATCTATAACGGTTGCTAAAGAGTAACTTAAATCATGTCAATACAATTTATGACTGCACCCAGTCTGTTTGTTTATGCTAATGTTCTGCTTGCCATACAGCAGGTCTTTGTAGAGTAGCCAAGTGGAACCACAGAAATACCTACACATACATACATAACACTAACACTGGAAGGTTAATACAGCTCTTCAAGAAGAGCCACACTGTACTCTGTGCAGTTAAGTAGCAGTTATACACGGCAGCTATATATCTACTGGCAGATGCACATCGAACATGTTAAACACCAAAGTTAGCTAACTTTCAACTCAGGCACACTGACCTTTCAGCACTTAGCAACCTTTCAGCAGTGAGTACTTTCCAATTGATAGTTAACTTCCGTTCAGCAATGAGGCATAGTACAGAGCAGTGGTGGGCCTTAGCCTCTGGCCCAGGGTCCACGATGCCTACTCGGGGGGTCCACGACTGTTCGGAAAATTAAACATTAAAGTTACACAAAGTATATATAAAGATACAAAACTGAATATTTTAAACCGCTATGCAAATGTGAAGGAATTTCAAGCTGAAGGCTAGAAATGAAGTTGGTATCCTCAGCTTGATTGTTGAACCAGAGCAAATACATTAAACAGAATACAGTATCATATTTAAAAGAAGGGCAATGAACTGGTAGAAGGGTTGCGATGAAGCATCAGAAGTGTACACTCATACCAACCTGATGCCCAGAAAATTATATATATATATATATATATATATATATATATATATATATACCCATTGTTGGGACAGGAATATATCTCCTGCATGGTGCCCAGGTGTAAACCCCTCCTCTGATTGCCCACCTCCTTATGAACCTGGTATCATGACTTCTATTTCCGCTCTAATGTTATACAAATCTAGCGTACCTGCAAAGGTCTAGGCCCGTGTCTGACAATATGAAAAGTCCTATGATTGGTGGGTACACCAAGCATTCCCTTATAGGGAAACAGAAGACTACTGCCCAATCCTGAATTTAGCACACAAAGAGGTAGCAGCACTGGTCCATGTTTTGTGATTCATAGTGTGACCAAACCATCTTATCTGTCAGTGAGCTTATGGCCTTATTGACCCCTGTTCAGTATGTTTGAGATCTTTTGGGTATCCTATGACTCTACTCTGACATTTTATGTGCATGTCAAGTGCATGTGCTTGTAAATAATGCATGCAATACTAATGCAGTCTAAGGAATTATGTTGTGTGTGAGTGTGAGTACTGAAGCCAGTGATATATATTTCGGATGCCCTTTGTTTAGCATTGCAGAAGATGGAGGATGGCAACAGCGTCTCCAGACAGTAGAAGATTATTGTCTCCATCAGGAGGGTAGAGACCCTGACTCTAAAACAAGGAGTAGGAGACAGGGCTCCTTTTAGAAATTCCATTAGCCTTTCCCAGCAAGGGGCTGCTCATTAGTTCTTCTTGAGCATTGACATTTCAGCAATGGTGAGGATGAAGGATGAGGGTTGCAGTTTAAGATGAGGAAGTTTCCAGGTCAGACTAGTCCTTTTGTTTGTGCCTGAGTACTGCTTTAGACAGGCTTATTAAGGCCAGCTGAAGAAAACCCACATTTCGCTGTGACCATGTGGTGGGTGCTCCTGCTTAGCGACAGCCACAGTGCTAAAAACTGTGGGAAACGTCACTTTACAGAAAGACCGTGTCTAGAGAGCAGCCCAAGAAAGACACTAGGAAATCTATACAACCCCAGTTTGTTCCATTTTCAAGTTCTTCGTGACCCAGGAAGGGAGTGCTCCACAGAGTACACAAAAATGCTGTGCAGTCTTCCATAGGCGAGCGGACATCTTCTGAAGTTTCCACTTTCTGCTGGAGGAGCTCATGGCCTAGCTTTTGCCTAGATGCCTACCTACCCACCGACAGAGAAGGGTAGTACCTGGCCCTACAAGAGGAGAGACAGTTAGGCTGAAGTACCGCATGTTACCAGTGTGTGGAGCACTCAGAGAAAGCGGGCTGTATCTTACAACTATGCAAGGAGAGGTTCATATCATGAGTGAGTCTCTCAGTCCCTCTGCATAGTTTTTAACTCAGAATCACCCAAAAGGCTGGACCAAATCATGCGTGGCCGTGGCCGCTGTCAGCCATTGCAACTGAGGACTAATGCTGCCGCCACCAGAAAATCAAAATATATGTTGCTACTCTGTAAACCTGATCAACCCGAGAGGCTGCAGCTGCATGTTGCTGCTGAGCGTGAAGCTGATAGGCTTGGGATGCCACAATTACACATTGCCTGTGTGAGCCTTATAGGCCTAGAAGATCTTAACTGCATGTTGCTGCTATGAACCTCATCTGCCTGGAAGGCCGCCATTGCAGACTGCTGCTGTGAACCTGATCACCATGAGAGGCCACAAATGCACATTGCTTATGTAAGCTTCATTAGCATGGGTGACTGCATCTGCTTGTTGCCACGGTGAACCTGATCGGTGTTGGAGAATGTACCTTCACATCACCACTGTGCCTCTGACTGGCCAGGGATGCTGCAACTGCTGGAGAGGTCATGATGTGTCACTTAGACCTGCCATGCTATTCACTCAACAGCATAGGCACCAGAGAGAAGCTACCAGAAGACAGTAAACGCAGGCTGTGCCCATTTCGATACCCAACCGACAAGAACCAGTGCACAGGTATCACAAGGATTCACCCACGACCAGGACAAGAGGGCAGAGATGCGCTCCAAGAAAGTTGTACCTGAGGACTTGAGACTTCTGTTCAAAGTAAACCTGGGTATCAATCCTCTTTCGTTCCTCTGCTGAACAGCACTGTCACCACTTGTACTTGTGAAAGTACTTCAAACTTATTGGACAGTGTAAAGTTCTGAAATCCGGTTCGCTAAGTCAGCAGGCCAAATTCCCTTCACGAAGAACTGGCAGCAGTCTGAGTTTCACCTTCTCAGACGAGGTTTACTACATTAAGACTTAAGGGCCCCCCACAATCTGCTTCTATCCCCTAGCCAACTTCGTCTTTTGCCACGGGGAGCATAGTTGCGCTGGAATCTGGGGCTTATAAATTTGCGTTGTCAGACTAAAGGTCCCTATATAACCTAAAAAAGGATCGCAGGGAAGCATTATGCCTTGTCCTCCAGTCTTACTGAGTAACTTATTTATTATGGGAGGAGCCATCTTTGTAGATTTGACTGACCTGAGAGTGTCCTTATTCAAGGATACTTTGGAGGAGCAACTCTGCACTTTGCCTAAATATATATTCTGAGATTGTTATACAGCCCTGCTTCCGCCCATTAAGCCGTGAAGTGATATCTCCAAATATTTGTTGGGGTGAACTTGAAAGTTCTCCCCCTACAGCTCACATTGTAAAGGGCTCTGATTATAATCCCCAAAAGAGATTCACTTCTCTGATCAATACATTTTGTCTACTGTTTGTTACCCCAGGCCCATGACTCTGCCATCCGACACTACGGATGGTAGCTCCTAGTATTACCTGGGCAGGGAGAATATACTCGAGTAGGAGGAGTTAGAACCATTTGAAGAACCCAATCATGGCTTTAACCCTATGTTCACTTACCATAATTGAAGTGTGAAGTATTTGCTCTGTTGTGTGATTACAGTACTCTACTAAAAGACACGTGCTGGGCTTGACGTTAATTTGTGTTGGTTGACTGTTGAGTTCTGAGCTCGTCTGCTCCTCCTCTCACACTACCTCCTTAAGAAGCTTTTGACTGCCTGCCCTCGCTACCCTACGAGTTAAGTGCAAAGAGGATCATACATGGCCCATGGCACCCTTTTTAAAATACAGATGTGCCACTACTGTTACACTGACCCTGGTGAAAATGCAGAAGGGAAAAATCAGGAAAGGGAGCATTATCTTCAGCTGTTAATGCACTGTTCCATGCAAAAATCTGATGGTGCTAGCTGCTATATGGGTGTGAGAAAAAGGTTATTTCACACATCCCCTACAAGAGGTACTCCTTTAGCCAGGTATGCTGTCAAAAAAATCTACACAGTTCACCCCTGGAACAATTTCTTGGGTGTGTGTTTGCTGAAGGAACGAATGCCCTCAATGTCACTTGCCCACTGAAGGGCATACGTAGAAGAAGCAACAGTTCAGTAGAATGCCAATCCTATTCCCTCACTCAGTGCATTTCTTGCTCTTCGTCAAGCTCGCTTTCAAAACTGAGGCTCCCCAGTAGCTTTATGTGCTACGTATTCTGCGCAGTGATTATTCCAAGTGAGTTAATTGTGTTCCAAAAGCAAGGTGCGAGTTAGGAAATAAAAATACACACACACATTAGGGTTGGTGTTAAATATATGTGCATCAGTATTACTGCACAACTACTTTGAATGAAGGCTTGGTGCGGGCCATACAGGGTCATCAGCACCTGAACCAGTGCAAACCATTTTTGATGTCCTAAGAAAAGAGTGCCAGGCCTTCTTGCCTAGCAACAGGGTCTGCTGACCTTCCACTTTAGGGCAATTTGGTAGCTCCCTCAATTCATTCTACTCCCAATAGTGGCAGCTTTGCAGTACTGCTTCCCGCCAGAACTCGACTGAAGAACCATTCTTTTCTTATCAAGCAAAGGACCACATCTGTCCAGTGTCTGAGGAAAAGTGTTGCCTGAAGGGTGTTCTGTAGCTTCTAACGAACCAAACATCATTCAGTGCTTAATTTGTATTGGTGGCTGTGAGCGGTGGGCACCGGCACTCATTTTGGGAGACAGATTTATTCCATATCATCAAGATTTTGAACCACAGCAGGAGAAAGAAAGGCAGAAAAGGGTTAACGAATAAGGAAGAGATAGAAAGTAAAAGAGTGGCAAAAAAAAACCACAGAGATTAAAAAAAACTTAAGAGTGAGATACAGCGACAGTAATGGCGAGCGATGGAAACAAGAGACATGCAGACTATACAGTCTTAGTATTGACAAACCAGGCATAACAACTTTGGAGACTACATTTATTTGTTACTTTTCTTTTTTATGCACAGCACACAACATCGGAGGCTTGAGACATGAAACAAAAGTCGCCCTCTCTGCAGCAAGAGCCTGGTTCAACGAGTACTTCCCATTACAGTGCTGTTATTTTCGAGAAATGAAGGCCACGCAAAAATATGAAGCACCGTTGTAATTTGCCATGTAAGAACTGTATCTAATTTATGAAACGGCTCCTGCATTATTAATACAAAGGCAGCATACGAGCAGAACAGAACAGGTTTTGTCCAGCAGACAAAGAACTTCCACCCAACAGCTGTCAGGCCTCGAAAATCACCTTCCGAACAGCTAAGTACGCTAATTGGCCCCAGGGAGTTTGGAATTATGTGCGTGGTTCCATAATGCCACCTTGCTTTAACAAAATGTCAGCACAAGTGACTACATATGTTTCTCAGAGGAGTCATCAGACATTACAATTGACATGGTTAATTGTAGCAGCCGATGCTGTGTACTTCGTGTGCCTCTATTCATTAAAGGACGCATTTGTGATAGGGTTTCTGTTTGTGTGCGGCAACAGGCTCCATATGTGAGAGCGAGAGAGGGCACAAACAATGCACTTGCGAGGCCTCTGAAATATTCACACATTCTCAACCGCCGCCGCTGTCTCCGTCTGACGCCCTTGGGGCTGCACCTCATTCACAGGGTTTAGGAGGCAGGACTCGGTGTTACAGATACAACTGGCTGCTGCCATTTAACGTGCCTCTCCCCTCACTTCGAAAAACTCCACCACGTATGGGAGACGGTTACCCACCTGAAGAAAAGTACAGGCATCCTTTAAAACTGGGATTGCACGGGCAGTTCCCGTTCAGCACCAATCATGCCTATGAATTGCGAACTGAAATGTTTGCCTATGGTTAAATATATTCAGACCTCGCCTCAGCTACAATTCATGGTGCAAGAGAGAACTGGCCCGTTACAAACGGATTGCCGCACAGGCGGGTTTGGACATTTGGCGATATATGCTTTGCAAAGAAACACAAGAACAACTCTAGAAATCAAATATATCTTAACCAACACACACAATACAATATTATACACTGGTACATATCAAAGACTGAACTGGAATCAGCTGAAGCTCCAGAAGAACTCCTAAACAACCGATCTACGGAAAATTTACTCTGGGATTACAATGCCATATACCCTTCTTTAGAGTACTCAAAGGACCTCGCAGTACTCCACATAAACAGCAAGTAGCAAGCGGTATATCAGAATATTTGCATAATTGAAAGGAATCAAGGGATGCAGGTTCTTAAACGAGACTGAGCATACTGGAGCGGGAAATGAGCCACTGTTACAAGGACCTCTCATCAGCATTCAAAACTGCCGACCACTCAACCCTGTTATGTCTTCTGAATGAGAGAGTGCGGTAGCACAGAATGGAATGGATTACATGCTTCAGCATGGTCCCTGGTCCACTTTAAACTTGCCACTCTTAAGTTAGCATGGGGAGTCCCACAGGGATCTGTTTTAAGTCCTCTGTTATTCAACATTTAAGTGAGCCTCCTGGCTTAACTAAACTTGGACTATGACCTGCACTACTTTACACATGCAGATAATACGCAGATCTGCGTGCACATTGACTCATAATTCGAAAGCATCTTCCATCTTGAAGTCTGGCCCGAAGGCGATCATTGCTGGATGGAGGTCCAACCTCAAAGCTGAATGATTATAAGAGAAATTGCGGACTTCTGGTCTATTAAGACAATCCACCCGAAACATCACCAGTCTTAAGTCGGATGTCGTGCTGGTCAATGATCTGGCTATAACTGATTAAATAGGAGCAGTAATGAAATAATACATTGTATATCTAAAAAGCCTTCAGCAGATCTTGCTTATTTTCCCCGTACCCATGTTGGGAAGTACACGACCCTCACTTATACTACTTTGAAACAATATATTTTGGTTTGCCACATCCTGTACTGAAACAGTCACGGCTCCAAATAAAATCACAAGACTGACCTTCAAGTACTGTTGTCATCAACTTATTCCTCCAGTGCTCTTTCAACCTCATGGCTACCTGTCGAGCAATGTGTTAAATCTAAGGGTCTATGAGTGGTGCACAAAGCATATTTTGGACTTGAGCCTGAGTTCTTGTCCTTCAGATTATATCACAACAATATAGTACAGGCACTCCACTCCTCCAATTACTCTCCTGCAGATAGGCCATTTCTGTAGGATATGTACTGGTGGCAGGGCATTCAGTACACAAGGCACTTAGGTTTGATCCACCTTGCCTCTTAGACTTCGCTTCTTGACTCACCATCTACAAGTTGACAAGTGAATCAAACCTGTCTATTCATAGCATAGTGTCTCACGAAGACAGATTGGTGGATTGGCACCGCTTTGTCAGTTATTAGAATATTTTTTTAAAGAACCTTCGGGTAATCATAAGCTGTTAAAGCAAAAATACACTGCTTGGCAAAACAAGCATTAATTCATGGCGAGAACAATTGCAAGAAGCCAACGATATCTTACAAATCTTCCTGTAAAGCAGGCAAGGGAAGGTTTTTGAAATTTAGACGTGGCCAATATGTTGTATTTCAGCCAATGGGATATAAATCAGCCCTAAAATAATCGAATCAAAGGATTTGTAGGTTGTGAATGATTCTGAGGGATACATAATTAAATGTGTCTTAAAGTTTTACCTAAACATTTTAGAAAAAAAATAGGACATATAAATCCTTAAGATCTATTCAATGAAACACAAAGCAAACCAGATAAGAATTCATACCATGAGGCTCTAATAATAAAATCTGTTCAGAGGTAAAAATGAGGAAACATTTGCAGCTCGGAGTTTGATACTGGCTTTAAAGCGTAATGGCATTCAATGGACAAATCCACGCCCACTTAGATACAATATCTGGGTTGCAGACATAATGGGTTGACCAGTGGCATAAGAAAGTCACATGAGAAAAGTAAGAGGCCATGAAAAGCTTGCAGACGACCTAATAGCCTGGGAAGAAATGTTCTCAAAAAGTACTGACCCACCTTGCGCCACATCATCATGAACACAGAACAGATTGAAGAGAATCTTGGATCAATGGTAAGAGAAAGAGTAAACCAGGACGGCAAAACATGCATTGCAAAGCAAAGCAAAGCAGCCCACACCACATAGTAGAAAGATATATGAAAATAGGTTGTATTTAGAAGACACCATACCGAGATTGATGGTGATAACTATCAGTATACTAAGACGAATAAGTGCAAACAAAAGTTCACTGAAAACAAAACATAATATACACGATGGCCCGTGCACAATCCTCCCCAGCAGGGCACAGTTGGTCATGAAAAAAGTAAAATGAGTTGACCGTGACACAAATGTATATACACAAAGAATATACACAACACGTCTGAAGGGAAAATTTACAAAAATACAACTCTTTTTATTATCGTAACATTATAGGACATGTACTGTGTGAGATGTAGAAACAAAATAAAAAGGCATGAGTGAAAATGATAAAACCTCTTGCTTGATCTAAGTAAATTAAGCATCCTATTTTAATTTCATGAACAAATGCTGAACATATTTCTCAAGCAGAAATCGGTTAAAAAGGGAGGAGGTGATGACAGGGTTCCCAAGATGGCAGCTGTTTCACAGAGCTCCTGCGAAGAACAGCCTCCGGCCCATGAAGCAGCAGCGGAGGGGGTGTAGGGCTCATCATCAGCAGGCCTCAGTGCATGGCAGTGGGAAGGACCCACATCTAGGCTCCCTGGCACAGGCTGCAGTATAAAATCTACAGGTGAAATGGTACTGTGATGGAGCGTGCATCTTTGTCACTAAAAGAAATGTGGGTACCCTAAATATTGAGTGAAATTGCTATCTTGCAGACACATGGAGACACGTTAAATAGGTACCAGAGGGTCAAAACGTGTGCAGCTGCCTCCACCTCCTCTCTTGAAAACAAAATGGAATATCTAGAGAAAAGTGGTAGGCAGTGAAAATACCTATTTTTGGAATTCCTGTCCTGGGTGGCCAACGAGATGTGAAGGCAGAAGTGAGCTGCTCCAGCAACATACAGTCACTTGAAGTGAATGTGCTAAAGGTATCCAGTCTACCAACCAAGGACAATGCAAATAAGAAAGGAGATTTCAGGACAATGTTGGCAGAACAGGTCAGTGTGAGTTAGTAACCACGGATGCTACTAAAAGAGGAACATTCAAGGGTTCTGGAGTGAAGATCTTTCTTGACCTGAGGCTAGTGACTCCATAGTGCAGGCAAGCCCCACACACTGTGAAAATCCTGCAATAGATAGAGGTTCACCTGTAGTTTCTAGCAAAATTGTGAATATGGGAGGATGAAGAGGCCAAATATTTACAAATTCTAAAGTAGTGATAGCATACTATTTCTGTAAACAGACCGGTACTGAGCATTAGAATGATGAGGATATGAGCTTGAGGTGTTTGAACATCTGGCTCATTCTTTACAGCAATGAGTCGAGACTGATGTTGTTGCCCAGCTAATGAATGAGGGTATGGATAACTAAGGTGAAATTAAAATATATAGTGGAAGGGTGGTGTTGTTAGTACTGTCTAACCTGAGAATCTTCACTCCTCTTTTTCTTCTCCCTCCTCTCTTCGATCTCCTTGGCTCAAGGAGGCAGTGTTTTACAGTACATTTCGATGAGTGTCATATAAATATGAAACTGTTGAGTTTATAAAGTGACTACCTTTGCAGACTGCTTCTTTGCTGTTTAGAATGGAGTTAAGGGCCAGTATCATCTGCTCTGAATAATAAAGCTTAATAAAAAAGATTCAAAGCACAAACAAGTTGTAAAATTGTTAAGACTGCTGACCCTGAGTGTCTTAAACATGCAAAGGCCGCCTCTAATCCTCACCTGCAAAGGCTGCACACATGTTGGACATTAAAACTGGGGTTTTGTCATACAAGGAAAACTACTGAAGAAGGTAAAGGAACTCGACAAGCACTCAGCATCACCAGAGCTGAGTACTTGACACAGAGTTTGCCAACCAAATGCTGTAGCCAGAACTGTGGCTTTACTTTCAGAATTGTTGTTTGAAAGAGGATTCAGATTATTTCACAATCATACCTGTGAATAAACAACAAGATATGGAAAGTAGAACCCACTGAAATAACACTGAGGTTAGGGGCACTTCTATCTTCTAACTTGCCTAACAAAGAGCTTCTTGCATACAAGCACCATCTTTCCCTAGAATATTTGCAAGACCCCACAATAATAGCCATCGAGATGGACCGCTTTCACCAGACCAGGAAACTCGCTGCTGAAATCACCACATGAGCATATTATTACTGAACTGATTACCTTTTAATGTAGATGGTATTAAAGCTGGTGTGTAAGCTGTTCTATAACTCCAAACGTGAGCTTTACACTATTTAACCTTGCTTAGAGATATATGTTAAAAGACAGTATCACACATTTACAAGAAATGAAAATCACATATCAACTGGGCTTGACAATCCAACTTAGATTCATGTTCAGTGGTGAGTGGGTCTCTCCACGTCTCAAAGACAAGATGCAGCAAGGCAATCTGGACAAACAAGAAGCAGATCATCACAACCTGGTCGAAGGCTTCTGCACAGCACAATATGGTCTCTACTTGAGTCACTATCAAAGACAATGCCTTAAAGCATATGAGAGAAACTAATTATTGAATGCTGCCTCCTGGGGGACAAATGGGGTCTTGTTGATACTACCTGGACATAAATACTTACTTATTTATACACTTTATTGGGTGTTAAGCATACCGTAAACTACAACAAATTGACTGTCCTGAGTAACATTCTTGTTGAAACTTTAAGCTGATGCCATGTCTTGATGGTGACAACATGATAAATATGATAAATGGAAAGACAAGTCTCACTGTTGTTTGTTTTCCATCTTGGCCCTTTCCCTTGCATCACCTCAATTATGGAGGTAGCATTAGATCTTCATTGCACTGCGATGTAATCTTCATGATTTGTTGGAACATACCTCGTATTGAGGGGTGGGGTGCACAGAAAAAACACCAGCAGCCCTAATGACATTGTGATCTTAGCTCAGTGTACAGAATGGAGTATTTCTGCTCATTGTAAGGTATTATGGGGGTTCTTGCTGTGGCTCTTTATTCTTGTGCGGTTCTATGGTTTTCCAAAGGTGGATTGGGAGAAAAAGTACAATTTCTAGATGTTGGGCTAGAGAGGACAAAGTACATATTGATGGTGTCACTACTTTTACTTCCACTAGAATATCGAATACTAATAATATTACTGATGTTATTGCTCACCTGCTCAATTATAAAGACCTGGGTCACTGCATGGGGGTTGTTCCAAGGCCTCTCCTTTACTCTAGCACATTTACACTCAAAATAATGTAACAATCAAGTTTAATATAGAGAATGTTCAGGAATGTATAAACTTTATAATAGGAAATGTATCCTTAAGAGAATACTATATACGCTTACAAAAGACATTTCCTCAAGGCAGAAAAGAAAAGCTGGGTGTCTAGGAGAATCCCAATTTGCAGTTTTCTTCTTACTGCTCACAAGAAACTGAAGTGGATTTTCACAAATAAAATGCATTACAGGATCCAGAAGGGCAATAGATCAGTAAGTCCATAGAGGTAGCTCATGTGTAAGAACAATTTTTTTAACATCTGCTTCCAAGGAGCATCATTTTGGCTATTTTCGGAATTGTTCCCCTGGGTCGTGGCATTTCGGGCCAGAACCTGCTCCTTGCAAGTGATTTCAATGCAGTTATAGCTTTTGCTATTGTTAGTTCTCACTGTAATATAACAGTTTTTTTCTGCAACTCTGGCCTCTCTGCTATGCAGCATCAAAGACTCTTTGGGTGATTTAGAGAATGTTGGAAGGTTCACATATTGTCGTGCAAGTCTCTCTGAAGGGATCATTTTGGCAAGAACGCTTCTGTCTTCTTGGTGGGACCTTTACTGCCAAAACTGTAATGCTGGCTAGCCACGATGTCAGGATGGCCGGGTGGTGTTTTTTTGTATTATACTAACCAACACCCATTGGGCAGGTATGTTTCTCTAGTAAACAAAATTCAATGGACCTGATGCGCAGAGTTTTTAATCCCAGCCTGTGGCTGTCATGATTATCACCATTACTGAACTATCACCTGTGACGCCCTAATCTCTGGCGAGATAACGTGAAATGGTTCTTTACCTCAGGGAAAGATAGCATGCTGAGGTACGGGAGGTAACAAAGGCAGTTTCCAGTTTCATTTTTACAAATGAAGCTGTGTATAAAATTCCCAGGTTTGAATTATTCTAGAAGGACTTTCTGGATTTCTGCAGGAGATTATGCTGGTCGGCTAAAAGACACGCTACTGAATTCTGAACAGTGGTTTCGACAAAGCGTTGGTGTTGGGAAAGGAATGAGAGGATTTGAGGGTGTACATTTTTACCAACTAAGCAGAAAATCAAATTCAAGTTCCTGTCAGCTTTAATTATTGTGTGTTGTCTATTTATTTACATTCTTAATGTCCACTTAGGCTAAACTGTTTCAAATATTCACTAAATTGCTTTTGGGTTACTGTTAAATGAACAGAAAAATACAAATAAGGTTTTTGCTCTCTGAATTTTTAGGTTCTGATGTAGTCTCCCATACTGGTCTCTGCTTGTGAGCTAGGCCCACAGAAGGGTTGGGAAAACCACTATTTATTATCCCAGCTATACAGATCCACACGTAGTTACACAGCCCTGAAGGCAAAAGGAAACCTAGCTGTGTGTGTGAAGTGAAGAGGTTAAAACCCATTTTAGCTTGCATCATTGGAGCCACTGATCATTTTTGCTATCCGGTCTGCCAGGTCTCACATTGTGGTTATGGGCTTCAGAAGGAACAGCATAATTAAGATGGGCCACAGGGTCTCACATGGCATTGTCAGGTGAGACTTCACTGGCAGAGACCAAGTGGTTACCTCACCACCAAATCAAGACGGGAGGTGTGAGTTTGGAAAGACCAGAACAACCTAAAAGACCCCTTAGTATTAGTAGACAACTGGGAAAAAGTACATGCAAAAGAAAGGATTATATGCATTAAAATTGTATTGGATGACTCTCCCGGACTTTTCGACCGTGAAGGCATTAAGTATGCCCACTTTAAATGAAAGCAGTGATATAGGCCCTCATGTCAATGGCGGTAATGACCGCCTACCGCCGCGGCAACGGCCTCCAAAACACAGTCGCCGCAGCTACCTACCGTCCGCCATATTATGACTGTAGCCAGAATACCGCCAGAAGGATGGCCGAATTCCGGCTACGTCATGGCGGCGACGGCAGTAAGGTGGCGCTGCTGCCAGCAGCAGCGCCATGCCAGTAGACCGCCATAGGCCGTATCATGATCCATGATACGGCCTGGTGGTGTTCTGCTGGTGGAGGAGCCCCTCCAAGCAGGTAAATTGGGTGCTCCAACAGGGAATGGGGGTGTTGTGTGTGTGTGTGGGGGTGTATGTTTGTGTGTGCCTGCATGCGGGTGTGTGGAGTGTGGAATGCATGTATGGGTGTGAATGTGCGTGTGTGTTGTGTGACTGCTTGTATGTATGTCAGTATGTGTGGATATGTGTGTGAATGTATTTAAGCATGCGTGGGAGAATGTGGGTATGAGTGTGTGTGTGTTGGTACGTGAATGTGCGTGTATGTCATGGGGGAGTCAGGAGGGGGGAGGTGGAGACCCTTATCAGTTTCAGGGAAGGAATTCTCTGACACTGATAGTGCCTACCGCCATGGTTTTTGTGGCGGTATGGAAGCCACGAAAACCATGGCGGTAGGTGGAGTCATAATCCCGCGGGTGGGACAGTGACGGATCCAGCCCGGCGGCTGTTACCACCCTGGCGGACGGAGTGGTACATTGGCCGTTTGACCTGAGCCAAACCGCCAATGTCATATTTTGGGGAGAGGTACCGCCAGCCTGTTGGAAGTACCTTTCTCCGAAATACCGCCGTCTATCAGGGTTGTATTGAGGGCCATAATGGTAAAAGGCCCTTAGCAATAAGATCAAGAAAGCAATAACACAGTACATTTAATTCAACCTAATTGAGAATGCTCCAGGGAACTTAATGTTGATTCACAGAACATGGTCCTTAAGTGTGAATTATTAAGTCTTAGCACCAGCAGGAAGGTAAAACAAGACTCTTAAAGTCAGCTTGGCTCGCCTCACTGACTGCAGGCTGTTTATAATTTCAGACATTAAAAAATATATGGAAACCATGCAATTGGCTTTCATATTTCAATGACCCCATTCCACCACAAAAAGACAATGGGTCTCCAACTAGATTGCATAACCTAGAATTTGGGTCCCTAAAAATAGGAGAACAATTCTTCATCTAGTGCCTTTCTTGAATGAGATGGAGTTATTTAAACAATATGTAATGTCCATGTAACCGGATCTTTCAGACCTCTTTTCTAGAATCCTTTTTTTCACCAAGGATTCAAATTGGGAAGTCACTTACACTGGAGTCTAACTGTTTTGTGTGCTTCCAAAGATTTCTCACAAATAGGCAGGCTAGAACGTTGCAGCATGGGCTCTCTGAAGCAGAGAGGTTTTGTTATATACAAATAAGAAACTGTATTGCTAGTTTAGACATTGAAACAATGGACAAGACAACTGACAGTGATGGTGAATGTGCTACTCTCTAACTGCACGGATCACTCTTATCACAAAACCGATTTAGAATCTGTGCTCAATGAAAGATATTGCACAGAGGCATATGCGAACTAATCTCAAAATAATTATGGACCAGGATGTCTAATCTTTTCAATGTGTAGAATTAAACGGTAGTGCTGATCAAACCTACTACAAGTAGTAACTGCCCCAATTAGGATATTTCCTATGTTTGGGGAAGCTTGTTCCAAATACTGAAGTGTATCTGGTGCATTGGGGCACAAAGGGTCTTGTGTTGCACAGACAGCTGCCCACTGTTTGCATCTATGGGAAAGAATTACTTTTATTTATTAAAGACATAGCCCCATTCTTAGATCCATGTGATCCGTGATATGATGCAATGTGATGTTCACCCAGATGAGGTTTTTTTCTCTCCACTCTGCTGCTGGGATGCACATTTCTTTTCTGCTAGTTGCCACAAGACTGACTATTGTCCACTGACGCTAAAATTCCACCCACCTACGCACTGCTAAACAATGCTTGATTAAGATGCTGAACATAAGCATCACAGAAAACAAATCTACCTCCATACCTAACCTACAAAATAAGTTAGGAATGCTATGAGCTACCATACTAAATTATTCACTTCGTGTTGTTTCCATTACTGTTCTTTAAAAGCTACATTCCCTTGTTAAGATTTATGGATGACCATGCATTTGTTTAAATAGGCAGTCTTCAAAGTCATTGTAAGCTTGCATCCCGACTGTATTACATGTGCCACTAAACTGCATGCACAACCTAAAGACAACAGTATGCTGCTTCATCTGGAGTCTAATGTATATCTTAATTTTGGTAGTCTTACAATTGCTGCAGACACACCTGTAACGTCTTTGGTCGATGTATGAAATCAAAATATAGGTACCCATCGCTTGCATTTATATTTAGTTTTTAAAATGAAGATCAAAGTTCTAAATACAGACAATTAAAAAATTGAAAAATAATTTACAAATACATCAAGTTGTACAGATTGTCAAACTCATTAGGCCCTGCATAAACACACGAGGCAGAAAAGATTCTTGTCATGTTGAATGTCAGTGTGTTTGACTGTGTTCACTGGGATCCTGCTAACCAGGACACCCAGTGATTATGCTCTCTCCCTTCTAACTTAGTAACTTGTACCATTTTCACTAGCAGAGGTGCCCCCATGAACTCCAGTGCCATTTTCATGGCATCCGTGAGTGCGGGGACACCATTTTATGCGTGTACTGGACATAGGCCACTACCTATGTCCAGCTTCATAATGATAACTCCGAACCTAGGCATTTTTGGTATCAAGCGTGTCAGAATCATACCCTGATACTGCCGCCAGTATTGAAAGTATGATTCCATGCACTCTGGGGGATTCTTAGAGGACCTGCAGCATTGCTCCTACCAGCCTTCTAGGGTTTTCCAGGCAGCCCATGCTGCTGCCACCCCTCAGACAGGTTTCTGCCCTCCAGCTGCTTGAACAGCTCAAGCCCAGGAAGGCAGAACAAAGGATGTTCTTTGAGAGAGGGGGGGTAACACCCTCTCTCTTTGGAAATAGGTGTTACATGGCTTGGGAGGGGTAGCCTCCCCAAGCCACTGGTATGCTTTGAAGAGCACATTTGGTGCCCTATGTGCACAAACCAGTTTACACCGGTTCAGGGACCTACAGTCCCTGCTCTGGCGAGAAACTGGACAGTGGAAAGTGGAGTGACCACTACCCTGTCCATCACGACCCCAGTGGTTGTGTCCAGAGCTCCTCCAGAGACTCCCCGGGTTCTGCCATCTTGAATCCAAGGTTGGCAGGGACCTCTGGGAGCAGCTGAGTGGCCAGGCCAGGCAGGTGATGTCAGAGCCCCCTCCTGAAAGGTGGTCACCTGGCTAGGTGACCAATCCCCCAGTCAGGGCTATTTAGGGTCTCTCTTTTGGGTGGGTCCTCCGATTCGGTTTGCAAGATTCCAGTAGGAATCCTCTGCAACCTTAGTTTGACTTCTAGCCACTAGAACTGCGACTGGACCCTCCAGGAACTGACAATCTGCATCCACGATGAAGAGACTGCTTGCAACATTGTTTCCACGGCTCCTTCCAGCTCCTGCAACATTTCCGCAGCTGTGCATCCTCTGAGGGAGGCAAGTCTTCAGTCTGCATGAAAAGGAAAAAGGAATCTCCCTTGGAGTGAAGGAGTCACTCCCCTGCATCCGCAGGCACCAACTGCAACGACAACCGGTTGCATGGATCTCCTCTCATCCTAAGCTGCGTGAATCCTCCATCACGGGTGGTGGTCCAGAGTAGTCCTCTTGGTCCTCTCTGCCAGCTGTCCAACTTTGGTGGAGTTAAGCCCTTGCCTTTCCACGCAGAACAGTACCCTGTGTCTCTTGCAGCTACCAAGGCTTGTTTGCATCTCCTCTAAGGGATCTTCAGGCTCCATGTAGCCCCAGCCCCCAGCACTCCTTCCAGCGACGCACAGCCCCCGCGTGCTTCTCCTGAGGCGTGGGACCCTTCTCCAGTAGTGCTGCGTAGTTTCATCTGTGACTCCTGATTCCTCGTCCAGTGCGATCCTGTGGGGGCTGTCGCTTCTTCTGTGGGCTTTCTGCCTTGCGGAGGGTCTCTCTTGGACTACCCTAATGGGTTGAATCCTCCTGGACCTTGCTGGTCCCCGGCAGCTCCACTTTTGCTTCTCTGCGACTTCTACTTTTGCTGAGGCTTGTTGGTGCCTTTTCCATGCCACTGACAAACTGCAATCTTCCATACGGTGTGGGACGTCGACTGCATCCTCCAGGAACTCTTCACCTGCTCCAGGGCTGCATTCCTGATGGTCTTCGTCTCACAGTCGACCAACTCCTGCATCCACAGCTGGGTAGGTAGTAGCTCCTACTACTCCTGGATTCTTCTGTGAGTTCTGGACTTGGTCCCCTTCTTCCACAGGTCTTCCTCTTCAGGAATCCACTGCTGGTTTCTTGCAGTCTTGTCTGGGTGTTGCATTTTCTTTCTTTTGTGTGGTCTGGGAAAAATCCAGTAACTTACGCCTTTCCTCCTGGTCGCTAGGGGGCCCTGTGGTAATTACCTTTGGGGTTTCCTAGTACCCCCAGCTTCCGTATACACATTCCACTTACCTACGTGGGGGTCCTGTGTTCGGATTCCATTTTTTTAGTATATGGTTTGTGCTCCCCCGAGGGTCCATATTGTCTAATTGCATTTGCACTGTTCTCTATCACGCTCTATGCCTACTGCTGATAACTAATGAATATATTTAGTGTGTTACTTACATCCTATTGGAGGGTTGCCCCTCTAGTACTTTTTGGTATTGTGTCACTAAAATAAAGTACTTTTATTTTTGTAACACTGAGTGTTTTCTTTCATGTGTGTGAGTAATGTGTGACTACAGTCGTATTGCATGAGCTTTGCATGTCTCCGAGATAAGCCTTGGCTGCTCATCCACAGCTGCATCTAGAGAGCCTGGCTTCTAGACAGTGCCTACACTACACCAATAGGGGATACCTGGACCTGGTATAAGGTGTAAGTACCTTAGGTACCCACCACACACCAGGCCAGATTCCTACACCAGCCATCAAAATGCCAGTAGGATGTGGATCATGTGCTCTCTAATAGCAGTGAGAATAATCTCATCATCTATTCAAACAGTGGATGCACGATTTTTATCCGCTGTTTAGAGCTTGTGGAGTGTTGGGTTGTTGTAATGAGCACTACACTCAAACTTAAAGGATTTACACGTTTTAAAACAATGCTCCTTGATTGAAACTGGAGTGCAGACAACACCATGAGGTAACTAGAAGGGTCAGACAGAAAGAGCCTTTTATGTTCTATTTTTCAGATGGCCGTACAGATATGAGAGATGGACCTTTCGGCTTCTTACAGTTTCATAAACCACTTCATGGATACAAGAGATCGTTAATCCCAAGTCCCTCTGAAAAAGCCAGGTTGAGGTAGAATCCAATGAATATGACAGTAGACCACTGTCTCTTCTCTGAAGAAGGTAAACATATACCACCATTGCTAAAGTGAACTGATTATTTTTGAGTGGGCACAGATGAGACTTGGGGTGGCTGACTTAGAATCCCGAGTCAAACGGGTAGTGCTGATATAGTAAAAGGTTCCTTCACATCTGTTTCTGGATGGCACCCAACCTAAAGTGCAATCAAAGTGGTAAGATCATCGTGCCAGTTGTCAGATGTAGCAAAAGCATTCACATAATCTAACTGGGCAAGCAGTGACCTTTAGTGGGCTTGTAATTTTTACGATGTCTGCTTTTCCTTCTATGCGGGAAATGAGCTTGATGAAGCGAGGGGTCGAGGCAGGGGGCTTAGGCAGCCAACAGTGCCATATCGACTGTGCTAAAGTGGGCCCTGAGTGGGTCAGAGCCTCAGTGCTTATCTCTATACATGTTTGGTAACAGCTGTTTACCATGGTCATAAGAACCAAGCAGATTCCATAAACCTGTAAGCAGCATGTGTATACAGCGCCACTCATTTCTTGGAAATAAGGCCACAATCGGCCAATCACTACTAGTTTTTTGTTTGATTTACGTAGGAGTGGTGCAAAAAGGTGGACAGTTGCTCATCTCAAGTAGTAACCAAGTCTATTAGTACGCAAGACTATAAAACATGACCTACATTCTAGTCGGTTGCACATCTCGTTATGCTTTATTCTATATGTAACAGTAAGAAGCAATCCTGTGGATAATGCTTCCAACCCATCCACAAACATCTGAATGACCGTGATAGAGTTCACGCAAGTTTACTGCACGACAGTCCGTTTATATCCCCAAAATGTCTTCAGAGGATACACAGGAGAGTCCTCTGCAAGGAAGACAAACTGGTATGTCAGTTGTTCTACTTACTGCTGTAAAGATCCAGCCCTTCCCAGATTTTCAAGATTCCACAGTATCCAACTCCCTCTTTTTATAACCCCACCTGCCTACACGAAAGAAAAACAGTATGTCGGTGGCTCTGTCTCCTGGCATGAGCTTTTAACTTTAATGACATTCCCTCCCCTTTTACACGGGGAGCACAGATCTCGTTCTGTCACTTGCTTCAGCGTGACAAGGGAGTGTTTTGGACTCCATCTCCAAATACTCTCTGTGCCTCACTTTCTTCCTAAATGTAGTCCCACCTAATTTCTCTGCTTTCTTGTCCGCGAGGATTCTGATAATGTGTCGTGGTATGCAGCCTGCAGCTGGTAACTAATGGAGCTAAGGTCATGGTTGAGTCCTATCTCCTCACCACCCGGAAACTAGAGCAGGGGTGGCAGGAACCAAAAGCAGCGGGCAGCAGCACGCCGAGTCTCTCTTGTGACGCCTTGGTTTTCCATGAGCCTTGGAATGCGCGGCAAAGAACTCTGACGCCAGAAACCACCCGGCTCCATGCCCGATCCTTACATACAGCAAATACCATAGCTAACCAAAAGACAGGCGTGAACAGTTTCAAGTAATTATTCAATTTCGGTGTTCTATAAACTATATCGTCTTCTTTTATTGACATTATTTGGCACATTTATTTTTTTTTTATTTTTTTTTTTTGCGATCAATTCTTTTCAGCAAATTTATTGTTTGTCGTAAGTTTTAATGTGGGCGACACCAGAACCTAATTCCACTACAGTCCCTCTAAACAGCCGCATTCTCCAGCAGGTTCCCGGTCTTTCTACATTTGCCATGACCGGCTCTGATCTTCCGCCTAACATGGTAGGTACTCCACTCGGAAATATGGCATCAACTTCTTCCCTGTACCTAGTCGCTCTCACAGCCCTGTCCCCCTCAACAAGTCATTCAAATGGAGCATTTTAGAAACAAGGTAGCTATATTTAAAAAAAAAAAGGCATTTGTTCCCGAACTGCACCACTTATGCAAAGGGGGCAGGGGTGAGGGCAGGAACTAGGCCACGGTGGTCGGTTAGAAGCGTTATGCGGTTGCCGGGAGGGAGTGCGTTTGTGATGTGGCTTCACTTTCGGGCACATCCGCCTGATAAACGCACCGATGCATTCGTTCACACATTCAAATCACCAGGATTTTCTGGATTTATATAATTATTTGCGTATTTTTTCCACCAAATGTATTTACAAAGCGAAGCGTACTATACGTTAGGTGCGAAATCAAGGCCCGTTTCGTTTGAGGAACCTGCTCGAGAAAACTCGTATACAGCGTTCATGGAAAAACAAACAACATTAATTTCCAACGCAGTTAATGCGTCACCTCACAAAGAGGGAGAAATCAAATAAAGACCGGAAAGCAATGGCCTCATTCCCTAGCCCTTTTTTTCAATTGCCCATCAACGCCCGCGTACCTCCCTGCCGGGATGTTATCAGCAACTGAAAGACAGAAGCTTATTTTGCAGGCTGGAATGAATATTCTAACAGGCAGCCAATGTCATTAGCACCTGTGCACGATTGACGGCATGCTTTCAGAGCGAAGGTAGGTCAGCTCCCCTTTCATTTTACACAAGCACAGAAGTGGTAAACACTCAGGGCATTCTTGCTAATGATGCCATCTGCTGCCTCTCATAATTGTGCAACATTCGCCCTTCCAAACAAGATGTAATAGCGGCAGCACACGAAACTTACTGACATTTGCAGGAAGGACATTTATTATCAGCCAGCAGCTTAGAACAAATGTGTACACAATGACGGCAGGGGCTGTAAAAATCATCAGGGGTTTGCCGGCAAATCAAGGTGCGGCAAACGGCAGCCTCTATCTAATCCATGCGCGTTCCGCACAGCCATCAAAATACACCAGCCATGCACAGCAGCTTTCCAAGCAAGACTTCCTTCTACTGCAATAACTCTCGCCTTCGGCAAGCACAACAGCAGGCTTTATGAATCTGGATTTACATGCAAGTTAAAACCCTTGCATAAACTATAAAATACGTTTTTTTAAATACGTCTCTCACACTGCAGTAATTTATTATTTGGTAATAACTCATTACAGCTTGGGATCAATGCTGCTACAAGAGACCTTGGGTCAGATGTATCATTAATATTGGTCGCATCCAGAGCTTTAAATGGAAATATAAAAGTGCAGGTACTCTTACCTGTTTGCTCTTGACAAGTGCCAGTACTCTCCCATTAAATATATTGCAGCAGTGCTGAGAAGTGCAGGCACTCTCCCATTCAAATTAAAGAACTGCAGGTACTCAGTACCGGACAGTACCTGCCCATTTAAATCCCTGGTCGCATCGCCAAATGTCAAGTCAGAGGGTGTCACTGAACGACCTGCTTCATAAATATTAATTAGGAACGGTAGACCACCATCACCGAAAATTCCCAAACACAAAGCCATTTTTCCTTAAAAGACACCATGCTGTTTAAAATAAAATTACAATAAAATCCTTGTTGGGGTGGGTAGGTAGGTACAAAAATATTGTTTATTAAAATCATACAAAATTTCCAACAAAAGCGAAGCACAATGACAAATAAATTAATCAATAACATATATAAGCTAAAAGGGCAGTATAAGTAATTGGGAATGTTAAGGTTAAAACAGACTGCATCCCTTTTAATCACAAGTTTAACAGGACATTCAGTAAAGATGACAACATTTAAATTCTTATCGATTTCTTCATGTTTTAGATATCCTAATACTACAGTTATGAATTTGACTAGATTGGCCGTCATATGAAGATCAACCCCTCTTAGCATATCTTCACAACTTTCCTGTTAAGAGAACCATTGAGGACAGTATACATAGGTACTTTGGACCACTGACTACTTACCCCGAGACTGCCAGCAATATTCACAAAGGGGAAGGTCCCCAATGGGACACTGTCACCTTTGCAAGCGAGTTATCACCTCCTCTGAGGGTGGCGGCAACTGATCAATGATTCAAGACCACAACTGCAGTCGCAAACTAATTGATGCATACAATACCGGATCAGAATTAGAAATGACAGGCCCTTTTTGTTCCTGCATAATTGTGATTTTGTATGAGTTGGTAAAGACAATTTATGAGTAGGAAATCCATTTCTGACTTGCAAAATGGGTTTCATACCTACCAAAAAGTCATTTTACAGATACGAATCCGAGGATTTTCCGAATCAGAGTTTACAATCACAAAATGGCTTTGTACATCGCGCCCCGTGTTGGGTCTTGAACAGACAGCTCTAGTTTTCTGTAAGAGTTTATGTCATCAGCATACACGGAGATGGAGGGGGGCGTGGCTTGGGAGCCAGCAGTGGTGGACGCTCTGTAAGAGAAGCTCCACCACCCCATGTAACTAAATGCGGCGCCAGACGCTGATCCCGAGGGCTCCTTTCGCTGGCTTGATCTCTCCCCATGACATCACAGCAGCGCATACCTGCGACCTCACCAAAGAGGGTGAAGATGCAGGGAGGCCAGTTTGCATGGGGCTGAAGACAACACCGAGCAGCTGTCGCGAGCGGTAGGCCAAGGTCGACCTGACGCGCAACCCGGAGGGCCTGTACTCACTGACAGTCAGGGGGAGCACCACTAGTTGCGCCGGCCCCCTGAGAGTTGTGACTGGCGCAGCGAACCTGGTCACGCTCTTCGGTCGATATATTGGGCACAGCCTCTACCCCTACCCCCACCTGAGGACCGAAACCTGGACAAGGCCAGCATTAGGACACAATCCTGCATGGTGGCGGTGCGACAAGAGAGGCTCTTGTCCTGCAGCGGCTCCCTGTACCTGGACCTCAGCTGTTCACCCCCAGAGCGGCGGCAAGGCATCTGCCACTGGGCAGGTACCAGAGCCGCTGACGACATTTGGCATCGGCATCTCCCTCAAAAATACATCTCCCCCTACCCAAGGTGAGAAGCGGGACAGCATCAGATGGGCTGCAGGGCATACTGGCTCACCCGCTGGGGATTTGGGTCCTGTAGGAGCCGCTGCACCATAGCACGACTCCCTGGGCTGGGGGGCCTCTCTGGCGGGCCCACTGTGACCATCCTGCCAGTTTCTCCCACACAACTGCACTGCCACTGTAGGGAGGGGAGGCCCCTCGGACTGCCAGTAAAGACTGACACACTCCATTTCCCCTGGGGCCTGCTTATCCTGACGCCAGCATTGTGCAGCCCATTCTCATACCTTAACACCCCTGCTGCACCTGCTGAGGTGCCCCTAGTCACCTGCACCACTGAGCCGGGGGCGCATGTCGATTGGCCCCTTCCGTGTCGGCCTCCTGAGAAGCAAATTCTCACGGGGAATTGGAGTGCTTTGCATGACGACTTGGCAAGAACCACACTGGGGCATGGCCCGGGCCTGGCTCCAGCTTAACGGCCCCAAGCGGTAGCTCCAGTGGTATGATAGGGGGGGGGGGACTTATATAGCTAGGAACGGCAGGGGGGCCCCATGGAGAAGGGCTTCATGGAGAGTGTGCCACAGTCCTTTGAACTGCTCCTGTAGAACCCTACTGGGGACAGCACTGGCCCTGAGACACAAGGTGGGGTTTGCCACCTTTGTTACCATGAACTCCTGACACGTGCTATTGTCTCCTCCCACCAGGGCCCGTCATGGCAACAGACAAGCACTCTGGCTCCACGGAGCAACAGAAGATTGGTAAATATATGAAGCAAGGTCATTAGTAGAGTAGGCTGGAGCTGTCGGGCAAGAGACTCTCGATCGTAGGGGCTTCCAAAGGCCTCTATCACTCACACGATTCAAGACCTCAAAGAAACCATGGAAGGCAAAATGGGGGAGCCGATAAATGATCTATCCCTGTCCCAACAAGATCTGCAAAACACAGTAGGTAGGGTCACAGAGGTGGAGGGCAGAGTTTCTGAAACTGAAGATGCCATCAGATCAGAGGAGTCCCACATTGCTTCTCTGCAATGTGTGGTTGTTCAGCTGGAGTCTCGAGCAGAGGATGCCAAGGGACGATTATGACGCAACAACCTGTGCCTTGTGGGCACCACAGAGGAGGCGCAGTGGTTTGCACCGATCTCAATCTTTGACTGGCTCAAGAGCTGAGTGCTAGCTTCAGAGGTGTCCCCTGGCTTCATAATGGAAAGGGTGCACAGTACCCTGATTGCATGGCCCCCGGTGGGCTCCCTGCCCCACCCAAGGTTTTAACTATGCTGACCGAGACGCCATCCTTCGGGCAGCACGCAAGACTGGATCTCATGTTCCAAAACTCCCCAACAATTATTTTTTCAGATTATCCGATAAATGTCCAGCAACAGAGGATATCTTTTCAGGAGGTTAAACAAAAACTAAGGGCCATGAACATCCAATATATTCTCCTTTTCCAGCCTGCTTGAAAGTCATCTTCCAAGATAAAACGCTGTTCTTTGACACTTCCAAATCGGCCTGGGACTGGGTGGAGGTGCAGCCCAACCTGCGTGGCCATAGCACGCTTCTTGCAAGGAGAGGGAAAATGGGGAGGCAGAAGGGGTGGAGGAGGCCTTTTCGGAGAATGGAACACAGCTCCACAATGCAGAACTGATGAGAGCACAGGGCCTGTGTGCTGAATCCCAAGAGGACCTCACCACAACAGGTGGCCTCAGAGGCAGACATGGGGATCAAGCACAAAGTGCTGACATCTAACTCCTTGTTGCCCTCCCAGGGCCACCAGCATGACCAGTCACTAGTAGGACTGGCGGGCACAAGGTCATTTTCCCAAACATGCTTGGTGTGGATCAGAGATGGCTGGTAAAACAAGCCTCAGCCAGTTTAATTTATGATTTGGTGTTTGTTGGGGTTGGAAGGGGAAAGGGTTGGGGCAGGTTCGGGATGGGGGTTGCACGAAAGGGGAGACATACATCTCGGATTAACCCATTTGGTTACTATCCCTAGTTGCATCACAAAAGGAATTTCTAGTTGCCAAAGTATGGGGTGGGAGTTGGGAATGGGGTTTTCTTTGTTTAGATACACCTAATCACACTAATCACACTCACTTCACCGCCGCATCGGTAACACACAATCAAAACACAAACATTATCACTCGTGCTAATACACACCTGGACAAATAATTGATTAATGACTGCAACACATCAAGGGCAGCTTAGCATCCTGTCATGGAACGTTATTAGCCTCCTAGACAAACTTAAATAAGGGGCGGTTCTGAGGGTGGCACACAAAAATAACCTTGATGTACTCAAGCTCCAGGAGACACACCTCATGGGTAATCACTGCCCCTTCTTGATAGGACGAGACTTCTTAATTAGGGCCGATGCCCACCTCCAAGACCTCCCCGTGGGCTAAGGGAGTGCTTCGGACTGCCCTTGAAAATGTTGCAGGCCTACCTTCGAGAGTGCCATAGCTGCCCCAGATTAACTTTTATACTACAAAGACACTCACCTTTTGGTGCTTAATGACTTGTGGTTCAAGGGGGTCTGAGGACTCAGCCTATGCTGTAGAGGGCTTGACTGTGGGTCGAGAGCACCTCCCACATCTATTGTACGTCAGCGAAGTGTCACGGTCCTCGCCCGCTTCTACTCAGGTGGTGCTGTCCGCATGGACAGCAACCACAAAGGTCATGGGTTGGGCACACAAACTCATGTTAGAGACCCCACCTTGGGGGATGGGCACCACACTTCCACAGGTGTCTGCACTCCGTGGTTTTACCAAAATGGAGACCATAGGAATATCAACCCTGGGAGACGTACTCCATAAAGGATCTATTATGCCCTTTCAGGAGCTGCAGGCAGAATATCACATGCACCACAAACAGTTCTTCTGCGACCTCCAACTCAGACACGCACTCATTCCATATTTATCAACAACCATCAAAATTCCAGAATACTCACACCTGGAGGCAAAATTCTTACTCATTGACATCAAAGAACACAAACTGTCTGTCCTCTACCAGATGCCTCTGCGTAATCAGCTGGATCCCATGATAAAGGTGCAGGAGGAGTGGGTTCAGGATCTGGGACAGCTTAAGGATGAGAACTGGAATGAGGTGAAAAATGCTCCAAGAGAAGCTGTAGTGAGCTCTCAGCCCTGCCTCATCCAACTCAAATTTTTACATTGCACATACCTCACAAGAACACAGCAGTTCAGAATGGGACTGGCTGGCTCAGGGTGCTGATGATGCTGCAATGATCCCACAGGAGACCTTTTGCACCCCTTTCAGGGGTGCACAGCCTAATCACATTTCTGGGAGAAGGTGTTGGGAACCCATGAGATGGTACTAGGCTGGAAGATACCCAGAGATCCGAAATTATTTCTACTGCACATTGCAGAAGCTATAGGTGGCAACTGATGTAAAATGGCACTGCTTTGGCTTGGTCTGCTAATTGCCAGATGAGAAATTGCACAGGCATGGAAGGATGCCACGGCCCCTCTCCTCGACAGATGGGAGAAAGACCCAATATACCAGGCTCAGGGGGTGCCCGTCAGGCATTGCAGCGCCGGCCTGACGAGGAGCTGTCCGATGATGAAGCATGACACCAAATGTGGTGTGTGAGGACTTTTGCTCCTGACTATCAGGACTCCTTCTCTCTTTCCTCCCGCTAGTTTTGGAACAGTGTATTATATTATATTATATTATATGGACAGAGAGATACATCCCTTCGAGGCCATCTCATGTTCACTTTCTGGAGGGGTGGGATTTTCATGTTCAAACTCGTCCAGTAACATGGGGGAAACGTCATAACCAGCACGTTGAGAACAACACAGAAGTTTCCCACCCAAGCGTAACCACGCTTGCCGGAAACAACGACTGCCTTATTATGTGCCTTATCCACGCATGTGCTGAACTACGCATATGCGTGGTTAAGGCACAGAAAAAGGCAGAATGGATCAGGGGAGGACCCTGGGAGGTAAGTGGGGCTGGGGCAGGGTTGGGGGTAGTTTTTAGGGGTGGGGTTTAATAAAGCTTGGGGTGGGTAGGGGGTTTGGGCTATTTTTTATTTTAGGGGCGAGGTGGCAGGTGTTTGGGAATTATTTTTTTAATGGTAGGGCTTAGGGTGGGGGGTCGCACTATTTTAATTTTTAGGGCGGTGGATTAAGGGCTTGGGGTGGGCTATTTTTTTTTTTTTTTAGGGCCGAAGGTGGGGAGATTTGGGTATTTTTTTTTTAGTGTGGGGGCTGGAGGGGTTGGGTATTTTAGGATTGGAGTAGCACTATTTTCTTTTTTAGGTTTTAGGGGTGGGTGGATTAAGGGTTTGGGGTGGATTAAGGGCATGGGGTGGATTAAGGGCTTGGGGTGGGTGGAGGGATTGGGCACTTTAGGGTATGGGCTGCACAATTCTTTTTTTAGGTTTTAGGGGTGGGGTGGATTAAGGGCTTGGGGTGGGTGGAGGGGTTGGGCATTTTAGGGTAGGGGTTGCACAATTGCTTTTTTTTAGGTTTTAGGGGTGGGTGGATTAAGGGTTTGGGTGGATTAAGGGTTTGGGTGGATTAAGGGTTTGGGGTGGATTAAGGGCTTGGGGTAGGTTTAAGGGTTGGGCACTTTAGGGTAGGGGTTGCACATTTTTTTGGGGGGGTTTTAGGGGTGGGGTGGATTAAGGGCTTGGGGTGGGTGGAGGGGTTGGGCACTTTAGGGTAGGTGTTGCAATTTTTTTTTTTTTAGGTTTTAGGGGTGGGGTGGATTAAGGGATTGGGCTAATTTATTTTTTTAGGGGCGGGGTTGGCATTTTAGGGTAGGGGTTGTGCTATTTTTTTTTAGGTTTTAGGGGTGGGGGGGATTAAGGCCTTGGGTGGGTGGGAGGTTGGGCTTATTTTTTTTTAGGGGCAGCAGTGGGGAGGTTAGGTATTTTAGTGTTGGGGGTCCTGCCTTTTTTTTTTTTTTTTAGGTTTTAGGTGTGGGGTACTTTTGGGCCTCAGGGCAGGTGGGGTGGTGGTATGATAGAACCACACATGCTGTTCTCACAGATGCCTTTTCTAGGCATACTTTTACAACGAAAAATCGTTGTAAACGCATGCATGGTAAAGGCATGCGTGGTAACAACGCCGTTGTTGTTCCGACCGCGTTGTTAAGGCATGCGTGGTTCCAGCATGTGTGGTTCCATCATACATTCGTAACGTGGCTGCTGGCAGTGTAATCTGATTTTAACGACCCAATATCATTGTTCTGACAGTTTTGTGTCGAGCCTTGGCATGTTAAAAGTTCAAAAAGCTTTAAAAAAAAAGCATACACAGAGAGGACTTTGGTCTTCCATTTTCAACCCTTAGTATGTTTAGGTCAGCTGATTTCAGCATCTCCTTGAAAGAATGTCATCCACCTTTTGGATCAGCAAGAGGAGTTTTCGAGTCTTATGGCTGGATACTCGCTCTCTGGTGAGTTAATTCACCTCTCCAAACACTGCTTCCAGTTGCAGGTCATGGACAGTAAAGCAATGAATCCATGCACTGCTTAGGAAGTGCATTTGTGGTGCTCAAAATGTTCTTCATTCCGCTGTAATAACATTGATTTTGCACTTAAATGTATTTTTACTCTTAAATGGGACTTGTATCCCTAAATGTGTTCCTACACTCATGCTGTCTTGGCATCACTAGTTGTTTTGTCCCTAACTGTGTCTTTTCATCTAAATTGTCTCCATGCTCCTGTTGATGCAGATTATGTATCTAAACGAGATTTTGCACCTAAATTTGTTTTTGGCTATATTCTACTCCTTCTAATGTTGCAATAAGGATGATTTTCCTCTAAGGGTAAGTTTTGCACCAAAATGTGAGTTTGCACCTTAATCTGTGCTCCTAAAGCTTTTACATGCTCTTGCTAATGATGTACAAAGAGTGATGCAGCATTTTATTATGCTGACTATCAAATGTGATGGCGGAGTGATGCAACCCTTTTACACCTAATGTAACATCAAACTACAGAACTACAGAATCTTCAAACTAAGCATTACCACACACCTCCATATTGTGGCTGCCCCATACTGAAAATTCTATTTCAGATCTACATTCTACACATTTTTGTACGATCTTATTTTAGTCAGCAAATTAAAACAAAGAAACCTTCATAGCAGATAAGAATCTAGATGCCTGTAATAACTCCTCAGAGATCCTGTTTCCCTTTAGTCTAACAAAACTATCACAAACACTGAGCACTGTCTCCTAATCTGGAAACTTTAATCGGTGAAAATAACAGTCTCTCAAAACGGGCTCAAATAAAACTAACCCATTTTTTCTAATAAGATATCATGTCTGTATCTATTTTTTTTTCTTTAATATGAGGAAAAACATCATGGAACGATAATAAGGAAATACACAAATGACAGCCATAATAAATCAGTTAATCACAAATTAGAGATCTATTTAATGACGGTTCAAAGATGACATGCCGCTGGACTAAAAACATCGAAAAAATAAATTCCCACTCAGGTAATATAAAATAAAAAATGAGGTACAGATATGCAAAGGAGACTGACTCAAGAAATATTAACAGCAATAGCCAAAAGACGACGATTTAAAATGTCAATAAACGCTAAGGGCCAATGAAAAAGAATGTGTGTTAAAGGAACAATATAGTTAGGAAATAGAATTTAAAAAACCTTAGAAATTCACTTAAAAAAACAACGGTTACGAGGACATTATAGTTAGGTTCTGAATTTAACTGCACCAAACCAAAGACATTTAGCAATTAGAGTTACAGTTATTTCAAGTTACTATAACTCACGCCCTCACCAAGCACAGTTTTTTCTTCAATAATTTGACTGCTAATGTTTTATTTATATTTTTATTAATGTTATAGGATTCATGCTCTGGCAGAATACACACTCCTCGACGTCATGCTCAGAGCTCATCACCAAAGAAAATCATCATGGGGGTCTGTAACCGACATGCGACCCCGCACTCTCGACATGGCTTGAATCCCGACTTCCTGGGAGGAGACATTGTAACCAGAAACAAGATGGAACAGGTAGGAAAATGGCTCCCTGTTTCAGTTACCCCCCACTTTTTGCCTGATATTGATGCTGACTTGACTGAGAAGTGTGCTGGGACCCTGCTAACCAGGCCCCAGCACCAGTGTTCTTTCACTTAAAATGTACCATTGTTTCCACAATTGGCACACCACTGGCACACAGATAAGTCCCTTGTAAAAGGTACCAGTGGTACCAAGGGCACTGTGACCAGGGAAGGTCCCTAAGGGCTGCAGCATGTGTTGTGCCACCCTAAGGGACCCCTCACCTAACACATGCACACTGCCATTGCAGATTGTGTGTGTTAGTGGGGAGAACAAGGCAAAGTCGACATGGCATCCCCCTTCGGATGCCATGCCTAGAAAATACTGCCTGTGGCATAGGTAATTCATCCCTCTAGCAGGCCTTACAGCCCTAAGGCAGGGTGCATTACACCACAGGTGAGGGCACAGCTGCATGAGCAATATGCCCCTACAGTGTCTAAGTCTATTCTTAGACATTGTAAGTACAGTGTGGCCATATCAAGTATATGGTCTGGGAGTTTGTCAAAAACGAACTCCACAGCTCCATAATGGCTACACTGAATACTGGGAAGTTTGGTATCAAACTTCACAGAACAATAAACCTACACTGATGCCAGTGTTGTATTTATTAAAAATGCACACAGAGGGCATCTTAGAGATGGCCTGTGCCAGCCTGCAGCTGAGAGATGAGTTTCTGACCCCCTGGGGTGAGAGCCTTTGTGCTCTCTGAGGACAGAAACAAAGCCTGCACTAGGTGGAGGTGTTTAAGACCTCCCCCCTGCAGGAACTGCAACACAATGCAGTGAGCCTCAAAGGCTCAGGCTTCATGTTACAATGCCCCAGGGCACTCCAGCTAGTGGAGATGCCCACCCCCTGGACACAGCCCCCACTTTTGGTGTAAAGTCCAGGGGAGATAATGAGAAAAACAAGGAGGAGTCACCCACCAGTCAGGACAGCCCCTAAGGTGTCCTGAGCTGAGGTGACCCCTGCCTTTAGAAATCCTCCACCTTGATTTTGGAGGATTCCCCCAATAGGAATAGGGCTGTGCCCCCCTCCCCTCAGGGAGGAGGCACAAAGAGGGTGTAGCCACCCTCAAAGACAGTAGCCATTGGCTGCTGCCCTGCCAGACCTAAACACACCCCTAAATTTAGTATTTAGGGGCACCCAAAAACCTAGGAAATCAGATTCCTGCAACCTGAAGAAAGAAGGACTGCTGACCTACAAGCCTGCAGAGAAGGAGGAAGACGACAACTGATTTGGCCCCAGCCGTATCGGCCTGTCTCCAAATTCGAAAACCTGCTCCAGCGACGCACCCGGCAGGGACCAGCGACCTCTGAAGCCTCAGAGGACTGCCCTGGACTACAGGACCAAGAAACTCCCGTGAACAGCGGCCCTGTTCAAAACCAGCTACTTCTTTGCAACAAAGAAGCAACTTCCAAGGACTTCACGTTTCCCGCCGGAAGCGTGAGACTCTACACTCTGCAACCGACACCCCCGGCTCGACCTGCAGAAAACCAACACCTCAGGGAGGACTCCTCGGCGACTGCGAGCCCGTGAGTAACCAGAGACGACCCCCCTGAGCACCCACAGCGACGCCTGCAGAGAGAATCCAGAGGCTCCCCCTTACCGTGACTGCCTGTAACAAGGGACCAGAAGCCTGGAACCAACACTGCACCCGCAGCCCCCAGGACCTGAAGGAACCAAACCTCGACACAGGAGTGACCCCCAGACAACCCTCTGCTTTGCCCAGGTGGTGGCTGTCCCGAGAAGCCTCCCCTGTGCCTGCCTGCACCGCTAGAGTGACCCCCAGGTCCCTCCATTGAAACCTATATGTAAGGAAATGCCTCCTTGGCATGGTTGCCCCCTGACTTTTTGCCTTTGCTGATGCTATGTTTACAATTGAAAGTGTGCTGAGGCCTGCTAACCAGGCCCCAGCACCAGTGTTCTTTCCCTAACCTGTACTTTTGTATCCACAATTGGCAGGCCCTGGCATCCAGATAAGTCCCTTGTAACTGGTACTTCTAGTACCAAGGGCCCTGATGCCAAGGAAGGTCTCTAAGGGCTGCAGCATGTCTTATGCCACCCTGGAGACCTCTCACTCTGCACAGACACACTGCTTGCCAGCTTGTGTGTGCTAGTGAGGACAAAACGAGTAAGTCGACATGGCACTCCCCTCAGGGTGCCATGCCAGCCTCTCACTGCCTATGCAGTATAGGTAAGACACCCCTCTAGCAGGCCTTACAGCCCTAAGGCAGGGTGCACTATACCATAGGTGAGGGTACCAGTGCATGAGCATGGTACCCCTACAGTGTCTAAATAAAACCTTAGACATTGTAAGTGCAGGGTGGCCATAAGAGTATATGGTCTGGGAGCCTGTCAAACACGAACTCCACAGCACCATAATGGCTACACTGAAAACTGGGAAGTTTGGTATCAAACTTCTCAGCACAATAAATGCACACTGATGCCAGTGTACATTTTATTGTAAAATACACCACAGAGGGCACCTTAGAGGTGCCCCCTGAAACTTAACCGACTATCTGTGTAGGCTGACTAGTTTTAGCAGCCTGCCACAAACCGAGACATGTTGCTGGCCCCATGGGGAGAGTGCCTTTGTCACTCTGAGGCCAGTAACAAAGCCTGCACTGGGTGGAGATGCTAACACCTCTCCCAGGCAGGAATTGTCACACCTGGCGGTGAGCCTCAAAGGCTCACCTCCTTTGTGCCAACCCAGCAGGACACTCCAGCTAGTGGAGTTGCCCGCCCCCTCCGGCCAGGCCCCACTTTTGGCGGCAAGGCCGGAGAAAATAATGAGAATAACAAGGAGGAGTCACTGGCCAGTCAGGACAGCCCCTAAGGTGTCCTGAGCTGAGGTGACTCTAACTTTTAGAAATCCTCCATCTTGCAGATGGAGGATTCCCCCAATAGGGTTAGGATTGTGACCCCCTCCCCTTGGGAGGAGGCACAAAGAGGGTGTACCCACCCTCAGGGCTAGTAGCCATTGGCTACTAACCCCCCAGACCTAAACACGCCCTTAAATTTAGTATTTAAGGGCTACCCTGAACCCTAGAAAATTAGATTCCTGCAACTACAAGAAGAAGGACTGCCCAGCTGAAAACCCCTGCAGCGGAAGACCAGAAGACGACAACTGCCTTGGCTCCAGAAACTCACCGGCCTGTCTCCTGCCTTCCAAAGATCCTGCTCCAGCGACGCCTTCCAAAGGGACCAGCGACCTCGACATCCTCTGAGGACTGCCCCTGCTTCGAAAAGACAAGAAACTCCCGAGGACAGCGGACCTGCTCCAAGAAAAGCTGCAACTTTGTTTCCAGCAGCTTTAAAGAACCCTGCAAGCTCCCCGCAAGAAGCGTGAGACTTGCAACACTGCACCCGGCGACCCCGACTCGGCTGGTGGCGATCCAACACCTCAGGAGGGACCCCAGGACTACTCTGATACTGTGAGTACCAAAACCTGTCCCCCACAGCGCCGCCTGCAGAGGGAATCCCGAGGCTCCCCCTGACCGCGACTCTTTGAACCTAAAGTCCCGACGCCTGGGAGAGACCCTGCACCCGCAGCCCCCAGGACCTGAAGGACCGGACTTTCACTGGAGGAGTGACCCCCAGGAGTCCCTCTCCCTTGACCAAGTGGAGGTTTCCCCGAGGAACCCCCCCCTTGCCTGCCTGCAGCGCTGAAGAGATCCCTAGATCTCCCATTGACTTCCATTACAAACCCGACGCTTGTTTCTACACTGCACCCGGCCGCCCCCGCGCTGCTGAGGGTGAAATTCCTCTGTGGGCTTGTGTCCCCCCCGGTGCCCTACAAAACCCCCCCTGGTCTGCCCTCCGAAGACGCGGGTACTTACCTGCAAGCAGACCGGAACCGGGGCACCCCCTTCTCTCCATTCTAGCCTATGTGTTTTGGGCACCACTTTGAACTCTGCACCTGACCGGCCCTGAGCTGCTGGTGTGGTGACTTTGGGGTTGCTCTGAACCCCCAACGGTGGGCTACCTTGGACCAAGAACTGAACCCTGTAAGTGTCCTACTTACCTGGTAAAACTAACAAAAACTTACCTCCCCCAGGAACTGTGAAAATTGCACTAAGTGTCCACTTTTGAAACAGCTATTTGACAATAACTTGAAAAGTATACATGCAATTTTGATGATTTGAAGTTCCTAAAGTACTTACCTGCAATACCTTTCGAACAAGATATTACATGTTAAATTTGAACCTGTGGTTCTTAAAATAAACTAAGAAAAGATATTTTTCTATATAAAAACCTATTGGCTGGATTTGTCTCTGAGTGTGTGTACCTCATTTATTGTCTATGTGTATGTACAACAAATGCTTAACACTACTCCTTGGATAAGCCTACTGCTCGACCACACTACCACAAAATAGAGCATTAGTATTATCTATTTTTACCACTATTTTACCTCTAAGGGGAACCCTTGGACTCTGTGCATGCTATTCCTTACTTTGAAATAGCACATACAGAGCCAACTTCCTACATTGGTGGATCAGCGGTGGGGTACAAGACTTTGCATTTGCTGGACTACTCAGCCAATACCTGATCACACGACAAATTCCAAAATTGTCATTAGAAATTGATTTTTGCAATTTGAAAAGTTTTCTAAATTCTTAAAAGACCTGCTAGGGCCTTGTGTTAGATCCTGTTTAGCATTTCTTTTAGAGTTTAAAAGTTTGTAAAAGTTTGAATTAGAACCTAGAACTAGTTGTAGATTCTTAAAAAGTATCCCAACTTTTAGAAGCAAAATGTCTAGCACAGATGTGAATGTGGTGGAACTCGACACCACACCTTACCTCCATCTACAGATGAGAGAGCTAAGGTCACTCTGTAAACTAAAGAAAATAACAATGGGCCCCAAACCTACCAAAATACAGCTCCAGGAGCTTTTGGCAGAGTTTGAAAAGGCCAACCCCTCTGAGGGTGGCAACTCAGAGGAAGAGGATAGTGACTTGGAGGACAATTCCCCCCTACCAGTCCTATCTAGGGAGAACAGGGTCCCTCAAACCCTGACTCCTAAAATAATAGTCAGAGATGCTGGTTCCCTCACAGGAGAGACCAACACCTCTGAAATCACTGAGGATAGCCCCAGTGAAGAGGACATCCAGTTAGCCAGGATGGCCAAAAGATTGGCTTTGGAAAGACAGATCCTAGCCATAGAGAGGGAAAGACAAGAGATGGGCCTAGGACCCATCAATGGTGGCAGCAACATAAATAGGGTCAGAGATTCTCCTGACATGTTGAAAATCCCCAAAGGGATTGTAACTAAATATGAAGATGGTGATGACATCACCAAATGGTTCACAGCTTTTGAGAGGGCTTGTGTAACCAGAAAAGTGAACAGATCTCACTGGGGTGCTCTCCTTTGGGAAATGTTCACAGGAAAGTGTAGGGATAGACTCCTCACACTCTCTGGACAAGATGCAGAATCTTATGACCTCATGAAGGGTACCCTGATTGAGGGCTTTGGATTCTCCACTGAGGAGTACAGGATTAGGTTCAGGGGGGCTCAAAAATCCTCGAGCCAGACCTGGGTTGACTTTGTTGACTACTCAGTGAAAACACTAGATGGTTGGATTCAAGGCAGTGGTGTAAGTAATTATGATGGGCTGTACAATTTATTTGTGAAAGAACACCTGTTAAGTAATTGTTTCAATGATAAACTGCATCAGCATCTGGTAGACCTAGGACCAATTTCTCCCCAAGAATTGGGAAAGAAGGCGGACCATTGGGTCAAGACAAGGGTGTCCAAGACTTCAACAGGGGGTGACCAAAAGAAAGGGGTCACAAAGACTCCCCAGCAGAAGGGTGATGAGACAACCAAAACTAAAAATAGTAAAGAGTCTTCTACAGGCCCCCAAAAACCTGCACAGGAGGGTGGGCCCAGAGCCTCTTCACAAAACAATGGGTACAAGGGTAAAAACTTTGATCCCAAAAAGGCCTGGTGTCATAGCTGTAAACAGCATGGACACCAAACTGGAGACAAGGCCTGTCCCAAGAAAGGTTCCACTCCAAACTCCCATCCAGGTAACACTGGTATGGCTAGTCTCCAAGTGGGATCAACAGTGTGCCCAGAGCAAATCAGGGTCCACACTGAAGCTACTCTAGTTTCTGAGGGTGGGGTGGATTTAGCCACACTAGCTGTCTGGCCGCCTAACATGCAAAAATACAGACAGCAACTCTTAATTAATGGGACTAGAATAGAGGGCCTGAGGGATACAGGTGCCAGTGTCACCATGGTGACAGAGAAACTGGTTTCCCCTGGCCAATACCTGACTGGAAAAACTTACACAGTCACCAACGCTGACAATCAGAGAAAAGTACATCCCATGGCAATGGTTACTTTAGAATGGGGAGGGGTCAATGGCCTGAAACAGGTGGTGGTCTCCTCAAATATCCCAGTGGACTGTCTGCTTGGAAATGACCTGGAGTCCTCAGCATGGGCTGAGGTAGAACTAAAAACCCATGCAGCAATGCTGGGTATCCCTGAACTGGTGTGTGTGAAAACAAGAGCACAGTGCAAGGCACAGGGTGAACAAGTAGAGCTGGAGTCTGGAAGAATGGCCCAGCCTACCAAGAGGAAAGGAAAGTCAGTTGGGAAACCAACTGCAACACAGCAAAAGAAAGGGAACCTCTCTTCTCAGGAAGATGTTCTGCCCTCTGAGGGAACTGAGCCTTTGGAGCTTGAACCTTACCAGGTTGAGCTCTTAGGCCCAGGGGGACCCTCAAGGGAAGAGCTGTGTAAGGGACAAGAAACCTGTCCCTCTCTTGAAGGCCTTAGGCAGCAAGCTGCTGAAGAGTCCAAAGGCAAGAAAAATGGAACACATAGGGTCTATTGGGAAGATGGGCTCCTGTACACTGAGGCCAGAGACCCCAAACCTGGTGCCACTAGGAGAGTGGTAGTGCCTCAGCTGTTCAGAGAGTTCATCCTAACATTGGCCCATGACATTCCCCTTGCTGGACATTTGGGACAAACCAAGACGTGGGAGAGGTTAGTCAACCACTTCTACTGGCCCAATATGTCCAACATGGTTAAGGAGTTTTGCCTCTCCTGCCCCACCTGTCAAGCCAGTGGTAAGACAGGTGGGCATCCAAAGGCCCCCCTCATTCCACTTCCAGTGGTGGGGGTGCCCTTTGAAAGAGTGGGTGTGGACATAGTTGGTCCACTGGAACCTCCCACAGCCTCAGGAAATATGTATATCCTGGTAGTAGTGGATCATGCTACCAGGTATCCTGAAGCTATTCCCCTTAGGTCGACTACTGCCCCTGCAGTAGCCAAGGCCCTCATTGGTATCTTTACCAGAGTGGGTTTCCCTAAGGAGGTGGTGTCTGACAGAGGTACCAACTTCATGTCAGCATACCTAAAGCACATGTGGAATGAGTGTGGAGTGACTTATAAATTCACTACACCATACCATCCACAAACTAATGGCTTGGTTGAGAGATTCAACAAGACATTAAAAGGCATGATCATGGGGCTCCCAGAAAAACTCAAAAGGAGATGGGATGTCCTCCTGCCATGTCTGCTTTTCGCTTACAGGGAGGTACCACAGAAGGGAGTAGGGTTCTCACCCTTTGAACTTCTGTTTGGTCATCCTGTAAGGGGACCACTTGCCCTTGTTAAAGAAGGCTGGGAGAGACCTCTCCATGAGCCTAAACAGGACATAGTGGACTATGTACTTGGCCTTCGCTCTAGAATGGCAGAGTACATGGAAAAGGCAACCAAAAACCTTGAGGCCAGCCAACAGCTCCAGAAGTTTTGGTATGACCAAAAGGCTGCACTGGTTGAGTTCCAACCAGGGCAGAAAGTCTGGGTTCTGGAGCCTGTGGCTCCCAGGGCACTCCAGGACAAATGGAGTGGCCCTTACCCAGTACTAGAGAGGAAGAGTCAGGTCACCTACTTGGTGGACCTGGGCACAAGCAGGAGCCCCAAGAGGGTGATCCATGTAAACCGCCTTAAGCTCTTCCACGACAGGGCTGATGTCAATCTGTTGATGGTAACAGATGAGGATCAGGAGGCAGAGAGTGAACCTCTCCCTGATCTTCTGTCATCAGACCCAAAAGATGGCACAGTAGATGGAGTGATCTACTCAGACACCCTCTCTGGCCAACAGCAAGCTGATTGTAGGAGAGTCCTACAACAGTTTCCTGAACTCTTCTCCTTAACCCCTGGTCAGACACACCTGTGTACCCATGAGGTGGACACAGGAGACAGCATGCCTGTCAAGAACAAAATCTTTAGACAGTCTGACCATGTTAAGGAAAGCATCAAGGTGGAAGTCCACAAGATGCTGGAATTGGGAGTCATTGAGCGCTCTGACAGCCCCTGGGCTAGCCCAGTGGTCTTAGTCCCCAAACCTCACACCACAGATGGAAAGAAAGAGATGAGGTTTTGTGTGGACTACAGAGGGCTCAATTCTGTCACCAAGACAGATGCTCATCCAATTCCAAGAGCTGATGAGCTCATTGATAAATTAGGTGCTGCCAAATTTCTAAGTACCTTTGACTTGACAGCAGGGTACTGGCAAATAAAAATGGCACCTGGAGCAAAAGAAAAGACAGCATTCTCCACACCTGATGGGCATTATCAGTTTACTGTTATGCCCTTTGGTTTAAAGAATGCCCCTGCCACCTTCCAAAGGTTGGTGAATCAAGTCCTTGCTGGCTTGGAGTCCTTTAGCACAGCTTATCTTGATGATATTGCTGTCTTTAGCTCCACCTGGCAGGATCACCTGGTCCACCTGAGGAAGGTTTTGAAGGCTCTGCAATCTGCAGGCCTCTCTATCAAGGCATCCAAATGCCAGATAGGGCAGGGAACTGTGGTTTACTTGGGACACCTTGTAGGTGGAGGCCAAGTTCAGCCACTCCAACCCAAGATCCAGACTATTCTGGACTGGGTAGCTCCAAAAACCCAGACTCAAGTCAGGGCATTCCTTGGCTTGACTGGGTATTACAGGAGGTTTGTGAAGGGATATGGATCCATTGTGACAGCCCTCACTGAACTCACCTCCAAGAAAATGCCCAAGAAAGTGAACTGGACTGTGGAATGCCAACAGGCCTTTGACACCCTGAAACAGGCAATGTGCTCAGCACCAGTTCTCAAAGCTCCAGATTATTCTAAGCAGTTCATTGTGCAGACTGATGCCTCTGAACATGGGATAGGGGCAGTTTTGTCCCAAACCAATGATGATGGCCTTGACCAACCTGTTGCTTTCATTAGCAGGAGGTTACTCCCCAGGGAGCAGCGTTGGAGTGCCATTGAGAGGGAGGCCTTTGCTGTGGTTTGGTCCCTGAAGAAGCTGAGACCATACCTCTTTGGGACTCACTTCCTAGTTCAAACTGACCACAGACCTCTCAAATGGCTGATGCAAATGAAAGGTGAAAATCCTAAACTGTTGAGGTGGTCCATCTCCCTACAGGGAATGGACTTTATAGTGGAACACAGACCTGGGACTGCCCATGCCAATGCAGATGGCCTTTCCAGGTTCTTCCACTTAGAAAATGAAGACTCTCTTGGGAAAGGTTAGTCTCATCCTCTTTCGTTTGGGGGGGGGTTGTGTAAGGAAATGCCTCCTTGGCATGGTTGCCCCCTGACTTTTTGCCTTTGCTGATGCTATGTTTACAATTGAAAGTGTGCTGAGGCCTGCTAACCAGGCCCCAGCACCAGTGTTCTTTCCCTAACCTGTACTTTTGTATCCACAATTGGCAGGCCCTGGCATCCAGATAAGTCCCTTGTAACTGGTACTTCTAGTACCAAGGGCCCTGATGCCAAGGAAGGTCTCTAAGGGCTGCAGCATGTCTTATGCCACCCTGGAGACCTCTCACTCTGCACAGACACACTGCTTGCCAGCTTGTGTGTGCTAGTGAGGACAAAACGAGTAAGTCGACATGGCACTCCCCTCAGGGTGCCATGCCAGCCTCTCACTGCCTATGCAGTATAGGTAAGACACCCCTCTAGCAGGCCTTACAGCCCTAAGGCAGGGTGCACTATACCATAGGTGAGGGTACCAGTGCATGAGCATGGTACCCCTACAGTGTCTAAATAAAACCTTAGACATTGTAAGTGCAGGGTGGCCATAAGAGTATATGGTCTGGGAGCCTGTCAAACACGAACTCCACAGCACCATAATGGCTACACTGAAAACTGGGAAGTTTGGTATCAAACTTCTCAGCACAATAAATGCACACTGATGCCAGTGTACATTTTATTGTAAAATACACCACAGAGGGCACCTTAGAGGTGCCCCCTGAAACTTAACCGACTATCTGTGTAGGCTGACTAGTTTTAGCAGCCTGCCACAAACCGAGACATGTTGCTGGCCCCATGGGGAGAGTGCCTTTGTCACTCTGAGGCCAGTAACAAAGCCTGCACTGGGTGGAGATGCTAACACCTCTCCCAGGCAGGAATTGTCACACCTGGCGGTGAGCCTCAAAGGCTCACCTCCTTTGTGCCAACCCAGCAGGACACTCCAGCTAGTGGAGTTGCCCGCCCCCTCCGGCCAGGCCCCACTTTTGGCGGCAAGGCCGGAGAAAATAATGAGAATAACAAGGAGGAGTCACTGGCCAGTCAGGACAGCCCCTAAGGTGTCCTGAGCTGAGGTGACTCTAACTTTTAGAAATCCTCCATCTTGCAGATGGAGGATTCCCCCAATAGGGTTAGGATTGTGACCCCCTCCCCTTGGGAGGAGGCACAAAGAGGGTGTACCCACCCTCAGGGCTAGTAGCCATTGGCTACTAACCCCCCAGACCTAAACACGCCCTTAAATTTAGTATTTAAGGGCTACCCTGAACCCTAGAAAATTAGATTCCTGCAACTACAAGAAGAAGGACTGCCCAGCTGAAAACCCCTGCAGCGGAAGACCAGAAGACGACAACTGCCTTGGCTCCAGAAACTCACCGGCCTGTCTCCTGCCTTCCAAAGATCCTGCTCCAGCGACGCCTTCCAAAGGGACCAGCGACCTCGACATCCTCTGAGGACTGCCCCTGCTTCGAAAAGACAAGAAACTCCCGAGGACAGCGGACCTGCTCCAAGAAAAGCTGCAACTTTGTTTCCAGCAGCTTTAAAGAACCCTGCAAGCTCCCCGCAAGAAGCGTGAGACTTGCAACACTGCACCCGGCGACCCCGACTCGGCTGGTGGCGATCCAACACCTCAGGAGGGACCCCAGGACTACTCTGATACTGTGAGTACCAAAACCTGTCCCCCACAGCGCCGCCTGCAGAGGGAATCCCGAGGCTCCCCCTGACCGCGACTCTTTGAACCTAAAGTCCCGACGCCTGGGAGAGACCCTGCACCCGCAGCCCCCAGGACCTGAAGGACCGGACTTTCACTGGAGGAGTGACCCCCAGGAGTCCCTCTCCCTTGACCAAGTGGAGGTTTCCCCGAGGAACCCCCCCCTTGCCTGCCTGCAGCGCTGAAGAGATCCCTAGATCTCCCATTGACTTCCATTACAAACCCGACGCTTGTTTCTACACTGCACCCGGCCGCCCCCGCGCTGCTGAGGGTGAAATTCCTCTGTGGGCTTGTGTCCCCCCCGGTGCCCTACAAAACCCCCCCTGGTCTGCCCTCCGAAGACGCGGGTACTTACCTGCAAGCAGACCGGAACCGGGGCACCCCCTTCTCTCCATTCTAGCCTATGTGTTTTGGGCACCACTTTGAACTCTGCACCTGACCGGCCCTGAGCTGCTGGTGTGGTGACTTTGGGGTTGCTCTGAACCCCCAACGGTGGGCTACCTTGGACCAAGAACTGAACCCTGTAAGTGTCCTACTTACCTGGTAAAACTAACAAAAACTTACCTCCCCCAGGAACTGTGAAAATTGCACTAAGTGTCCACTTTTGAAACAGCTATTTGACAATAACTTGAAAAGTATACATGCAATTTTGATGATTTGAAGTTCCTAAAGTACTTACCTGCAATACCTTTCGAACAAGATATTACATGTTAAATTTGAACCTGTGGTTCTTAAAATAAACTAAGAAAAGATATTTTTCTATATAAAAACCTATTGGCTGGATTTGTCTCTGAGTGTGTGTACCTCATTTATTGTCTATGTGTATGTACAACAAATGCTTAACACTACTCCTTGGATAAGCCTACTGCTCGACCACACTACCACAAAATAGAGCATTAGTATTATCTATTTTTACCACTATTTTACCTCTAAGGGGAACCCTTGGACTCTGTGCATGCTATTCCTTACTTTGAAATAGCACATACAGAGCCAACTTCCTACACTATACAAAACCAGAAGCCTGATTTGCACACTGCACCCAGCTGCCCCTGTGCCGCCGAGGGTGTGTTTTGTGTGCCTACTTGTGTCCCCCCAAGTACTCTACAAAACCCCCCTGGTCTGCCCCCGAGGATGCGGGTACTTACCTGCTGGCAGACTGGAACCGGAGCACCCCTGTTCTCCATAGGCGCCTATGTGTTTTGGGCACCTCTTTGACCTCTTTACCTGACCGGCCCTGAGCTGCTGGTGTGGTAACTTTGGGGTTGCCTTGAACCCCCAACGGTGGCCTGCCAATGCCCCAGGACTGAGACTTGTAAGTGTTTTACTTACCTCCTAATCTAACCTTTACTTACCTCCCCCAGGAACTGTTGATTTTTGCACTGTCCACTTTGAAAATAGCTTATTGCCATTCTTACAAAGACTGTACATGATATTGTTTTCATTCAAAGTGCCTAAAGTATCTAAGTGAAGTACCTTACATTTGAAGTGTTTAATGTAAATCTTGAACCTGTGGTTCTTAAAATAAACTAAGAAAATATATTTTTCAATATAAAAATCTATTGGCCTGGAGTAAGTCTTTCAGTGCGTGTTCCTCATTTATTGCCTGTGTGTGTACAACAAATGCTTAACACTACCCTCTGATAAGCCTACTGCTCGACCACACTACCACAAAATAGAGCATTAGAATTATCTACTTTTGCCACTATCTCACCTCTAAGGGGAACCCTTGGAATCTGTGCACACTATTTCTTACTTTGAAATAGTATATACAGAGCCAACTTCCTACAGAACGCCTTCAACAGTAGCAAGAGCTAGGAGAAAACCGTTAGCGTCGAAGGCACGGAAAAAAGGGAACTGACGTCATCACGCCGGTGAGGACCTCTTATTGGCACCGTGACGTCAGACGGAGTTGCGTGGAGCCGTGCAATTGCGACGTCCTCGTCGACGAGGAGAGTTCCATCACAACTTGTCATTAGTGCTGTAATATCCAGGGTAATTGGACGTGCATGGCGAGGCAGCGAGTTATAGTTACCTTAGGGTGCGACTTTCGTTTTGTTACGGAAAGTCATTTTAATTACTATATGTTAATCCAACCACTGCCGCGCATGGCCTTCAGTTGTGTGCAGCAGAGGTTTAGTGCAGGGCCTGGCCTGCAGCCAACTTCTATAACCATCTAACCCTGCGCCGCACATGACCTTTGCTTGTGCACAGTGGGGCTTGGCCGCAGGGTCTGGCCTGTGGCCAGGCCCTGCCGGCAAGCCCCCATAACCACCCAACCCTGTGCCACGCACACCCAAAGGCTGTGTGCAGCAGGAGATGTCCACAGCATCTGGCCACTGCGGCCAACCTCTATAACCACCCAGACCCCCCACTGCCCACGGCCATGCACAGCAGGGGTTGGCCACAGGGCCTGGCTTGAGGCAAACTCCTTTAACCACCAAACCCTGCCTCACGCATGGCCTTTAGCCATGCACAGTGGCTTGACCGGAGACCAGGCCCTGCGGCCAAGTCCCTATAACCATATAACCATCTAACCCTGTGCCACACACACCCGAAGGCTGCGGCCAACCCATACAAGCACCCATCCAAGTACCTCCCACGGCCTTCGGCTATGCATGGCAGGAGTTTGTCACAGTGCCTGTCTTGTGGTCAGGCCTTGTGGCCAACTCCCTGTGACCACCCAGAGTGGTTTTATAAACATTAATAAATTATATAGTTAGAATTATGTTTTTAGTACAAATTGCAAAGAAAAATTTAATTGTCAAGTACAAAAAGTGAGATCGCCTTTCAGTATATACCTCAAACGTTTTAAGTTAAAAAGAAATTAAATTAGGCAAACAACCAGAAATACACTAGGACTGGAACCCTCAACTTTCAGTGTGAGGGTCAGAGACTTTAACCACTACTCCATAAATGACTCATTCAGGGATGCGGATCCCCTGCACACAACTGAATATTTGTCTGGGGAGGTGGGGGTCTCTGGGGCTCCAGTGGAGGCCATAAGGCCACCCCCACATGAAATTATTTTTTTGCCACAAGGAGGTGGCGGTCCCCAGGGTGTGGGGGTTCACGTGGTCCCCGCATTTTACTTTATGATTGACCCTGGCAGGTGGCGGTCCTCCAGGAATAAAGAAGACCTAGGAGGGGTGCCCATGTGCCCTATTCTTTTTAAAGCCCCCACTGCCCCCAGAACCTGGCCCACACGGGGGCTAATCAAAGAAACAGGTCGGAAAGACCACCATTAAAAAAAGAAATGTCGGAAAAAGCCACGGACTCGGATCTGTGGATTTTTCTTACGTTTAAAAATAAAAATGCTTTTTAGCCCTGTCGGGGTCCCTCTGGACCCAAGCACCAGAGCTAAGGGTCAAGGTGTCCCTAACCCTGGCCTCTTTTAAAAAAAAAATTTTTTTTACTTTTTTTTCTTGGACTCGGCTAAAGCTGAGTCCCAAGATGGCTGCCAACACTTCATTGTTGAAGTTTTAGCAGCCAATCAGATATCAACATGGGGATAGTTGAATCCATGGAGGCTCCGCTTCCCTAGTTATCTATATTTTTTTAGTCCTTTAATATCTCTAAAACCGCTGAATGGATTTACAACAATTCGCAAAAAGCATGTTTTCTGAACCAACAGCTAACTTTCTGCCAATTGGTTTAATTCCATCCAGCAGTTCGGGCTGTAGTCGTGTTCAAAATCCCTATGGGAAATGAATGGGGAAAATGTGTTTTGGACCCCTTCTTTTTCTCTGCCCCCACTTGACGGATCACCCTCAAGACTGCAGCTGTACTGACCAAAGTATACGTTTTGAAACGTTTGTGGAGATTCGTCAAGCGGCACCAAAGTTATTGGCAAAACAAAAAATGCACTTACTATGGAAACTAGGTCCTAATTATACCTACGTACTGGCAAGCGCCTGTAGGCTTTATATATATATGAATGTCAGCATGTTCTTTCAGTCCTTTGAAAAACTTATTTTGAAGAATGATTGAATGCAATAAAGATTGGAACAAAGATTGTTTATTTTGTTAAATAGTTTATGGCATACAAAAGTAGAATGAACTACATCCCCTAACAAGCCTTGACACACTTAGAGGAGAGCTGGGTAATACAAATAAAATAAAGGAAGGACTGTGTCCTACATTGTGTCCAAGACTGTAACTGTCGAAACCCACATTTATAAAATATATATATATATATATATATATATATATATATATATATATACACACACACACACACACATACATATATATACACACACACACACACACACACACTTTCTTTTGTTTCCTTTATTTGCTAACGAAAGGTATGCATGAAAATACAAAATGAACAATACAATCAAAATATAAAATCCAATTAAAATAGTTTAACAAAGGCAATTAGAAAAACTTTTAAAACAACAGCACATCATTTTCAGAAATACAAAACAATTAAAATACAATGCAGATCAGAAGTTCATAGGTCAAAAGTATATTATTATATTGGTTACAAATAAATTGATACTGTGTCTAGAGTTCACAACATTACTCCGCCAGAACTTTACCCAGGGACTGTATAACCTTATATATAAAATATAGGATGGGAGATGAAAAGTTTCAAGGTTGAATAGACAGACATTTTTTAAAAAGAAAGTGCTCTGTAGCAAGCATCCTCATCACTCAGCAATTGTAAAAACGGATAGGCTACCCTACATTGGTCTAATCTACACACCTTAACCCCTTCCACGCCAAGGACGTAATGGTTATGTCCGGTGGCGCAGCGCTGGGGCGCCACCGACATAATCATTACGTTCTGGTACCGGCCCATGGGCCTAGGGCAGGGATGGTAAGGAAATCGCTTCCCCTACCACCCATGACCCCCCCATCTAATGACATCAGCACACAATTGCACGCTGACATCATCAGAGGGCACCAGGCACATCCAGGAGGAAAGAGGTACATTTCTCCTCCAGCCAGGGGAGGGGGATTCCTCTAAAAGAGGCATCAGGGGGGAAAGAAAGGCTTTTCCTTTCCCTCGATGTCACCGCGATCGGGCAGCAGGAATGCCCACTAGACACCAAGGATTTATTTTTGCGTCAATTTCATTACAGGGGAGCGGGCCCTTGGGCAAGGGTTGCTCCCCATAGGGGACCACATTGTTTAATGCCATTTCTGCCCCCCCTTGGGGGCAAAGTGGCTTGTCAGCTGATGTGGCTGCTGTGTCAGGCATGTGGGCGTATGAAAGTGATGGGCCCTTGAATGGCAGTGACTGTTGATGTGAGTGTTGTAATGTGCTGGGCCCGTTGCTGGTGGTGTGAATGGTTTTGTACAATGCAGGTATGAAAGGTGTGTGAATGGACTGTAAAGAGGTTGGTGCCTTGACGTGGCGCTACAGCTCACGAGCGGTGAGTCATTTGTTCCGTTTTTTGGCCTTTCAGTTATTATCAATGCATTTCATTTTTGTGAAATCTCTTGTTAATAAAATTTGATCTACTGAAACACCATTCACCCTTTTGCCAAATTCATCCAGTATGTGTGGTAAAAATGAAAAAAACATGCTCTGCTGTAATCAGGCATTGGAATACACCCGTAACATGCTAGGTATCTCGGGTGGGACCCCGATGATGAAGCATGCCACCAAATAGGTTGGTGGGTGAGGGGTCTTTTTAACATAACCTAAAAAGTTTAGTGGTTGATTATCACAGAAGTAAGAGTATTGGTGGTGTGCTTGCTTCTTCTCTAGGAACAAAGTACCAACTCTAGATTAGTTTGAAAACTGGACACCCTGAGGAGTCCGGGGAGCTGTGGCTTGCGTGGATCCCCAAACACTTTCTTTCCTAGTCTCCCCTGCAAACCTCAAAATTTGCTTAACAAATCACATTTTCCTAACTTTTCTTTGTAGGATCACTGTGCTGACATAAATTTCCTACCACCCAGCGTTCTCCCCAGTTTCCTAAGTAAAATGATACCTCACTTGTGTGGGTCCACAAAGCAGAGTCAGCGTAAGAATGCATAATAAAAATAAATTGTGGTTGTCACTCGCTGTGCTATCCCCTCAATCTCTACACATTTTTGGCTCTTCCCTGTTGCAGGCACCTGGGCCACCCACACAAGTGAGGGATCACTTTTATCAAGAGACTTGGGGGAACGCTGGGTAGAAGGATGTTTGTGGCTCCCCTGAGATTCCAGAACTTTGCATCACCGAAATGTGAGGAAAAAGTGTTTTTTGCCAAATGTTGAGATTTGCAAAGGATTCTGGGTAACAGAACCTGGTGAGCGCCCCACTAGTCACACCTTCCTGAATTCCCCTAGGTGTCTAGTTTTTAAAAATGTATAGGTTTGCTAGGTTTCACACAAGTGAGGTACCTTTGTTAATCGGTAAACTTGGGGGAACACAGTATAGAAGAACAAGTGTTATTATTCAGCCACGCCTCCACCCTTCATTGGATCGACCACAGCTGCGTCCACTTCACATTCCGACGCGAGACGCGCCACCTCTGCACTCAACCCATCCCTCGCCGACAGTGGAACAAGATCCCTGAAGAACAACTCTTCTCCGCACTCACCGCCAACCAACCCACCCTCACCACCGACCCCAACGACGCAGCCATCAACCTCACAAACTGGATCTCCAACTGCACAGACAACCTTGCTCCCCTCAAACGCACGCAGCGACAGAACAACACCAAGAAACCTCTCTGGTTCTCTGACACCCTCAAAGAATCAAAGAAAACTTGTCGCGCACTTGAGAAAGCCTGGCGCAAGGACCACACCGCTGACAACATGACCGCCCTCAAGAACGCTACCCGCGAACACCACCACCTGATCCGCGCTGCCAAAAGGAATTTTTTCACCGACAGACTGGACAAAAACAGCCACAACAGCAGAGAACTCTTCAGCATCGTCAAGGAGTTCTCCAACCCCAGCGCCAACGCCGTCACGCCCTCACAGGATCTATGCGAATCCCTCGCCACTTTCTTCCATCGCAAGATCAGCGACCTCCACGACAGCTTCGGACACCAGACCCAACCAAACACCACCGAACCCACATCCCCGACCATCACCCTCAACAACTGGACCCACATCAGCACGGAAGAAACCAAATCCATCATGAACTCTATCCACTCCGGCGCCCCTTCGGACCCCTGCCCGCACTTCATCTTTAACAAAGCCGACGACATCATCGCCCCGCACCTCCAGACCGTCATCAACTCTTCTTTTTCTTCTGCAACCTTCCCCGAATGCTGGAAACACGCCGAAGTCAACGCCCTACTAAAGAAACCTACGGCTGACCCGAGCGACCTGAAAAACTTCCGCCCCATCTCCCTTCTGCCTTTCCCAGCCAAAGTAATAGAGAAGACCGTCAACAAACAGCTGACCACCTTCCTGGAAGACAACAACCTGCTCGACCCCTCACAAACCGGATTCCGAACCAACCACAGCACTGAAACCGCCCTCATCTCAGTCACAGACGACATCAGAACCCTGATGGACAACAGTGAAACAGTCGCCCTCATTCTTCTCGACCTTTCTGCTGCCTTTGACACCGTCTGTCACCGCACCCTAATCACCCGCCTCCGCTCCACCGGGATCCAAGACCAGGCCCTGGACTGGATCGCCTCCTTCCTCGCAAACCGCTCCCAAAGAGTCTACCTCCCTCCGTTTCGCTCAGAACCCACTGAGATCATCTGCGGCGTACCTCAAGGCTCATCACTCAGCCCGACACTCTTCAATGTCTACATGAGCCCCCTCGCCAACATCGTACGCAAGCACGACATCATCATCACCTCCTACGCCGATGACACCCAACTCATACTCTCCCTCACCAAGGACCCCGCCAGCGCCAAGACCAACCTACAAGAGGGCATGAAGGACGTCGCAGATTGGATGAGGCTTAGCCGCCTAAAGCTGAACTCTGAAAAAACGGAAGTCCTCATCCTCGGCAATACCCCGTCCGCCTGGGACGACTCCTGGTGGCCCACGGCCCTCGGCACCGCACCGACCCCCACAGACCACACCCGCAACCTCGGCTTCATCTTGGACCCTCTTCTCACCATGACCAAACAAGTCAACGCCGTGTCCTCCGCCTGCTTCCTCACCCTCCGCATGCTGCGCAAGATCTTCCGCTGGATCCCCGCCGACACCAGAAAAACCGTGACCCACGCCCTCGTCACGAGCCGCCTGGACTACGGCAACACCCTCTACGCCGGGACCACAGCCAAACTCCAAAATCGCCTACAACGTATTCAAAACGCCTCGGCCCGCCTCATCCTCGACGTACCCCGCAGCAGCCACATCTCCGCACACCTGAGACACCTGCATTGGCTCCCAGTCAGCAAAAGGATCACCTTCCGACTTCTCACCCACGCACACAAAGCCCTGCACGACAAGGGACCGGAATACCTCAACAGACGCCTCAACTTCTACGTCCCCACCCGCCCCCTCCGCTCCTCTGGCCTCGCACTCGCTGCCGTCCCTCGCATCCGACGCTCCACGGCGGGTGGGAGATCTTTCTCCTTCCTGGCGGCCAAGACCTGGAACTCCCTCCCCACCAGCCTCAGGACCACCCAGGACCACTCCGCTTTCCGGAGACTCCTAAAGACCTGGCTGTTCGAGCAGCGATAACCACCCCCTTTGTCCCTAGCGCCTTGAGACCCGCACGGGTGAGTAGCGCGCTTTATAAATGCTAATGATTTGATTTGATTTGATTTGCCCCTTTTCTGTCTCTACATTTTTTCCTTCCAAATTTAAGACTGTGTGTAAAAGATAAGTCTCTTTGAGAAATGCCCTGTAATTCACAAGCTAGTATGGGGACACTGGAATTCAGAGATGTGCAAAGAACCACTACTTCTCAACACCTTATCTTGTGCCCATTTTGGAAATACAAAGGTTTCTATGATACCTATTTTTCACTCTTTATATTTCACCAAATGAATTGCTGTATACCCGTATACAATGAAAACCCATTGCAAGGTGCTGCTCATTTATTGGCTCTGGGTACCTAGGGTCCTTGATGAATCTACAAGCCATATATATCCCTGCAAGTAGAAGAGTCCAGCAGATGTAACAGTATATTGCTTTTGAAAATCTGCCATAGCTGGAAAAAGTTATAGAAGAAAACGTGGACAGAAATGGCTCTTTTTCTTTTTATCTCACCTTCAATATTGTTTTATTTTAGCTGTTACTTTCTGTAGGAAAACCTTGAAGGATCTACACAAATTAATCCTTGCTGAATTTAGAATTTTGTATACTTTCCAGAAATGTTTGGCTGTCAGGGATCCAGCATTGGTTTCACACCCATTTCTGTCACTAACTGGAAGGAGGCTCAAAGCACAAAAAATAGTAAAAATGGTGATATGTCCCAGTAAAATGCAAAAATTGTGTTGAAAAAAGTGGTTTTCTTATTCAAGTCTGCCTGATTCTGAAAGCTGGGAAGATTGTGATTTTAGCACTGCAAACCCTTTGTTGATGCCATTTTAAAGGAAAAAACACATGCTTTCTTCTGCAGCCTTTTTCCCCAATTTTTCTTTAAAAAAAATAACTACATTTTAGCTGCATTGTGGCTAATTTCTTGGTCTCCTCCAGAGGGAACCTTTAGAATCCCTAGGATGTTGGAAAAAAAAGGACGCAAATTTGGCGTGGATAGCTTATGTGGACAAAAAGTTATGAGGGTCTATGCGCAAACTACCCCAAATAGTCAAAAAAAGGCTTGGCACAGGAGGAGGGGGGAAAGGCCTGTCCGCAAGGGGGGTTAAATAAAGGTATTAAGGAGCTGTTATGTAAAGATAAAGTGAAACGTGGACTGTTCAAAAGTGTTGTCACAAAGGCAGGACCCTAATACTGTAAAAATAACCAAAACCCAAAGGAAAACGTAACAAATAATGTACTGTTCCAGCCCTAAAGCAGAACAGAAAAGATGTTTCCCATCACCCCATGGTCCATGTCAGATATAGCTCCTTTCCAGCAGATTCTTTAATGTTAAGATAGCGTTTCACTGTGCTTTTCGTGTACTCATCTCACTCCCTCATCTGGCCACCTGTTTCCCACAAAAAGGGCTTTCAGTGCAGGTTTATCTTCCTTACTTAATGTGAAAAGCTCTAAACACCTCAAATCTTTGAAGGTGGCAGCAACATAAGCAAACCAAGGGATGGTATGACCCGCATCTTGCGAGAGACAATCCTTTTGGACAGCCCTATTCAAAGCGGTCTTGGGTTAGTCCAAGTAGATATCAATAATAAGACTGGGGGCTAGGTTTTGTAGCATTTTCCAAAAAGGAAAGTCTCAACTCTTTGTGGCAGACAAATTGTAAAGAACCAGAGGGACGGAGTTGCAACAGGTGCCTACATAAAGGATTTTCCTTCAGTTGCAGAGCTCGACTGTTCAAATAACTCCAGACACCCGTGCTTGGTATAGGGACATATTGGGATTGATAGTCAAAAGTGGAGTCATTGATTTTCATCCAGAGGGCCAATGCAGATTGAAAAACAGTATTGATTGCTTTATACATTTTAAGTGAAGCAGTGGAAATATGCAAGCCCCAGGTACGTGCTGAGTTAAATATGAATCCCATGTCTAAAGAGTTAATCTTGCTGCCCTTGGGCCGCAAGCCATAACCTGCGATTTACTGGAATTTGCCTTTAAGATCAGGCTTGCCATAAATTCAACAAATTAATCTACTAGCTTGTGCAGGGCAATCGATGTGCGTGCCATTAGAACTGCATCAGCTGCGTGGCAGGAGTAGACATGCCACAGATATGGGGGACATCCTTAATAGCTGTAATTAAAAATGGACTTAAGTTCTTAATGAACAAGTTACTTACCTTCAGTAATGCATTAGCTGGTAGAGAATATGGGGGTCATTATGACCCTGGCAGAACACTGGCGGTAACACCACCAACAGGATGGCGGTGTTCCGCCAGTGTATTATGACCGTGTCTGATTAGCCAAAGCCATACCGCCGGCCCCTCCACTATATCGGCAGCCTTCTGCCAGGCGGTCATAATCCCCAGGGCAGCGCTTGGGATTATGAGTCCCTAACCGCCAGCCTGTCCATGGCGGTAAACACTGCCATGGAAAGGCTGGCGGTAAGGGGGACTCGGGGTGCCCCTGGGGGCCCCTGCACTGCGCATGCACTTGGCAGGGGCAGTGCAGGGGCCCCCAGGCACAGCCCCACTGCTGCACCCGCTCCACATCAACATTGCAGCCGGCTCTATTATGATCCGGCTTCAATGTTGATGTGACTTTTCCACTGGGCCAGCGAACGGAAACGCTGTTTCTGTCCGCTGGCCCAACGGAAATGTCAAAATAGGGAGCAACCAATACTGCCAGCACTGGAAGTATTGTGGCGCACGCGGCTTCTGCGGTCTTTTTGCAAGACCGCCGAAGTCGTAATGAGGGCCTATACATAGCTGCAGATTCCTTACCTTTGAATTTCCCAGGTGACAGATTGGATCTGGAAACTTTTGCCTGACAGTACTCCTGTCTGCCTTCCATCGGTTCCACATGGCGGCGCTGGATGTGAGGTCGTGGTCACTTATATAGGCGACACCCATGCACACAGACATCAGTTACATTTCACGTCTTCCACACCAGGAGCGCAGAGCCATGAAGTAAACTGACAAATGTGTGTCCAAACTAGGGCCCATAAAGGGACGAACCCTAACCTAACAAATCTGAGGCATCAGTCAGTGTAAGGAATCTGCAGCTAGGTTTTGGGCCTGATTATGATCCTGGTGGAGGGGATTACTCCGTCCCAAATGTGATGGATATCCTGTCTGTCGTGTTACAAGTTCCATAGGATATAATGGAACTTGTAATACAGCGGGCAGGATATCCGTCACATTTGGGACGGGGTAATCCCCTCCACCAAGGTCGTAATTGGGCCCATAATCTTTATAAGATAATGCATTACAGAAGGTAAGTAACTTGTTTTTCTAAAAGAGACTTCTAGCTTCAGATTCCTTACCTATGAATAGATACCTAGGCCATATCCTCCTGGTGGAGTGCTGCAGACAGCGGACCCGACTATCCAGGGAGTAGTGTTTGGCAAACGTGTGTAGTGATTCCCACATTGCTGCCTGACAGACGTCTAGGACTGGGACTCAACATGCTAACGCATGATCGCAGCTTTTCCCCTGGTAAAATGGGCCTGTAAGCCCTTGGGAGGCTGATTTTAGCCAGGGAGTAGAAGATTTTGACACAGAGAACTACCCAGCATGAAATGGTTTGTTTCTGTACTGCCTGACCTTTTTTAACTCCTACAAAGCTCACAAAGAGTTGGTTGTCCACCCGGAACTCTTTTGTATGGTCAAGGTAGAACGGCAATGCTTTTTTTGGGTGCAGACAGTGGAGTCGCTCCTCTTCTTCAGTGGGATGTGGAGGAGCATAAAAGGTGGGCAGGGTGACAGATTGTCCCAAATGGAATTGGGGTCACCACTTTCAGGAGGAAAGAGGCCCTGGTGTGAAGCACCACTTTGTCAGGGAACACAGTCAGAAAGGGAGGCTGGGATGAAAAAGCCTGCAGCTCACTCATCCTCCGGGCAGATGTTATTGCCACTAGAAAGGCTGTCTTGATGGTAGGCAGCCGGAGGGGACAATTGAGCAGCAGTTTGAAGGGAGTAAGTTTACATGAGGTATGTGAGAGCTAAATTAAGATCCCACTAAGGCATTATAAAGGGCATAGGGGGAAACGATATGGAACCTAAATAAAGAATGTTGGTCAGGCAGCCGCAGGAAGACAGACAGAGCAGAGAAATAACTCTTGAGAGTGCCCATAGCAGAGCTCTCATGGGCAAGGGTCAGAACAAAGAGAAGAATACCAGAAACAGAGGCAGAAAGAGGGTTGATAGACTTTTCTGTACAATACTTTATACATTTTTGCCATCGCCTGGCTGCCAAGATAATGTTACAGACTTCGGGGAGGAAGGTCAAAAGCTATTCACTGTTGCTGCTCAATCTCCATGCAAAGAGGCAGAGTTGACAGGTTTGGGTGCAGAACCCTCTCCCACTGTTGCGACAGAAGATCCTCTGAAATGTGCAGCCTTATCGGAGGATCAATGCTCATTTTCTGAAGCTTAGGATACCAGACTCTGTGCCCAGTCCAGAGCCACAAGGGTATCTTGGGCCCAGTCATTTCTGATCTTGACAACTCTGGGCAGAAGTGGTATGGGCGGAAATGTGTACAGGGGGCCTGAACTCCACTTGAGACGGAAGGAGTCTCCGAGCGATAGCCTACTTGGAAACTTCAATGCGGTAAACTGCTGACATTGTGCATTGTCTTTGAAGAAGCAAGTTCATGTGGAGTCCATATTCCGCCGGAGACCAGAGTCCTCTGATCTCCACCTCTCTCAGATGGCTGCCCCATCCCAGGAGTGATGTATCTATTGCAAGCATCAGATTTGGTTCGGGAAGGGAGCAGAGTCTGCCTTAGACCCAATTGCGGTTCATCAGCCGCCAATGCTGTCTTTTGCAGTTCCCGCTGAGATCTAGAACATGTTGGAGAGAATTTCCCTGATGCTGCGCCCACTGGAACTTCAAGTACCACTGCAGAACCTGCATATGCCATCTAGCATGATTTACAAGCAGGATGCAGGAAGCTATGAGGCCCGACAGCCTCAGAGTCATTCTCACCAAATTCCAGGACACAGGCAGAAACATCTGTATCACAGCCTAAATATCCCAGACTCGCTGGTCGGGAGGATAAGCCCAAAACTGCAATGTGTCAAGAACTGCTCTGATGAAATGGCGCATCTGAAAAGGAGTCAGGTGTGACTTTGGCATCTCTATAATGAACCCCAGTGAACGCAGGAGGTCCGCTGTAGTTTGAAAGTGGGAGATGACAGCCTGGGGTGAGCCCGCCTTCAACAGCCAGTCATCGCAGTAGGGAAAGACTGAACCCCTGACCTGCGCACATGAGCTGTGACCACCGCCATCACCTAGGTGAACACCCAAACGGCGCTGGTAAGGCCAAAGGGGAGCACGGTGAACAGAAAGTGCTCGTGGCCTACCTTGAACAGCAGGTAACGCCTGTCGGCAGGCAGAATAGGAATGTGAAAATACGCATCCTGCAAGTCCAGTGCTACCAACTGGTCTAGTTGGTCTAGGGCAGACAAGACCTGAGCCAAAGTGAGCATCTTGAACTTCTCCTTTTTGAGGTAGAGATTAAAGGTTCGGAGCTCTACAATAGGACGAATACCCTTGTTCTTCTTGGGAATCAGAAAATAGTGGGAATAACAACCACTGCCTACTTCCGATATTGGAATTCTCTCTATGGCTCCCTTGGCGAAGAGAGCTGTAACTCCCTCTTGGAGCAAAGACAGATGATCCTCCGTTAGCTGTTCTTGTGTCGGAGGTATTGGAGAGGGAAAGATTGGAAAGGGAGTAGCCCCTCTGAAAGATCTGCAAGACCCAGTTGTCCGACATAATAGACTGCCAGTGGAGCAGATGATGTTGGATTCTCCCTCCAGCTGGACACCCATGGCCTTGCACAACAACACTAGGAGGGCTTAGAGGCTGCAGATGCTGGAGGATTGGTGGTGGATGACTTCTAGCTACCAGACCCACGGGGTCAGAATGCACCAGATCCACGTCCTCGCATTCTTGGGAAGCTGCGCTGGACGACTGGCCGGCATAGGGCTGCTGCAGTGGCACACCCCTTTCGTAGCCACGAAAGGGGCAAAAGGCATACTGTGGGCGAGGTGTCACTGAGAGGCCCAAGGACTTGGCTGTAGCCCACGAGTCCTTGAAGCGTTCCAGTGCAGAGTTTGTCTTTTCTCAAGAGACAAGTCCCCTCGAAGGGCAAGTCCATGAGGTTGGCCTGGACATCCCACAAAAAGCCAGATGTTCTCAGCCAGGTGTGAAACCTCAAAGCCACTGTTGAGGAAACCACTCTGCCCAGCGAGTCAGTCATGTCCAAAGCACATCTAATGGTGAACTTCACTGCATATCACCTGTCTTTCACTGCTTGGGAGAAGATGGCCTGTGCCTCCTCCGGGACCTGTGGCAGCACTTAAGCAACCATATCCCACACCGTATGGGAATAACAGCCCAACAGGCATGCGGTGTTCACCCACCACAATGCTTGGCCGGTGGAAGAAACAAGTTTCTTGGCTAAGCTATCCAGCCTCTTTGATACCCTGTCTGGGGAAGCGTCCGGGATCACGCCATGGGAAGTTGAGGCTTGGACTACCAAGGGTGGGGTGTTGGGTGAGGAAACTAGGATCACCCGGGGCAGGGCAATAGCCGCAGCCAATTGTCCTGTTCACAGGAGCCCCTATGCTGGGCTTGGACCAAGTTCCCTGCGGCACAACAGTCAGTGGTTCAATAAAGGTCAATAGGGCTTCGGATAAGGAAGCCCCAGGCTGACGAACTTCCGTCAAGAAACCTGAATTTGCCATGATTCAAATTTGCCATGATTCAAAGCTGTGGATAGGTCCATGAAGACCATGTACAGTTGGCAGTGCCTGGCGATGGTTTATTTTCCCACTGTAAGATGCAAATTCAGGCACTGCTCCACCATAACACGCCGCTCTCTGAACCCATATTGGCCATATGTCCTGACCCATTCACACATCCTATTAAAAATTACTTTTCCGATTATCTTAACTGAGATACTGATCAGGGCGATAGAACTTGGGTTCTGTTCTGTTGCCCTTTTTAAAGACTGGCCCAATTATACATCTTCACCAGGAACAAGGGATCTTTGTACAAGAGAGTTTGTTAAAAGTACAAGTTACTTACCTTCGGTAACAAAATATCTGGTTAGAGATCTACTCTAGTTGCCGATTCCTTCCCATAGAAGTGTCCTCCAGGTGTCAGACTGGACCCGGAGATTTTTTCTTCAAGCAATACCCCTGCGCGTCGGTAGGTGGCGTCGGTCGACTCCGCAGGCGTCGTTGGTGTCATAGTCACTGTGATGACTTCGAGAGTAGAACATAGATGCCACCTCAGCGCAGTGACATCAGTTTATTTAACGACTTTCCACGTCAGAGCACAGAGCCGCTTAGAACACTGAGATTGGTATGCTAGAGCTAAGGACCTGAAGTGGGAATCCTTGTCCCTAGAAATCAGTTCGCAAGTGGGGAGGATGGGTGGGTCGGTAAGGAATCTGCAACTAGAATATGTCTCTACCAGATATTTTGTTACCGCAGGTAAGTAACTTGTACATCTGATAAAGACTTCTAGTTGCAGATTCCTTACCTTAGAACAGATATCCAAGCAATGCCATCCCCTGAGGTGGGCTGCAAATCCAAGATCATACTAGAAAGTCCTGCAGGACCGAGCCAAAGTAGTCATCCCGACGGACCTGACGACCTGACTGTCCAGGCAGTAATGTTTAGCAAACATGTGCAGGGATGCACACGTAGCTGCCTGGCAGACATCCAGGACAGGAACTCCGCGTGCTAACACAGTAGAAGCCACTGTTGCTCTGGTGGAATGAGCGCGCAAGCCCTAAGGGGGTTGCTTCTTAGTCAAAGAGTAGCACATCTTGATGCAAAGAAGTAACCATCGAGAGATGGTACGTTTTTGCACCGCCTTCCCTTTCTTCGCACCCACATGCCCAACAAAGAGTTGATCATCCACCAGGAAATCTTTAGTACGATTTAGATAGAACACCAATGCTCTTTTTTGGTCCAGACGGTGGAGTTTCTCCTCCTCATGGAAAGGATGTGGGGGTGCATAAAAAGTAGGCAAGGTGATGGACTGGCCTACATGAACTGGCATAACAACCTTAGGAAGGAAGGAAGCCTTAGTGCGCAACACCACTTTGTCAGGGTGCACAGACAAGAATGGAGGCTTGGAAGAAAAAGCTTGAAGCTCACTCACTCTGCGAGCAGAAGTGATGGCAACAAGAAAGACAGTCTGGAAAGTCAGGAGTTGTAAATGGCAATTGTGCATCAGCTCAAAGGGAGTACACATTAAGTAAGTAAGGACAAGATTGAGGTCCCACTGAGGCATGATCAATGGAGTGGGAGGAAATAAATGGGTGAGACTTTTAAGGAATCTATTTATTGATAATAGGAGATTTAAAGAGTAAGGGCTGATCAGGTAGCCTAGGAAAAGGTGAAATGGCCGATAAATACCCTTTAAGGGAGCCCAAAGCAGAGCCCTGCTGGGCCAAAGAAAGAATGAACAAAAGAACCTCCGATAGAGGAGCAGAGAGGGGTTCAACAGATTTGTTGGTACACCATTCCACAAATTTATGCCAACAACAGGCGTATACCGTTTTGGTGGAGGAATGCCTGGCTGCCAAGATAACCTCGCAGACTTTGGGTGGAAGATCAAAAGTCGTCAACTGCCGCCGCTCAATCTCCACACATGAAGGCGGAGATTGGACAGGTTCGGGTGGAGAACCGTCCTGTGTTGGTGCGACAGATGATCCGCCAGAAGAGGCAGTGTGAGTGGAGGATCGGTGGCCATGCTCAATAGCTCTCGATACCATACTTTCTGTACCCAGTGCGGATAACTTGGGCCCAGTCGTTCCTGATTTTCTTGAGAACTCTGGGCAGAAGTGGTATGAGCGGAAAGGAGGCCGGAGTTCCACTTAAGATGAAAAGCGTCTCAGAGCGAGTGCCACCTTGGAAACTCCAATGCGCAAAACAGCTGTCTTAGAAATGGGGTCTTTGGTTGGCAGTCAGGTTACCCCCAGTCCAAGCAAGGACCCTCACTCTAGTCAGGGTAAAGGAGAATCACCCTCAGTTAACCCCCGCTAACCCCCTTGGTAGCTTGGCACGAGCAGGGAGGCTTAACTTCAGAAGCAAGGTGTAAAGTATTTGTACCAACACACACAGTAACTCAGTGAAAACACTGCAAAATTACAACACAGGTTTAGAAAAATAGATAATATTTATCTAAACAAAACGACAAAAATCCAACATTCACAAGCCAAGTTATGAATTTAAAAAGCAAAAGAGTTTTAAATCCTTTAGAAAACAGTGAGAACATTGTGAGTGTACAAAAGTACCTGGGTAGCGTCAAAATAAAGCTGCACGGGCGAGTGTGCATCAAAAAAGGCCAGCGATGCGTCGATTTCTCCCCCGCAGGTGACAGCGTGCGTCGTTCCTCCTCTGGTCAGGTAGTCATGCATCGTTTCTTCTCTCCCACAAGATAGCGATGCGTCGAACCGGACGGACACCTCGGGTCCGGGCAGGCTTTGCGTTGATTTTCCTTGCCCAGCAATGTTGCGTCGAAATCTGGTCGCACGGTGTCAAGAAACCGTGCTGAGTGTGGGCTTGCATCGTTAGCAGCCGCTGCGGGTGTTGTATGTCATTTCTCCAGCCACGTTGCATCGATCTCCCAGCCGCGATACAGGTGGAGCGTCTATTTTAGCAGCGAGGCCGGCGGCACGTCGTTTTTCAGCCGTGAAGGGGGTGGTGCATTGAAAGTTTCCCCACACGGCAGTCTTTGTGTGGATTTCTGTCCCTTTCCACCAGCTGCACCTTTCAAGGGCCCAGTGACAGGTTAGGGCACCACTTGGCAGTCAGGACTCTCAGCAGAAAGCCCAAGTGCTGGCAGAGAGAAGTCTTTTTTGTCCCTAAGACTTCAACAACAGGAGGCAAGCTCAATTCAATCCCTTGCAGATTCTTCACCATTGGGAAGTCTCACAAAAGTCAGTCTTTGTCCTCTCTCAGGCAGAAGCAGCTACTGCATGCCAACCTGGCAAAACACAGTCACAGGCAAAGGGGCAGAACTCCTCCTCCAGCTTCTACAGTTCTTCTCCTTGGCAGAGGTTCCTCTTGGTTCCAGAAGTAATCTGATTTTCAGGGGTTTTGGGTGCTCTTCTTATACCCCTTTCTGCCTTTGAAGTAGGCCTACTTCAAAGGAAAGTCTCTGCTGTTTTCAAGATTCTGCCTTGCCCAGGCCAGGCCCCAGACACACACCAGGGTGTTGGAGACTGCATTGTGTGAGGGCAGGCACAGCCCTTTCAGGTGTAAGTGACCACTCCTTCCCTCAGCCCAGACGGCCCATCAGGACATGCAGGCTACACCCCAGTTCCCTTTGTGTCACTGTCTAGAGGAGAGGTGCAAACAGCCCAACTGTCAAACTGACCGTGTAATCCACAAACAGGCAGAGTCACAGAAATGGTATAAGCAAGAAAATGCTCACTTTCTAAAAGTGGCATTTTCAAACACACAATCTTAAAATCAACTTTACTAAAGGATGTATTTTAAATTGTGAGTTCAGAGACCCCAAACTCCACATTTCCATATGCTCCCAAAGGGAATCTGCACTTCAGTCATATTCAAAGGCAGCCGCCATGTTAATCTATGGGAGAGACAGGCCTTGCAACACTGAAAACCGAATATTGCAGTATGTCACGGTCAGGATATGTAAAACACATAAGTACATGTCCTACCTTTTAAATACACTGCACCCTGCCCATGGAGCTACCTAGGGCCTACCTCAGGGGTGCCTTACATGTATAAAAAGGGAAGCTTTAGGCCTGGCAAGTGGGTACACTTGCAAAGTCGAATTGGCAGTTTAAAACTGAACTCACATACACTGCAGTGGCAGGTCTGAGCCATGTTACAGGGCTACTAATGTGGGTGGCACAACCAATGCTGCAGGCCCACTAGTAGAATTTGATGTACAGGCCATGAGCTCCTCTAGTGCTCTTTACTAGGGAATTACTGGTAAATCAAATATGCCAATATTTGCAGCTGCTGTCCTTAGTCATATGACTAGGTGTGACTGGCTGTTGACCTTTGTCTATTCCTCCCAAAGCTCAAATGACCAGTGCCAAAACACCAGGCCCAGATGTCCTCTCCCTAGAATTCTATGCTGCCTACAGACCGGGACTAGTGGTGCACCTATTAAAAACCTATGAGGAGGCCAGGGATGCTTGTCGCTTACCCAAGTCAATGAGGCAGGCACTAACTGTGGTCTTGCCGAAGCCCAACAGGGACCCCAATCCGCCCCCCCCACCCTCCCCACCCCCCCCTCTTTGCTTTAGCTATAGAGCCTCTGCTTTCTGCCCTGTGAGCCTGGGCACAAGATTGAAGGATAAGCAGAGAGTGTCCCTATAGACCAATGAAGCCTTCATATACCTACAGGAATGCAACCTCGCACTGGTGATGGCAGTACTTGAAGACTGTGGCGGGGCATTGGGCCTCAGAGTGAATTTTGATAAATCTTGCCTGTTCCCGGTGACTGCCAGGGAACCTGACTGGCATTGTGCTTGTCCCAACATTGCACTGTATTTAGCGGCTGATACCTTTAGATACCTAGGAGTACACATTTACCACACTGAAAAGGATCTATTTGATGGTAAGCTGAGAAGAGCTATTGCTTCCGTTCTGAGCTCCCTCCCTTTTTGGAATGCCTTACCATTATCCACACTGGGTTGTATAGCCACCAATAAAATGTTAATACTAGCACTTCCACTCATAATGAAGCAGCCCTTTTTTTAATGAGCTGTGTTCCTTATTGGGAATGGTAATATGGGCTAATGGGAGGCAGAGGTTGCAGTTGGCTGACCTCTCTTTCCCACAAGAAGAAAGGGGCCTAGCTGCTCCTGACTATGAATTACGCAGCAGCAGTGGCCAATGCGATGACTAGTGGGGTCTGCTGACCCGGGTGCCAGATTATACAGGATTTAGACAATTTACCACTACTGCTGGGACTATGGGGAATGGACTTAAAGGGAACTAGCACCAACCTGCTGTTCAGGATAGCTCGTTAATGCTGGAAAAAGTATTTATAAAGTGCTCTGTAAAACTGGCGCACGCGGCTGAGTTGCCCCAGACATCACGGTATGTGGGGGATCTGTTCCACAATTGAACTTGGCAATCCTTCATTTCCTGCAAGAGACCACTAAACTGTGATTGTATGCTCGCCTGCTCTATACAGAGATGAAAAACCTGCTCAAGGGGAGGGAAACTCTGAACTGGTTCTCTCAAAACCACTACAAGTCTTATTGTCACATGGCTTTGGGAGGCATGCTACCTCTGCACTTTATACAGCACTGCTGCATAACAGAAAACGTCCGCAACTATGCAGGCCGTTAGCACGGTTGCCTGAACCACTCAAATGGGTGGTTGAAGCACCATGCACATGCGTGGTTCAGGCACACAGCGGGAACAGTTGTGAGAAGAACGCAGCCGGCCGGGTAAGTGGTGCTGGGGTGGGGGTGGGAGGAGGGGGCTTTAGGGTAGGGCAGGTTTTAGGGTTGAGCGCGGGTAGGTAGGGGTAGTTTTTAGGGCAGGGCGGGGTAGATTTGAAGGTTCAGGGCAGGGTGGGGGGAGGGGTTGTTTTCAGGACAGAGTGGGTAGGTTTTAGGGTTCAGGGTGGGGGTGTTGGGGTAGTTCTTAAGAATAAGGTGGGGTAGGTTTTAGGGTTCAGAGTGGGGGGGCAGGGTAGTTTTTAGGACAGGGCAGGATAGGGTTTTGGGTGGAGGCCGGGGGTCGGGTAGTTTTTTGGAGAGGGTGTGGTAGGTTTTAGGGTTCAGGGCGGGGGTCAGGGGGTTGGGGTAGATTTTAGGACAGGACAGGTTAGGTTTTGGGTTTCAGGTCGGGGTAGTTTTTAGGGTTCAGGGTGGGGGATATGGGCCTCAAGGTGGGGGGTATAGGGCTCAGGGCAGGGGGTGGAAGGAGCAGTTTAAAGGGCTGGGGTGGGATGGATTACAGAGTATGGCATCAGGTGTAAGGGAGCCGGGTGGGGGACAATTTACCAGGCATGTTCCTTTACCAAAAATGTTTTTACAACAAAATTCGTTGTAAAGGCATGCCTGGCAAAGGCATGCGTAGTAAAGACGCAGTCGTTGTGACCACGTTTTTAAGGCATGCGTGGTTCAGGAATGCGTGACTCCATCATACAAACCTGCATAACACTGCGCAGCCACTGGGACATCTTAAGGAATCATGAGCGCGAATAGAAACATGGATTTTTCGGGCCAACAATGAGAGAAAAACTTTGTGATGGTCAAAGGGATCTCCAGGAATACCAGAATGAAATATGTTCAGTTTAATTACCTTCATCACACCTATTTAACTCCCCGCAGCAGGGGCGGCTCCTCCATTAGGGCGGAGGAGCGTCGCCCGCCCACCCCGGCCAGCCGCAGAAGCTGCAAACCTTTCACCATGAAGGGATCATAAACTAGGTTTATGATCCCTTTGTGGTGGAAGGGGCAGGGCCACGGTGGTGACGAGCACCGAAGGGTGTGCACTCTGCAGTCCCCGCAGAGCGCATGTGTGTTTGGCCGGCCATTTCGGGCTGGCCAAACACACGTGCGCTGTAGGCTCTCTACAGCCCAGCAACAAAGTTGCTGGGCTGGCCAGAGCCTGCACAGGCTCCCAGTCTGATTGGGAGTGCCCAGCCAGAGCGCTCCCGGCCAATCCTGATGCTGCTCTGAGCAGCGTCAGGATTGGCCGCAGGGCAGGCTGGGAGCCTGTGCCTGCCTGCAGCCTGAGGAGATGGAGGAGAGGTGTGGCGCGGCAAGGAGCGGGTACGTTTTTATTTTATTTTAATTAATTTTTTGATCCGCGCATGCGTGCTGCCCCACCCCCCTTCGCATTGACGATGCGAGCCACAACTGCCCCACAGAACAAGCTGCATGCTCCCGAGAGCCGAAACAGAATGACCTAGATGTAGAAAAGAGGATTGCGACTTCCTGCATATGGTATGGCGTTGTACACTTATAGTGGGATTTTGGGATGCAAGATTTAGATACATAACTGATCTCACAGGCAGACTGATGCCTAAAGATGCCTTGCTGTGCTTGATGACCTGCATAAAAAACAAGTACCTGTCACTGTTTATTGATCTGGCATTCGTGCTTGCTAAGCGATGCTTTGGAATGCCATGGAAGGCTGCAATTGCAGTGACACTCGGTGTGAGGGATAAATCGGAATGGGCTTAGGATGAGATTGACGTGATGTCTAGTCCCTATGGTCGGGTGGGTAGAGGCACACGTTATGCTGAATGGGATACCTATCTGGAAAAGCTAGGACCTAGATCAGATGTGCGCCTTGCATGACCAGCAATTACATTGTAGTGGTAGGTTGGGCACAGGTCTGAGTAGGAGACCAGGATGGAGGCTCGGATGAGGACTGTTGTATGAGGGGGATGGCACCATGAAGCAGGCCGCAGCATGATGCTGGCTACCACACTCAACACCACTGTTACTCTCTATAGTTCAATTGCTCCTACAGCACAGTGCACTTGAAGGGTTCTTGTTATCGTTAGATCTAAGGCAGTGCCGTAGTTGTTACGCAGATGAACATAATATAAGCTGTATTGGTGGTTACTTTTACATTGTGTATTCCGTTGTCACCTGGAAACGGAAAGGGCCTGAATTGCATACAATTGTTAACGAGTGGTCCTTATGCATTGTGTGTTGATGTCTTACAAAAATTAATAAACAACTATGGCAAAAAAAAAAAGAAAAGAACTACCTACAACCCAAGCAAAGAAATTGTGTTAAACGACTGTACCTTCCTAGGAGGCTGCATCTAAACCAAGCATACCAAATTCATGTGCGTTGAATGATCATACTTAAGATCACAGGAATTATTGCAATATTGACAGGTAATACTTGAGACCCCTAACCACAAAACAATTGCATGAATATCATGATTTTTTATGCTGGTGGAGCAGCAAAAGACAGAAAACAGCAATATTTCGTGACTTATGAAGCTCTTAGGTGACTCAACTGCACAAATTGCAGAAATGAATGCACCTCTCTTAGCCTTGTAAAAAGTGGAAAAAAAACAGTTTCGACTTTCATTGTGTCCGAGTCATAATTTTGTGAGGAAGAGGAAAACAATGGCTACAAAGGCTCAATGTGAAGGGCAATAAAAGCTAAACAACTTAGGACTCAGATAGCTGCCCTCCAGAGACAGCTTCCCTTGGTCATGGTTCAGTACACAATGGAACACCAGAGTGATGGAGTTCACTTCAAAGGTAAGTCTGCTGCTGATCAGCCTCTGAAATCAGCCATGCATGTGCAGGTATGTAACACAGCAGCAATGATCCAGCCAAAAACCGAGCTGAACCTGAACATACCCTCAGCAGTCTAATTATCACACAGTAAAACTTCTTACTTCACACTTCTGTGGTGCACGCTGAGGGTTGGCTCTCCATGAGTAGCCAGGGGCAGTGCCGGGACATATGGCGGGTGCTGCAGTCAACCTCTTTTGCACACGAAGACTGTGCACAGTCAGGGGTGGCTGCCTGCAGTGGGTCAGGTTATGTAATCGTCTCCTGATGTTTGTCTCACTTCCTCCGTTCACAAACTCTCTCACTGGGGTAAGCTCGCCGCTGCAGGCTGTGTGCAGGTTCTGGTCAGAGAAGGGTCCTGCAGCCAAACCCACTGCCTACAGGCAAAGGTTGTGGGAGGCCAGTGTTAGATGCCTGTTGCACGGGAGGCAACGCAGCCATCCTCCGCTGTGTAATCTGATAGTCATTCTCACAAACAAAACAAATTACTTATACACTTGATTTTTAAAGTTGGCTCTCATAAAAAAAATATTTTTAAAAATACGTTTTTAGTTGTTTTTACTTTTTACAGGGGAACAAAACAAAAATGCAACTTGAACAATGTGAAAAAAAACTGGGTTAAAAAAATACCTGTCTAATGGCCGCTTGATTTTTGTGTGCTCTTCGACTTTACTCTTCACAACAGATCACCCTGTGGCACATCAAGCAATGCAAACCCCACAGTTGCAACGCAAGGATCAATCTGTTCTTCTTCCTGTTGTAGGACATCTTCCAGCAACGTCGTGTTGCTTTGCAGTCCATTCTCCTTTATCCATCATAGAACAGCTGCTCAAGCCAAAAATTAAGGTGATGATGCACTGAGGATGTTCAAAAGATGTATTTCCTGGGCTCCCGGTATTCCGTTTTTTGTTGCACAAAGTGCAGCTCACATATGTCAAAGGTAATTATTTTTTACCTGGTTCAATGGTGAAAAATCTCCAAACAATGAATTCTGGGAACAATAGTGAGCTCTTAGACTGAGACGGTCTTCTCACCATGCTCTTCTGGATTTTCCCTTTCCTGTTCTTCATCTCCAGCCGTCTTGCATAGGAGCAAAATGTTTTGGATTACCCAAAAAGAAAAGCACAGGAATGCACAACCCACTTTGCTACAGTGCTCTTCTACGGCAAGGAGTGCACGGATGTGTCTTTGAAAGTCAAGTGTTATTTCCATGTGAAACAATACATGCCCAGGAACAAATCAAATCTCTGCAATGGTGCACAGGGATTTGCAGTTCCTATGAAATAGGTATGGATGGATTTGGAACCGTGGTTCTGATACTATAAATCCCACAATGAATCAAATGTCCAAAAACTGAAATGTAGCACTACATCTCATATTTTAGCTGAACCTGGATAACTTAAAAAAAATTAAAAAAACATAATACAGTTTATTTTCATATCAAACACAACTTATTTATTTAAAATGTGATTTTTGGAACTCGTTTTAGGATCCGTAGGACTCGGAGAGTCCCACCTCTACTATTACACAAGAACCTCATATTTCAAAACGAGACTGGTGGTCCTGTATTATTGCGTCTACTGGCAGATCAACGAAGGATCCATGGATCCTCACAAAAGTACTTAAAACAAACACATTAAAGAAGGCATCTGCATTGCTGCCCACACCACATATTTTCAAGGAACAAGTACCGAAGTGTGAGAAAGAAGCCTCTTTCTAGCATGGTTACCCCCATTTTTGGCCTGTTTGTCAGTGTGTTTGACAGTGTCATGGAATCCTGCGAACCAGGGCCCCAGTGCTTATGATTTTTGGCCTGTTTGTCCGTATGTATGACTGTTTGTCAGTATGTTTGACTGTGTCACTGAGGATCCTGCTAACCACGACCCCAGTGCTTATGCTCTCTACCCTTTAAATGTGGTCACCGTATACTGGTAACCCAATATTTCATCCTAAATTGGCATACTGGTCACCCCTTATAAGTCCCTAATATATGGTACTTAGGTACCCAGGGCACTGGAGTTCCAGGGGATCCCTATGGGCTGCAGCATTACTTTTGCCACTCATTGGGAGCCCATGCAAAGGCTTCTGCAGGACTGCCATTGAAGCCTGCGTGAAATGGTGCATGCACCCTTTCACAACCATTTTCACTACACCAGGTCACTTATAAGTCACCTATATGTAAGGCCTTCCAACCCGAAGGCTGGGTGCAAAGTACCTGTGTGTGAGGGCACCCCTGCACTAGCAGAGGTGACCCATGTCACCCAGGATCATTTCCCCAGACTTCGTGAGTGCGGGAACGCCATTTTATGTGTGCACTGGACATAGGTCAATACCCATGTCCAGCTTCACATTGGTAACTCCGAATATGGCCATGTAAGGTGTCTAACACCTGGGAATTGTACACCAATAATAATTCTACTATTAGTTTTACAATCCCATGCACTCTGGGGGGTCCACAGTGGACCCCCAGTGCTGCCATACCAGCCTTCTCAGGTTTTCTAGGCTGCCCCAGCTCCTGCCACCTCACAGACAGGTTTCTGCCCTTCTGTTGCTCAAGCAACTTGAGCCCAGGAAGGCAGAACTAAGCATTTCCTTTGTGAGACGGGTGTTACACCCATTCCCTTTGGAAATAGGTGTTACAGGCATGGGGGGTAGCTTCCCGGAGCCTCTGGAAATGCTTTGAAGGGCACAGATGGTGCCCTCCTTGCATAATCCAGTCCACACCGGTTCAGGGACCACCAGTCCCTGCTCTGGCGTGAAACTGGACAAAGGAAAGGGGAGTGACCACTTCCCTGTCCATCACCACCCCAGGGGTGGTGCCCAGAGCTCCTCCAGAGTGTCCTTAGATTTTGCCATCTTGGATTCCAAGTGGTCGGGCTCTCTGGGAGCATCTGAGTGGCCAGTGCCAGCAGGTGATGTCAGAGCCCTCCCCTGAAAGGTGCTTACCTATGGAGCTGACCAATCCCACTTCCGGGGCTTTTTAGGGTCTCTCTCCTGGGTGTTTCCTCAGATTTGGATTGCAAGACTCCAGCAGGAATCCTCTGCATCCTTTACTTCATCGTCTACAGATGAAACTGCATCTGGACCCTCTGGGAACTCTACAAACTGCAACAAAGAAGCAAAGATGACTTCTGCAACATCGTATCTTCAGCTCCTGCCAGCAACTGCAACTGTTTCCAGGGTGTGCATCCTCCGAGGACTGCCTGTCTTCAGCCTGCCCCAGAAAAAGCAAAGGAAACTCCCTTGAAGTAAAGGAGTCACTTCCCTGCTTCAGCAGGCACCCCTCTGCAGCGACTGGAGGTGTGGGTCCCCTCTCCTGACAAGCGTGGATCTAGCAACACGGGTGGTGGACTGAAGTGACCCCGACTATCCCAAGGTCCAGCTTTCCAACTTTGGTGGAGATAAGAGTTTGCTTCCCCACGCAAGACAGTACCCCTGTGCACCACGTGATTTGCAGTTACCAAGGCTTCTGTGCAGCCTTCCATGAAGTTCTTCGTGTACAGCTCAGGACCCCAGCACTCCTTCCTGCGACGCATAGCTTCCTGAGTAGTTCTCTGGCGGCGTGGATCCCTGTGTGTCGAGCTGCGTGGGCCTCCATTTGCACCTTCTTTGTCCCCCATGCTGTGGAACTCCTGTGTGCGCTGCCTGGTCTTCTGAGGGCTCTCTGAGTTGCTGAGAGCCCCTCTGTCTCTCCCTCCTGGGTAGAGGCCACCAGGTCCCTCCTAGTCCCGGGCAGTGCCATTTTCCGCTAACCACAAGCTTTGCCTGTGCCAAGGCTTGTTAGCGGGATCCAGAGATGCAAACCAGACTGCAATCATCCATCCGGCATAGGACATCATCTGCACCAACCATGAACCCGCATCCATCTTGGTGGGTGCAGTACTGAATGTTCTTCACCGGTGGTTCTTCTTTTGCACCTTCATCTGGGTTAGCAGGGGCACCTGTTCTCCCTGGACTCTTCAGTGCTTCTTGGACTTGGTCCCCTTCTCCCACAGGTCTTCAGGTCCAGGAATACATCATTAGTGTCTTGTAGTCTCTTCTGGTTCTTGCTTTATCTTCTATCACGTGTTCTTGTGTGTTCGAGGAAACTTACTGTGATTTACTACTGCTTTCCTGGGCTCTGGGTTGAGTTCTATTACTTACCTTTGGTGTTTTCTTACACTCCCAGCGCCCCTCTACACACTACACTTGTCTAGGTGGGAAACCGACTTTCGCATTCCACTGTTTTACTATATGGTTTGTATTCCCCCTAGGCCCATTTCTAACTATTGTAATTTTCACTGTTTTCCAACTGTTTTTACAGCCAATTCTGCAAGTAGCAAGCAAGCAGAGCCAGGCTACAGCAATCTCAAGTTTGTGGCCATCAAGCCAGCTTTAAGATGGTGACTGAAGTACCAACCACATCCGGGGTTACTCGGCAAACAGCAAAAGAGTCCATGGCGTGGTAATTCTTCCCTCACCAACTCAGTGAAAGTGAGAAGGTTCATGCATGCAAAGTCATGTTCACTTTGTGCACCCAAGTTCTGGATTGAGGCCACTACAGACAATATTCCTTCTAAATTACAGGGAAGAGAAAGTGTCTGAGAGTAAATTCAGGCCAATGAGTTCTCCCAGGCTGGAGAGAAGAGACGTGAGAGGATAAATGAACAGTGCTTGTTGAAGCCAAGCAAGCACAGGAAGAAGAGGATGACCTGAAGTTTAAGATGTTTGCAATCTACTGCACAAAAAGCAAAGAAAGAATACACTCTGGTGAGGAAATCTGGATAGTAATTTATTTTCTTTTAGAAAGCCATCACAAAGAAAAGCATGATAGGTTTGTAACCAGTATTTCATAGTAATGTGATATTACAGCACTTAAAAAAAAAACACACACACACAAAAAACACACAAAAAAGTTAAAAACGCCTGCTAGAAAAAAAGTTACAATAAACGCTACAAAAAAAAAAAAAGATTCAGTTCACAGCCCTAAGAACATAACAACAAAAGCTATTTCTATGTGCAGTGAATGTCACCTAACCACCTGTAGTGTGGGTTGGGTGGAGGGGCTGGCCAGAGGCCAGGCTTTGGCGCTAACCACCTGCGCACAGACTGAAACTGTGCACATGGAGAGGTTGGCTGCCCACAGCAGGCTAGGTACCGGCCCTGGTGGGAGGCCTGGATGTGCAGCCAACACTGGAGGTGGGTGGGGTGCGGGGGCGGTGGGGGGAGGAGGAGCAGCACAGTCAACCACCATGTGCAACAATGGTTTGGAACGAGGCCTAGCTAAAGGGACCACACCTCACTGCACACGATTTTCAATGTGGTTATTGCAGACTCCTCTTTTCTCTTCTTGTCTTAAGTTTAAAGATGATTCAGTGAGCTTTTGAGCTGCATGCTCAAAGATTATGGTATTTCTGATCTGAGGAGGTAGCTGATGAAGAGGAAAATAATGATGGAGGTCGACTCCAATGGATCATGGTTGATTCGAGCTAAAAAGTTTTAATATGCATAATTTTCATCTGCTGTTTGAACAAAACAAAATGAAGTTTACATTTTCCAATTTTCAAACTGGATTTAGTAGCTACATACCTGCATGATGCCATCAGTCCTAGTATTTTTGAACCACCAACTAACTGTTTTGAATGTCAGTGCAAAATGAAATAGTATGTCAATTTAAGGGAGTAGTCTCTCAGGAGACCAGGGCATCTGAGGGAGGTGCACTATGAAGGATTCAGTGAGTTCTATTATGTGAGAAGAAACAGGACTGCAGGCCAAAAATGGTTAGATGATTGTAAGGTCTTCCATAAGTGAGCCATCCAAGGAAGAACGCAAGCTATAAAGGCAGAGGTGAGCTGACACCACTCACGAAAACCCAGTAAACATGCTGCCATGCTTTCCAGGTCAAATGTAAGATAGCTGTACTAAAAACAAAGATTTCAATCACAAACCTGATGCAACAGACATTGTTTCAGAAATAGTCTCCATATATAGGCGTCACACAGAATAAAAATGATTTATAAGGTGCAGAAATCTAAAATACCTTTTATTCATCCAATTTCTTCCCAGTTCTCTATTAAATGGCAGTCAATCCGAACCTGATTCCTTATACATAATGTATGCCAGTCAATATCAAGATGAGTTCAAGTTATGCCAATCAACTCCCTTAAGAGCCAGAGTTATCTACCCATATGTCAGTGAATGCCATGAAGTGTCCCAGCCATTCCCATATGCCAGTCAATGCTACAAAATGCCAGTTGTCCTCATATACTCCCCACTGCAGTGATGCACTCCAGCTATTCTCCAAATCCCATCCATTTTCATGACTTGTCCTATGCAAGTCAGTGCCATGATGTACCCCAGATATTGCCCTGTGTCTGTTCTTTCTTAATGATGCCACTCCATCCCTTCACATGCTTGGGATGTCAGAAAGTGCCCCTGAATACTTGCATATGCCAATGCTACGAGGTGTCAGAGCCCAATCATGTCATACACATATGGAATCACACACATTGACTTGTTTACCCTCAACTAACCTTGCACACAGTCTGTTACTCGCACATTTGTATGGCTCTGTCATAGAGGGGATGGGAAGGGGACTCAGCTACCAACAGTTTCTCAGTGTAACCTTCCTTGAACTCCAAAGAGGCGAGCTCCCCGGTCAAGGAAGGCGCAGGCTGTTTCGAAAACCCTGTACAGAACTGCATTTACTTTATGTGGTGTGAATGAGTTCCATACCAGAGGGACAAGCGTGTTCTTCAGTTTAGGGGTAACAATGTGGCGTGTCAGCAGTAGAAGGCCCTAAAATGAAAGGTAGCAACTGTTAGACCTGAACTAATAGGGTCTTATTGGCCGTAATATTACAACTGGTAAAGAGTCATTTTACCAATTATCTAATTTGCGCGGTTCTGGGATTACGTATACTGTAGCCGCCACTACCATTCACTTCATTTGCCTACATAAACGTGAGGCAGTAGAGAAGACATCTTGAAGCAATCATGGGCCAGATTGGGAAGACCCCCTAAACATTGAGGCATGGAGGTAAAACCAAACACTTTTCCTTAACAACTGAGGCCTAACTTAATTTCGGTCCTGAAGGGAAAATGGAACTCTACTGATAGAGGCATGTTAACTGGGCAAGCAAACTCATTCTACAGAATTATTACTTACTGTAAAGCTTTACACAGAGAAAGTGCTCTAACCAGAAAAATTAAGATAAACACCCAGAAGAACCCTGAGGTTTTAATAGAAGCCAGGAACAGGTATCAAATCATTGTTATTAAAACATATACAAAGGGGAAGATGGCATCTGGGCTGAGGTCGCTTGCAACGAGTGAAAGAGTGGTAGAAGATAAGCGTGGCATGCCCTCTGCTTAAATTTAAAGCTAATTTATGTATTCTTCGAAAACAGTTTCTAATTTGGAATACTAAAGGGACAGGGCTCACAACAACTTGCGAGAGATAGAGGGCAGGGCAAAGGAGTAAAGTGTATTCATTGTGTATACAGAAATGGAACTGACCTACTTAAGTTAAAAGGTATTTTGATAGTCCGAGCAGTGGCTAAAGGTCATTCAAGAGTATGATCTGCAGGTCGGAGTTAAGAACATTAGATTTATAGCAAATGTGGATATATACTAAACATACAAATTTACCCCCAGTCAGTAATTCTGTATATCCAATGCTAATTCAGTATCATTTAGTGACGTGAAGCAGATGCACTGCAACGAGCATACATCAAAAAAGCAATATACCAAGAGATAAATAGTAAGTTGCCATCAGTCCTTTAACAAGAATAATAATGATGTCCTTTAAAGCGACCTTGGAGGCATTGAGAGCATCAAATAAATTGCACATGTATTTTTGGATACGTCTATATACTTGCTTTTGTAAAAGGGATAGGCTTAAACCTTAAATATTCCTACAACACATTTGACTCGGTCTATCTGCTTCAAACATTTCCAAATGATCTCCAGAACAAACGTTAAGTCGTATAACCATTGCTTAATTTGAGCCAGTGGTTTCCGGTGCGGGGCACCAGCACTTCTTTTTCTGCATCAGGCGTTTATAGCAAGCAAAAGACCCATGTAGGCAGACGGAGGAAGAGAAAGACGGAAGAGCGTTACAGAGGGAGAAAGCTGAAAGCTGCAAGAGTGAGCTGAAGGAGCAGGGAGTGGCAGTAGGTGGATTTAAGAGGCTCGAGCTGGCTTCAGGATTACACTGCCTCAGTATTCTGTGTTTACATAGTGCAGAGCAGCAGCTGCGTGTCACAGAGAAGCGCTTTGGGCACCTGCACCCCTTTATTTTCTAATGAAGCACTGTGTTTAACAAAAGGTTTCTGGCTTTCACTACTAGTCAACTTAGCATCTGACAGACTGGTCTAAGGACAACTACAGGGAGTGCAGAATTATTAGGCAAGTTGTATTTTTGAGGATTAATTTTATTATTGAACAACAACCATGTTCTCAATGAACCCAAAAAACTCATTAATATCAAAGCTGAATATTTTTGGAAGTAGTTTTTAGTTTGTTTTTAGTTTTAGCTATGTTAGGGGGATATCTGTGTGTGCAGGTGACTATTACTGTGCATAATTATTAGGCAACTTAACAAAAAACAAATATATACCCATTTCAATTATTTATTATTACCAGTGAAACCAATATAACATCTCAACATTCACAAATATACATTTCTGACATTCAAAAACAAAACAAAAACAAATCAGTGACCAATATAGCCACCTTTCTTTGCAAGGACACTCAAAAGCCTGCCATCCATGGATTCTGTCAGTGTTTTGATCTGTTCACCATCAACATTGCGTGCAGCAGCAACCACAGCCTCCCAGACACTGTTCAGAGAGGTGTACTGTTTTCCCTCCTTGTAAATCTCACATTTGATGATGGACCACAGGTTCTCAATGGGGTTCAGATCAGGTGAACAAGGAGGCCATGTCATTAGATTTCCTTCTTTTATACCCTTTCTTGCCAGACACGCTGTGGAGTACTTGGACGCGTGTGATGGAGCATTGTCCTGCATGAAAATCATGTTTTTCTTGAAGGATGCAGACTTCTTCCTGTACCACTGCTTGAAGAAGGTGTCTACCAGGAACTGGCAGTAGGACTGGGAGTTGAGCTTGACTCCATTCTCAACCCGAAAAGGCCCCACAAGCTCATCTTTGATGATACCAGCCCAAACCAGTACTCCACCTCCACCTTGCTGGCGTCTGAGTCGGACTGGAGCTCTCTGCCCTTTACCAATCCAGCCACGGGCCCATCCATCTGGCCCATCAAGACTCACTCTCATTTCATCAGTCCATAAAACCTTAGAAAATCAGTCTTGAGATATTTCTTGGCCCAGTCTTGACGTTTCAGCTTGTGTGTCTTGTTCAGTGGTGGTCGTCTTTCAGCCTTTCTTACCTTGGCCATGTCTCTGAGTATTGCACACCTTGTGCTTTTGGGCACTCCAGTGATGTTGCAGCTCTGAAATATGGCCAAACTGATGGCAAGTGGCATCGTGGCAGCTGCACGCTTGACTTTTCTCAGTTCATGGGCAGTTATTTTGCGCCTTGGTTTTTCCACACGCTTCTTGCGACCCTGTTGACTATTTTGAATGAAACGCTTGATTGTTCGATGATCACGCTTCAGAAGCTTTGCAATTTTAAGAGTGCTGCATCCCTCTGCAAGATATCTCACTATTTTTGACTTTTCTGAGCCTGTCAAGTCCTTCTTTTGACCCATTTTGCCAAAGGAAAGGAAGTTGCCTAATAATTATGCACACCTGATATAGGGTGGTGATGTCATTAGACCACACCCCTTCTCATTACAGAGATGCACATCACCTAATATGCTTAATTGGTAGTAGGCTTTCGAGCCTATACAGCTTGGAGTAAGACAACATGCATAAAGAGGATGATGTGGTCAAAATACTCATTTGCCTAATAATTCTGCACTCCCTGTAGAGATCTGCTTTAATTCTACAATCTTTTCAGCATCGTACCGGAGTTTCTGGAGCAAGTCTTTGACCTAGTCTTTCTGCAATAGGCCCAGCGATATCTGGCCTCTCTCGTGCACTCTATCCGTCAAACATCTCCAGATAAAGCTTTATTAAAACATGACCTTTGATTCACACCTGGCACAGGACAAAATGCCTTGACCATCAGAAGCAGAGAAAACAGATTTTGGGAAACAAACAGATTTGCAGATGCAGAAGAATGTTCTTTAGCTGTATTGTATGTTTGCAACGATGCTTAAATCATTTTCCTTCCAATTGCCTCCATAGTCAACTCATTGAGCATTAGGCATCGAATCTTTAAGAGACTGCTTGAAAGTGCTGCTAAAGTATGTCCGTGACTGTTTGTATGTACAATCCTGGCAGATGCCTGCGAGCTTCATTGCACTCCATGTTCCATTATTACAGACTGCTAAGTGCCGACCTTATTAGGTCTGACATATCCGAAACACCACTGGATATCTAAATATGTTAGCGTTAGATATAAACTGCACCACAACAAACTCCTCCTTCGGCCATCTGTTTTTGGTGCCTCTTTTAATCGGATTTAATAAGTCTGCATTTTTTTCCAGGCGACTGGCAAGGTCGGCTATCAAAATCTTGGCTGGATTTTTTGGCCTCTTTTTATTTTGCTTTGCAAATCTCTTCCCGGGTTTTGCTGTTCCAATAATGTTCGGTAAAATACAGCTTTCAAATTACACGCCTCAACAGGGTTCTAGCGAAGATTAGAGGGGATTAACTTGCTGCCATTTCAATGCACTCTGAGGTTTTGCTGTTGGGGTGGTAAAATAAAAGCAATACGTACTGTAGTGATTTGGTGTGAAGTAACTAACATACGGACACGCGCAGTTATTTGCTGTAATTTGATGAATGCAATTAATTGCATGAAATCATTAAATTACCTCATAAATCTTGTTTTGAAGACCCTTGCCTTGTACCTCTCATTTGTGCTGCGCTCAGCCCATCGAATTAGATTGCCAAACGAGCTGGGTTATAGGCAGAGAGCAGCTCTTCTGTCATCTGTGCAAACAATCACCTTGGCCCCCCACAACACTTAGCCATGCCATGGTTTGTAGGCATGGCTAGAAGCGGCCTTTCTAGTTTGGGCAGCGAGTAGCTGTGAAATAACAAAAATAATAATTATGATAACAAGGAAGGGGCCGGGCAACAAAGCAGTTCAGCAGATGTATGCCATTTTTATTTCTCACAGTGTGGACCACTTATTCCTGTTAATTATATCACCTATTATTTTTCTATATTGATAATTACATAATTACTGGGAGCAGATGGAGGACAGAATGCTCCCAGATGGCGAGATCGCAAATATATTGGGAAATTACAGATTTTAGAGGACCACAAGGAAACATGAGTTAATTATTATAAACGCTGTTTCCAGTTCATTGAGCAGTTATCTATCGCTTGCAGGTATGTGTTTGGAATACACAAACAAAGATTGTTTTATTTATATGTTGGCTAAAACCTGTCCAAAACATGCATCTCAAGGGGAAATGTAAACCATTTCTGCACAGGGTGGTTTTAATGTCAATTAGAACCTTTCCTTGCATATTTTTACATTGCCAATTTACAGTATATATTTTGCTACAAAAGGGTATAGCCTTTGCTGCTGCCTTGGAGCTATGTTCCATGGGAAATGATAGCCGCCTTGAAACAGAATGCCCAGCATGATGGCGGAATGCTAGTTCTCCATATTTTTTTTTGGGGGGGGGGGTGGGGGGGATGTCCACTGTGTTACAATATATATATTTTTTTTTGCAGCTATTATATACCTATTTTAGTTTCTTTTTACTGAGCAGCATGTATAGAACACAAAGAATTACACATCGGCCAACATAAATTCATTCAATACAATAAGGGAACGATAACCGCCACCCTGTAAGAATAATATAATGAATTTTCATAAACAGCAAAATAACCCAACACCTAGTTACAGAATACCCTGACCTAGTACATAAGTTTTCATGAATATCATTGACAATTTGCTTTCCTTAAAGTGCCTATGTGCTACCTAGAGAATAATCCCTGAACCCACATGGATTAAAACAAAGATACTTATGCTAGAACCTATGAATTCAAAAATACCTAAATAAGTGAAAAGTGCATAGTGCAAAACATTGTGCAGATGCTTCTATATATATCTCTAAAAATTCGAGGATTAGGTCTCAGATATACCAGCCAATGGATTTGTTAAGTCCTAGATAAAGTGCCTAGTGCCAACAGTGTACAGCAGCTTACAAATCTTTAAAAATTCGAAGAAGAGGACTCAGCTATAACAATTGTCCATGAAGACTGCACAAATGCGGATCTAAATACGAGCAACATACCTTGGTTAAGTGGATACATTATGGCTATACTAATCAAATGGTGCCCATACAGGTAGAAACCTCGGAAAGCACCCTGCTCACCATGCATAAACTTCCTCAAATACTTTAGTCCTTATTTTTGAGAGCCAATGATCAGTAGTTGGAATATCTGCCATTCTCCATTTTTGCAATATTAAGCTGCGGGCAACTGCTATAGCAATAAACACCGAAAACTGCACATTTTTGTTGGCATGGCTGACAGCATGAGACAAGCCAAATAGAGCTAACATGGTCTTGGGCACTTTGCTTAATTCTTGAAATTCAATGCTCCAGAATTGGTAAGCTGCCGGACAAGTAAAAAAAAAAGAAAATGTGGGACCAGTGCCCCAGAACATTGGACCGGTATCGAAAACATTGATCAGGAACTGCATACACCATCTTATGCAAGGTATAGCTGGGGGTGTAATATGCCAACCATCAGGACATAAAAGCCAACCTTTTGAAATTTGCATGTCTCAATGATTTATGCCCTAGCTCAGTAATGTATTGCCATTTCCCCTTAGTTATCTTGCAACTGGTGGTTCTATAGATCCTGTCCAAAAACTCAGGACCAAATTAGACTATGAATTTTTACACAGTGCCCGATATTAATCGCCTAAACCAGTTAATTTACTCTTGATTAGGAGCTGAATCACAACATGTGTCTCTTCACTCATTTCCTGATAGATTACGATTAGAAAATTAATGATCTCCCTGAAACTAAACATTAACAGGCGGGCTTCTCCCCCAAGACATAGGAGTACCTCCTCCCCGGCAACAAAAAAGTTTTCCAACCTAGCAAACCCCTTGGTCTTCCATAGTTTAATTATGGATTTGGGTATAACTAGGCCTAACTATCTACAATCCGGTACCGATGTGAACGCATCACATTGAAGAACCCACCAGATACCATAAATATGTCTCAATATGGTGCTCAAAGGCCTAGAGTGTCTTATATCAAATTTCTTTGGAGAGCTTTGCTATCTTTAATAAAACAGGTAGATCTATTGAAGATTCATTGACCATAAGCATTAGAATAAATCTGTTGAATGCATCTATATCTGTCGATATTCAAACTATATTATCTAAAAGGGCGGCCTGATAAGTCTTGCAATGGTGCAGGAAACATAAATCCCATAGGATATGAAAGGAATTTGCCAATATGTTGGTTATCTTCGTACAATTTTTGTTGGTAAGCTCAGTGACTGCTGATTTCTTCAATCAATAAAAAAATCTTGCAGCTCCTGCTTTGATCTATCAAGTTGTTCCTTTTGCAATTCTCGGTTCACCAAAGACAAACATGCACTCGTACAAAGGTCAATCGCTGCTTGTAGTGCGCAAGCTATACTGCTATGTTCCCTGATTTTATGGGCCTGACATGCTATGACGTGACCGCGAAACACGGCCCTAAAGGCCTCCCACACTAAGAAATTAGGGGCAGAATTTCAATTGGTCTTGAAAAAAAGTTTTCTAAAAACTCTTGTATTTTCTTGCCAGATCTGGTTTGACAGTAAAGCATTATCATATCGCCATCTAGGTCTTAGTTTTTGCAAGATATCCAACTCAAATTGAAGTAAAACAACTGAATGGTCCGAGACTGCATTCGACCTGATATTAACTACTCCCCACTTTATTGAAAGGGTAAGTAAAAAGAAGTCAAGGCGGGAGGCGGTATTAAATTGACATAAAAAGCAAATAAACTATGTATGCTCAGGATAATCTACACGCCAATTATCAACCAGTGAAAAGTTGTGTTTAAAAGCTGCGAGGACTTTTACCATATGAGGTTTGAGCTGTTTTTTTTTTACCTCTATTGGAAGTATCTGGTCTTAAATCCTGTATAAAAATGAAATCGCCACCAAAAAAATATCAGCCCTTCTGCAGCCATAGCTAGACTATGCAATGTATCAATGGTTCGGTATCATCCAACATAATAACATAATAATTCACTAAATTTAGGATGCAGCCCATAGCTAAATCCTTAATTCACAGCCACCTCCCTTTTCGATCTCTAATCACATCCTTTGCTTGCCAAATAATAGTGTTTAACAAATAGATCGCTACTCTTTTGCAACAGCAGCCCCCTGCTGATGCAAAATATGCGTGAGAGTATCGTCTGGGAATAAAAAGCTTCAGATTGTTAACCTTATAGTGGGGGGATATTTAGGATTCACTGCTTGATGGGTAGGAACCCTGTGCGCCCTCATAACAAAAAGATCAAATGGGGAATCCTGCAGGATATCGGTCTTAATCAAGGAATCCATCAGTTGCACCGTATTCGGAAAATTGCGGAGTTTCGCGGTTTCTTCTGGGATTCCCACAAAATGAAGTTTGGACCGCCTTGCATAGTTCTCCATTTCGTCCATTTTATTCTCACATGGGAGCAGCTTATTTAGCATACTTGTCACTTTCTTGTCGAAAAAGAAAGAACCGTCCTCTAAATCCAAAATCCTTTTTTTCTGCTTTCTGTAATCTAGCCAGCATTGTGTCACATTCTCCTCAACTTTATTCAACCTGTGATGAAAAGCGGCAATCTCTTGCGCTTCTATTTGTTTAAGGTCCTGAATTTCCGCCAATTCTTTTTCTAGCAAGTGCAGAAGTGGAACAGGTTGCTCTAAATTAGCAGAGCTCATAGACCCCCTTTGCTGGCCCTTCCTCAGGTGTCAAGTTTGAGTTTGAGTCCAACAGCTAAGGGGGTGTCTGGCCAGGGGGGTGACATGCTACCATACACAGCTGTAGATGAAAAGTCAAAATTAGTTGATAGTACCTCTCTCACCGCTGGCGGGGAGGGGGGGCATTGAGGATGTCTGTGATGCTATGCTCTCGAGACCATTCCTTTGCAATCTAGCAAAAAGTTGGGTTGGGGAGGCAGCAGGTGCAGCCCATATGCTCTGCTGCTAGGTACACCCCTGGATCCTCCTCCAGCCCATGTTGTTTACAATTCCTGAATCTGATGTCAGTGAAGCACACAAGCCTGGGTGCTGCAGAGGGTCTGCTCTACAGCAATTATAGGCAACGAGCCCCAGGACAGTGCCAATTTTTAAATTTGGCACCCAAGGTCTTGGTGGAATTTGGGCTATAGAGGAGATGCAAATGAACAAGTAATTTCATTACGGAGTGAGGTGGCTGTGATGGACAGCATTTACTGTGCTGGACTTTGAGGCAATGGTTGGCAGCAGCAGTGTCCTGGTGAGGAGTTTGCCAGGACTTTGAGATAAGGAGAGGTGAGTGTGCTCTGGCCGTGTGGATTCGGGGAGGGGACCACTCTGCTACCAAGCTCTCTTTGGCAAGTTCTTATTCGGTCATTGCACTGCAGTTGGTACATGGCACAGTGCATACCCCCCAGATCACGATCTTGTCGCAGTTATTGCTTGTTGTCAGCAGTATTGCAATTCACTTTGACCCTTGGGGCCTAGACTCCCAAACCACTGTACTGCATTGAACTATTGAATCCCCGAGGGACTGTATTGTAGTATGCAACAACACCTGAGAGATCTAGCTGCTGCCAATAGTTCAACACCCTCTACGCTAAAAGGGGGGAAAAACGGAATTGTTCTGTTGCGCTTAGTTGCAGCCTGCAAGGAGAGGAGTGCTTTCCTTAGGGGTGGTCTGGCTTGTGAGATCTCTCTAGCTGTAGTCGCCGCCTCACCGAGCCTGTTGCCCAGCAGTTGGAGAGTAGCGATTTATTTGAAGGGCAGTCCAATTTACCAAACGAAAACAGCGATTCCACAATTATGTCTACAACACAGAAAGGTCAAGACGAGAGAGAAGAGTCTCAGGAATGGGGAGAGAGATTCAATCTGCAAGTATTACAACCTTGTTGCAAAAGAATGGTGATCAGTGTTCAGAAGTAAGACCGAAGGACTATCCACTTTTTGCTAGACAGCTATTGTATACTAATGTTGTTCAGCATTTCCAAACCTAAAACGTACCCGGCTCCAATCGAAGTGAAGGGCAGAGTGAGAAACACCAATATATGTCACATCCTCCTCTTTAAAAATCGTAAACATTAGTCTGTTTTTTTTATGTTCTTGGCTAAATATTAATTCTATGTCGGATTGAAGGTGCATATTATGCTTTTACTTTCTCTACTAAAATATCAGCAGCCTTGAACAACATGAATTAACAAGCCTAAAAAACAAAAACCACCATGTGTCATTAAGAAAAACAGCAAAGAACCTGAAAACATTATCCAGTCACAGTACACCACTGAAATATACTCTATCTGCTCAGATCCATCCACGTCTGAGTCTCATCAGCCTCGGATAAATATATTTCCTTTCTACTTATGATGCCTCTCATCTAGTTTCCCCAAGATCAACAGATTGAACCTCTTGAAGATGTGCCTCCTTCAGGTTTATAATATGGAGTACAAAATTCAGTTCCGCGCAGAACCCCCCAGACACTTCTTGGAGGTGACAGCAGACTCCACCATAGATATTGACTGTAAAATGTCAATGCTTAGAGTAAAGGTTTCCTGTGACCCAAAAAGGGTCAACCTAGAGTTTGGAGGGGTTGCTAAGATCGATTGTTGGGCTTGGCAGGACCCATCACAAAATTATTATTAATGGTTATCACAGCCAAGGATTGGTTTTTAACCATTGACCTAGATATACTACACATAGGGTACCAAGGCAGTTTGCCTTCCCAGCAATGCCACTTCTATCATTTTCACTGGAAGGCATCACTTGATTCTGTTCTGGGTGGATCCAAGTAAAGCTAGAGAATCTGCTGTTGTCCGAGGAGAGTCTGGTGATGGACAGCTCCCTCTTTCGAGACAATCTCATTAAGGAATTTAGTAAATATGTGAAACTCTACTCAGCCTCAGGCAAGGCTCAGATCACCATGAAAATATTTTTTAACAACAACATTAATGAAAGGGCTGGCCATGGAGGAGGGCACTTTCAGCAACAATGTTTTCAAAACACTTCAGAGCTCCCGCCAACTGAATATCTGCTGGGCTTAGAAACAGTTTAGGATATTTTTTCTTTCAGAGTTAGAGGTGCACTGATTAGCTTAGGCAGAGGGCTATTACATGTAAACCAACAATCCCCCTCTAGAGACACAGTTGATTGAGCCTTATACTTTCATCCCTCGCAAGGTTAGGAGTAGAATAAGGGAGCTGCTCCACCAAATTGTTATTCTTAAACTATTTCATGGTTTTCATCTATAGTTTTTCAGGTCCCGATCCAACCACAAGATCCAAGACAAACTGTTCTGCTTTTCAGAACCTGGTGATGATGGACGTAAAGACAGATAAACAGTTACTGCACAAACGAGAGGTTTGCACTTTGACCAGGCAGCCCTCAAGGATGTCTTCCTTATCAAAAAGGACAAAGGTTTGGGCTTGGTTATATATTTAATGACAGTTGATTCATAGCTTTTTTACAGACATTTTAAGTAAAGTGGTTCCATCTCTAGAGAAACATCCACTTAGACTGGATCACTGATAATTCCATTTGTCAAACCTCACAACAGTTTTTTTTCAGTTCAAATGGTAAATCCAGACTTTTCAATTCCTTATATTATCTGATACCCTTTCCTTTGCCCCTTGGTGCATCATCACAGCAATAAACCCAAAATAAATAAACCAAAAGGCAGCTGGTTGAAACTTTATCTACACAATATGAGTGTCATGACTCTGGATCTCTGGCTACTCAGAACGAACTGAAAATAGCAATTTCTCTGCTACAAGATGTTGGCTTCACCATCAATGACCTGAAGCTGGACCGTTTACCAAAGAGATAGAGGTCTTAGAGTTCAGAGTAAGCTCAGTCTCAAGAAAGTTGCAACTGTCTGCCAGCACAAATAAATTGTCGAGAATGAGTTAAGAAAATTGATGACTCTAAACAAGGTCTCCCTTAGACAAATTGCAAGCTGTGGTTTGAGATGTGGCCTGGCCTCATAACCTGGGGATGCGGGTTAGAATCCTGGCACTTGGCTCAGTATCATGTGATTCTGAGCAAATCACCTAATCTCCCTGTGTCGAAAAATGCGAACTTTACTTGGGCTTAAAATGAGTGAAATATATTTCTGCAATCCCCACCTGATGTACACGGTTTTGTAGATTGTCTCCCATCTCCCAATCTAATGTACAGTGCTCTACTGATTCCTAGCTAGGTTGGCGCTATAAGTATACCAATACATGCAACATTTAAAAATGCTCTTCGCTTCCTCAATTCAGGCAATTCTTTTTGGCCTGTTGCATTACAGGGCTCAACAGAGACTGAAAATTGTGCCAATGAGCATGGACTTCTCTGACAATGTCTTGATCTAGCTGTCCCGCAAAACCAGACAGGAGACATTATGGTGGCTAGACCACCTGGAGGCCTAGAATGGCAGAGTTATCCTAGGGGTCCTCACAAGATGAATTATAGAATTGAATGCTAATCAACTGGGATGCATAGCGACCTATTTAGTAGAGAAAAATGGCCAGACACAGAACCATTTTTACATATACATTACCTGGAACACGTTGGTGGGTTTCATCAGCAAAAACATATCTGACAGGATGGAATGTTGTGTCTTGCTGAAGATGGTAAATTTCTCTGCCTTTCACTAAATCAGCCAACTCTGAGGTAGGAAGCAAAGCCTTCTGACAGAGTTAGTCAAGAGCTTTTGGCACTACATCCTAGCTCACAGGATTTTAATGCCAATGCAGTATCTATCAGGCAAAGTCAATACTGTGGCTGATAGGCAAACTCTCTTTCTCCTCAAATCTAGCCACTGGATACAGAAAATCATAAAACTTTGGTGTCCCTTCAAGACTGATCTTTTTGTTTCCCAGATGAACGAGCAGCTTCCTCTGTTTCTGGACCTGTAGACTTATATTGCTGCAGAAGTAGGAAAGATGTTGGACCTGTCAGCCTTAGGGTAGTCTTCCCCCTAACATTTTGCCGGTTTTCCTTCATTTTTGCTGAAATTCTTTGTTGTAGGCCTTAGGACTCTGTGCACTTTACCACTGCTAATCAGCGCTAAAGTGCTTGTGCTCACTCACCTAAACACGGTTAAATTGGCTTACACTCAATTGACATATTTAATTTACTTGTAAGTTCCTAGTAGAGTGGTATACCATATACCCAGGACCTGCAACTTAAATGCTAATAGTGGGCCTGCAGCACATATTGTGCCACCCACTTAAGTATCCCCTTAAAACATGTCCCAGGTCTGCCATTGCAGCCTAAATGCCAATGCAACTTACCCATATAACCCCCTTGGCAAGCTTTAAACTCCCCTTTCATTGCATGTCACCCCTAAGGCAGGAAATAGGAAGCCCACAGGGCAGGGCACATTGTACTTGTAACGTTGGATATGTACTTTTGAATTTTGCATGACTTGGTATGAAAAACTGTTAAATTTGTTTTCCACTTATGTGAGGCCTACCTGTCCCACAGGATAAGATTGGGATGCATTATTACATTTGATAAGTGCTAACTTTTGAGTGGGAACAGATATGTATTTCATGTTTGGTATTTAATAATATGTAATTAAAATTCCTCTGTAATAGTAAAGTCGGATTTCGAATTACAAGTTTGAAAATGGCACTTTTGAAAAGTTAAATATCCACAAGAAAGAAAATGTTCCGAGAGGAATTATTTATGCTCAATTTATCAAATCCAACCTCATTGGTCTAATGGATCCAATATCTGAAAAATAGAAAAAGTGACTGTATGCACTGTTGAGACAAGCTGTATTGGAGACAAAAACCTGTAAACTTCAGTGTATAAACATAAATACATCAATACTTCCATCAACACTGTTCCACTCCCACAGAGATCCTACAAAATTGGTATTTGAGGCCAAAGGATCCCAGAGATGTACACCCCCTCTTGACATCAACAATTTTTGTGAACAGTCCCAAATACTTTCTTGATTCACACTGTGACGTGTTCAATGAGGAGGAATTGTTGACATTTCAGTTTTCAGTGGCCCAGGCATCCACAAGACCATCATTAATACTAAGGGTCTCATCACGAGTCTGGGGGTCTCTTGACCGCCAGACTCATGGTGGCGTACGGACTGCCACCAAATGCGGCGGTCCAAACACCACAATATGACCGCGGCAGTTGTGCCACGTCAGACCGCCAGGATTAGTTGTCCCGGCGGTCTGGCGGTCGTGGCACTCCTAATCAGCCAGGGCAGCGCTGTACTGCCAAGAAAAGGCTGGCAGAGAATGGGTGCCATAGCTATAGCACGTATCATGTGATCACCCACAGAGCGTTTTAAACCTGCGCCCAAGTGTGCAGTTCTAGCATTTGTGCTGGCTACTCTGTATCAAGGATTTGGAAATAGCGGGAGCAGACAGCTGCTGTTTTCTGCAGGAGAGTAAGTGCCAGATTTGAGGGGGTTTATTGTCATGGGATCTATTTAGTTATTGTATGGTTGTCTGAGAATGTCTCTCGTTTGTTCCAGTTTTTTGTTTCAGGTTTAAGTCCACTTTGTTTTGCCTGCATTCAGCAGCAACCTAGAGTATTCTGATGTCATTGGATTGTGAATATGTAAGAAGAATAAGTCAGAGAGGACGTAGGGCCCTTTAGTGGACTCTCTTGTTTTTGACTTACAGTGATGCACTCTATATGATGAATAATCTTTATACTTTTGATTTGTTTGTGGATTGGCATCATTTTACGGATAATATCTGGGAGACTGTGCATATCAGCCCATTGAGTTGTATAGGTAAGCCCCTTCTTAGTTTTTTGTAAATTTGCTGGACTTTTGGTGTGACTTGGTTCTTACTCAGACGGTGTGTTTTTGTCCCTGGTTGGCTTTATGGGGATCACATTGGTGGTTTGTCTTTAACACACGTTTCAGGTGTGTTTTTGGTGCAACATTCGTGCACATGGTGTTTTTCTAACTTTGCAGTACGTACTGGTTTAGTTCTTGATTTTATTTTATGTAGGTATAATCATGGGTTGATCTCATATTTTCAACAGTGGGTCCTGATGATGGTTTTGCGGGCCCTTGGGCCACTGAAGACCAAAATGTTGTCAATTCCTCCTCATTTAACACGTCGGATTGTGAACCTAGAAAAAAGTATTTGGGACTGTGCGCAAACATTGTTGATATCAAGAGGGGTGGAAATCTCTTCAGGATCCTTTGACATTGAATATCAATTTTGTGGGATCTCTGTGGGAGTTGTACGGTGTTGATGGAAGCACTGATGTATTTATGTTTATACACTAAACTTTAGCAACTGTACATGTTTTGTTTTCAATACAAGTTGTCTTAACAGTACATGCATATAGTCACTTTTTCCATTTTTTGGATATTGGATCCATTTGACCAATGTGATTGGATTCTATAAATTGCACATAAATAATTTCTTTAAGAACATTTTCTTTCTTCACTTTTGGAAAGTTGGCATTTTCATGCCCTTAATCATTGGGTGCCTGCAGCCTCATCTGGGTCACATGACTGGGTGTAACTGACAGCTTTGTGAATTTCTCCCAGATAGTCACACAATATAGGGAATAGGTGTTCCTGAATGGGCTATCTGCTAGCAGGATGGGGAGGTCTTGTCACTTCCACATTGTCTCTGCAACCAGCTTGGAGCAAGGGCAGGGGAGTCAGGAAATTCCAAACACGTCAAAGGGAAACCTCTAGAAACTTCTCCCTTCTCCCTATTTGGAAAGCCACACCTGGTGTAAAAATAGGGCCCTCAGACCCACTCTTCAGTTAACCGTCTAGACCTGTGAAAGGACTCTCAGAGGACTGCCAACTGCTGTGGCATGCTGTGTGCTCCACAAGATTGCTCGGCTACACCTGGAAGGACTGCTTTGCTGCCTGGAACTCTCGTAGGCCAGTCCTGCTGTTTGAGCCCTGCAACTTCACCTGAACCCAGGGCTGCCACAGTGACTTATAGGGCTAGTTTGCTGGCCTCCTGTTCAGAGCCACATGGGCATAAAAGACTCCCACTATCTTGAATGTGCATCTGGACTCAGCCTGAGAGATTCCTGACCCACCTAGTGGGGTCCCACCAGTCCTGGACTTGATTGTGGTACTAAAGATACGCAGATAGCCAAAATCCTAACCGTGGGACTTAAATAGGTTATGGCTAAAAACTGCTCTGAGAACCGAGGAAAGACCAGAACCAACCTGCTTGCGATCAGACCAAGGTGCATCGCCAGTAAGCCTAACTTTGGGCTGCTTTCGCGACGTTCTTCTTCGCAGCAGCAAATCCTATTTAGCTGTACTTCGCCAAAGAGGTATCAGTCCTCGTGGAACTGTCTTCAGCTACAGTCCCCTGCCTCATTTCACTGGAGGTTTTTGAATTCAATAAAAGTGACTAAGTCTGAATGTAAAAATCTACTCTGTGACTTCGGCCGGCAACACCCTACGACGACATTCCCTCTTAAGACACTGCCTGCAGCCTTGCTCCTCTGTACTGTACCTTCTCAGAAGTTTTTTCTTCAAAATTCTTCTAAGTCGGAAGGTAAGTGTCGACCGGGCCCAATCCACTTCTCGTATGTGACCCGCACTCCATTGTGGTCGGCCAGGTTTTTTTTTTTACTTTGATCCAGCCTCAATCAACTAGATGTCAGCAGTTGGTGCTTTGATCTTTTAGGTGGTAGGTTTTACTGACTTTAAAAAATCACAACTCTGGTTCTACCAATTGGATTTTTATTGTTTTTGTGTCAATTTATTTATTAAAATACACCCTATTTTGAAAATTGGAGTGTGATTTTTTCCTATTTGGTGAATCCCTCATTAACGTAGCGGGATTGATTTACAAAATATGCTTTGTCCTATTGAAACCACAAAGTACAGTACAGCCACTGTCAAAAGTCCCCTTTATCTGACAATCAGGGAGTCCACATGTGGTAACTGTGCATGTTGCCCATTTGTTAATAACAATGTGCTTTACAAAATGTATTTACTGAAATTCGGTAAAGTTAAACAAATTTTTAAATAATGAATTTAATTTAACTGTGGTTTCTTTGGAGAATATCGAATCATTCCGAAATTAATTCACTAGTCTTGATCATTGCACATTGGGAAATTGTCACTTTTGCCTTTCAGTACAGAGAATTTTATGATACAAGAACAGTGAGACGAGGACAGGAAACTGCCAGTGCAGAACTCAAACTTTTATTTCTGGCTCTGATCGATGTCTATATGCTATCATGGCTTTCCAGTGAGATCAATAGCTTCAGCCACCATGTAGATTAAATAACTGGTAGGTGGCATTGTTCAGCTCTGTTTGGTGTTGTCCACGCTGGAAGTGATATGCATGGTGCTCATATAGGTGACACACCAGTGCACTGATGTCAATTTATTTTCACTACATTCCATGCCAGAAGCACTGAGGCACAAAGAACTGGTGCGTGAAACTAGGGCCCTTAAAAGGGGAAACAACACTTGACTCTGAAATCCGTTTACAGAGCAGTGGAGGAATCTGAGGCTACATAGAGTCTCTACCAGATAAGGCGTTATCAAAGGTAAGTAACATGTTCACCTGATAGAGAATTCTAGATACAGATGTGCTACCGTAGAATAGATACCCAAGCAATACCTTCCCAGAGGTGTGGTTGGTATATGGATTAGACTACAAAATCTTGTAGGCCCGACTGGGCAAAGTGCCCTTCTCTCTGGGGTTGACTGTCCAGGCAGTAGTGCTTTGTAAATGTGTGCACGGAAACCCATGTTGCTACCTGACAGATATCCAGGACAGGTATTCCGCGAGCTAATGTTGTGGTTGCAGCCTTGGTTCTGGAAGAGTGAGCTTGCAAACCTTCAGGAGTTTGCTTTTTGGCCAATGCGTAGCAGATTTTGATGCAGGGCACTATCCATCGTGAGATGGTCTGTTTATGCACCACCTTTTCTTTTTTGGGCTCAGACGTACCCCCCACAAAGAGTTGATCATCCACACGGAACTCTTTTGTGTGGTGAAGGTAGAACAACAATGCTCTTTTTGGGTCCAACCGATGAAGCCTCTCCTCTTCCTTAGAGGGGTGAGGCAGAGATTAAAAGGTAGAAAGCATGATGGATTAACCTACATGAAAGGGAGCCACCACCTTCTGTAGGAAGAATGCCCTTGTGCGAAGGACCAGTTATCAGGGGTAGAAGGTAAATTAGGTGGGCTCTGATGACAGTGCCTGTAGCTCATTGAACCTCCAGGCAGATGTCCTCACCACTAGGAAGGACGTTTTTATGGTAAGGAGCCTGAGAAGGCAGTTGTGTAGCGGCTCAAAAGGAGCACGCATCAAAACTGTGACAACTAAGTTTAGGTCCCACTGCAGCATAATGAAAGGAGCTGGTTAAAATATATGTTGATGACCTCTGAGAAACGTATTTACAATAGGGGATTTAAAAAGAGATGGATGATGTGCCCAAAGCAGAGTCTTACTGGGCTAGGGAAGGAACAAACAAAAGAACCTGGGAAAGGAGGGGGTAAACTTGTCTATCTGTATACCATGCCATGAACTAACTCCAATAGCAGGCATATACTGTCTTGGTGGAGGGATGCCTGACTGCCAAGATAACATTGCAGACTTTTTTACAGAAAGTCGAAAGCTGTTAATGATCACTGCTCAAGCTCCACACATGAAGGCAAAGTGTTTTCAGGTGCAGGACCCTGCACTCTTGCTGTGACAGAAGATCCTCATGAAGAGACAGCCTGATCGGAGGACCCCTGCCCATGCTCAACACCTCGGGATTCCAGACTCTACTGAAAGTTAATGAGGGTTTCAGTGTATATTCCCAGCTGTGCCAAGACCCATGTCACCCATCAAGATAACATCAGGTTGAATGACTTGGTCCTGGTTGTTCCCGATCTTCTTGAGAACTCTGGACAGGAGTGGTATTTGAGAAACGGTGTACAGGAGGTCTGACCTCAACTCAAGATGAAAAGTGTCTTTGAACGAGAGCAGCCACAGAAACTCCAGCAAGTAAAACAACTGCCATTGCGTGTTCTCAGCTGAGGCAAACAGATCTAACCAAATCTCTCCCCATTCTTGAAAGAGACCTTGCGCCTCCTCTGGATGGCGATGCCATTCGTGATCCAATAAGCACTGATGGCTGAGTCATCCGCCTTGGAGTTCCAAGAGCCCGCCAGGTTTTGAACAACCAAGGAAATGCCTGGACGTTCCAGCCACGACCAGAGGCACAGTGCCTCTTGGCAAAGGGTCCACGACCCCACACTGCACCATTTGTTGCAATATCCGATTGTGGTGGTGTTGTCTGTGAACCCCTGTACCAGCCTTTCCCTGATTGAAAGAAGGCCTTCAATGCCAGCTGGATCGCTCAGAGCTTGAACAGGCTGATGTGGAGTCCGGATTCTGCCAGAAACCAGAGTCCTCTGATCTACACCTCTTCCAGATGTCCACCCCAGCCTAAAAGTGACACATCTTTCATCAGTCACCTCTGTTTGGGGAAGGGAGAGGGGTCTGTCATTGACCCGAACACAGTCTGTTAACCATCACTGCAAGTCTTTTGCAGTTTCTTCTGAGATCGATACCAAGTAGGAGAGATTCCCCTGATGATGTGCCCATTGGAACTTCAGGTCCCACTGCAGAGCCCTCATATGCCAACGGGAATGTGTCACAAGTGGGATGCAGGAGGATATGAGGCACAACAGCCAGAGTCACTCTAACCAAAATCCAGGATGGAGGCCGAAACATCAGTATCATGGTCTGAATATTATGGACACGTTGCTCAGGAGGATAGGACCAAAACTGCCCTGTTTACAGAACGCCTCAGATGAAAGGGACCGTCGGAGAAGGAGTCGGGTGTGACTTTGAAACATTGATAGTGAACCCAACTGAGTGAAGAATATTTGCTATTGTCTGACGGTGGGAGACGACTCCATGGGCGGAGCCCAACTCCATGGGTGGAGCCCACCTTCAACAGCCAATTGTCAAGTTAGAGAAAGACTGGACCTCCTGACCTCTGCAGATGAACTGTAACCCCGCCATCACTTTCGTGAACACCAAAGAGGGGCTGCTAAGGCCGAAGGGGAGCATGGCGAACTGAAAGTGCTCTTAGCCTATCATGAACCGCAAGTAACACCTGCGGGCAGGCAGGAAAGGGATGTGAAAATAAGCGTCCTTTAAGTCCAGCGATGCGGTCCAGTCTCATGGATCCAGGCGAGACAGAACTTGTGCAAGCGTGAGCATTTCAAATTTCTCCTTTTTCAGGGAAAGATTGAGAAGGCGCAGGTATAGAATAGGAAGAAGGGTTCCATCCTTCTTGGGCACCAGACAGTTGCTGGGATGACAATCAGGGCCTACTTCTCATGTGGGCACCTTCTCCTTAGCTCCCTTGCACAAGAGCGGTAACACCTCCTGACAGAGCAAGGAGTGGTGGTCTTCTGTCAGCTTGTCATAAGTAGGTGGCATGGGCGGGGAGGTAGTCACAAAGGGGAGGGAGAAGCCCCTTTAGATGAGCTGCAAAACCCAATGATCTGAAGTTATTGACCCCCAGTGGTACAGGTGATGGTGTAACTCCCTCCCCCACTGGATGCCCATAATAGTTGGAGGGAATACTTAAGTGGTTTGGAGGCAGAGGCTGCCGGGGGGTGGTGGACTGCCTCAACCTCTGGCTAACTGTCCCACATGGTCTGTGAAAACAGTGTTCTCTGCAACAAAGACAATGTGCAGTTTGCTGGCTGGGTTTGCTGGGCTTGTAAAGATGTGGTTGAAAGTCCCTCCGATGGCCATAAAAATGATGTAAGGTGGATTGGGAAGTCCCACGACCAGGCTGTAGCCCTGCTGTCCCTCAACTCACTCTAGCACTGAGTCCATCTTCTTTTCAAACAACCGAAAGCCATCAAAGGGCTTGTCTATGAGCAAAGCTTAGACATCCACAAAAAGTCAGTGGTCTTCAGTCCAGGTGCGGCATTTAAGGGCCACCGGCAATGAAATCGCTCTGCCCAGCGAGTTGGTCGTGTCAGGCCCACATCATATTGTCAACTTTGCTGCATCCTGCTCATCAGAAACTGCTTGAGAGAGTATGGCTCGGGCCTCCTCTGAGACCATGTGCTGCACTTGCACAACCGACTCCCAGATGGTATGGGAGTATTGGCCCAAAAGGCACACTGTGTTCACAGACTACAGTGCTAGGCTGGTGGTAGAGGACATCCTCTTCCCAAAGATATCCAGCCGTTTGGATTGCCTATTAGGGGGGATGGTAAAGAATGGGCCAGGTTTAACTTTGGAGGTAGGGGCCTGGACCACTAAACTTTACGGGGTGGTGTGAGGGGTGAAGAAACTGGGTTGCCCTGGGCCAGGGCAACAGCGGGGGCAACTGTCCTATGCATAGTGCTTGGACTAGGCCCTGAGCAGTGCATCAATAAGGGCTTCATTGAATGGGAGTAATGGTTCGGTGGGGCAACTCCCAGTTGAAGCACCTCAGACAAGTCATTTGCCTTGACTGCCACTGAGGGTAGCATATGGTCTAGGACTTCAGCTGCCCTTCGCACCACCACTGTGAATCAGGCACCCTCCTCTGTAGCCACTGTTGGGGGAGAGACCAGGCCAGTGCCTGGTGTGGTGTCCAAATCACTGGCATCCACCAGACCTTCATACCTGTTGTTCTCAGGATCTTCCAAAGGTTGGTATCCATAAGGTTTAGAAAATCCCTCCCACTCATTCCCCCCAATCCAGGCCTGTCATATGAATTAGGCACTGGGTCTGACATGAGGAGTCTGTCCCCAGTCAGCGCTGACGTCAAACAACCCCCACCCGGCTTAGTGTCTCAGTCAGGGATGATGATGGGGATGGCGCCACACAGGGGCATCGGTGGGACCGGGGATGTCAGCATTGGTGCTGGGACCAGGTAAGGTTGAGGTGGCCCTACCTGCACCACTCCAGATCCATCTATGGATCCACCTGACACCAGGGGCAAACCTACTGGTGGAAGACCATACAGGACCCCTCCAGCCCCTCAACCCTGAGTCTGCGGGGTCCAGAGTCACTCAGTGGTGACGGGCCATCTAAATATGAGGTGCATGATCTCACAGAACTCTTGTAACTAGGTGGGGGTCGCTCCGGCTTCCAGGAAACTCTGGAAGGCACAGAGACAGCCGAGGTGCAGACTCCATCACACAGCTAAGCCTTGAATACCAATGCTTCCTCATCTCGTCAGCTGACTTCAATAGACGTAGTGAAGTCAAAGATCTCTTTAACTTCATGCTCTTCTTATGGTAATGAGACTTACCCGATTTCCCCAACAACTTCGACTGCAGCAATGAGTGCCTGGAGTGGCTCTGTGAACAATCTTGGAAACTTCCTCTCGAACGAGATCTTGAGCGTCACACATCGTGCAGCAAGGTGCTTGAGGTATCGCTCCCTCAAGGCATTGGGGTGCATGGAGTAGCAGTCGATACAGGTCTTGCTGCCATGGTCACGTTCCAAGCACCAGTGGCACACCAAAAGCAGGTCTGTCACTGAATCTGTTGATAACAAGGGCCACACAGCTTACACCCAGCTTTCCTAGTAGACATACTGACACACAAGGAGACAAAGTCTCAAGAAAATCTTGAAAAACCAATCTAAAAAGAGTCAGTCAAAAAACACTGGTGGTAGCTCTTATCAGATCTGCACTGATGCAGAAAATAAATAACTAATGTTAGCTCGCTGGGGTGGCACCTATATAGGCACCGCACACGTCACTTCTGGCCTGGACAACACCACCAGTGGGAGCCGAGCAATGCCACCTACCTGCGGCACAGGGGTACTGATCACAAAAAAATCCTGAAACCAGTCTTTATCAGATATTTTGTTTCTTCTTTTTTGATCATCATTTTTTAATATTGTTTTTGTACGTCAACCTTTCTGTATGTAGTGACAAAACTATGGTTATAATCACAAAACACGTTTTGGCTTGCTCGGTCCTTTTTTAAGATTTTAATTATGTGATGCAAAAAAGAAAAAATGTTTTTTAATGTTATCTAATATGAAACGTTCAGAACAATAAAATTAAAAAGAATATTTAGAAAAAATTAATTTGATTTTGGACTTCATTATCTTCTTCCATGGCAACCATCGTCAGGTGAAACTGTCACACTCAGACTGTGGATTCCGCTTAGTTTCTTTCCAATAATACAAGGCACAGGATACAGAGGACGGGTTATCAACATACTTGGCTTTATCAAGAATTTTCACTGTGGGACATGACAAGATGGAAAAGTGGAAACAGCTAGATCTAATTACCAATAATAATTTATTACACCTTACAGCTACAGAAGTTATATAAGCACAGGGATGTTATTATGTTAAGTCCTGAAGGCCCCAGGCGGCTGATGGCAGTGGATCAGTGCCTAATAAAGTAGGAAAGCACAGCACTTGAATGCTTTGGCATTAACATTTACCATAGTCGTGTAGACATGCTTGATGGAAACTTAGGCTATGCAATCTCTGGTCCCAAGGTCCAGATCAGCTTCTAGAAATCTCTCCACTCCTATCTATCCATGTCAGATTGCCCTCACTAAAATCGTTATGTTGTAGAGATTATTATATTGTTTTGCTAATTTACTCATCTGCGTGCTGAGGGGCGTATTTTGTATGCTGGACGGCATGATGGGGGATTTGATACATACAGGTCTGCAAAGAGTTGCCTCGTTCAAGCTGTAACTTCCAAAATATTGAGATGTTCTCTGTGCCCCAGGATTTTCAATACTACTATCTAGCGGCGTAATTGCAATGGCTCTTCTATTGGTTGGCCAGGAATTTCCCTAATTAAATAGACCTCCCACCACACTGTGTTGCCTTAGATTTCATTTGAGAACTATTCCTATCACACATTAAACTCCTTCACATGTCCAACAAATTGCTCTTTATAGCCCAACATATCCATTGCTGGGCTCTGTCTTTCTCATAAACTACTCCGCACTATGCTCCAGAGATCCCCTTTTGAAGTCCCCGATGTTTTTGAGGCAGTGTTATACAGCAGAAGCTTGGGGAAAACTGGACTATATTGTATGGGGGATTTATTTCAGGAAGGATGTGTTCTCAATTCAACCTACTGGTCGAACAATTTGGCCTCCCTGTAGTTTGGTTCCAGCACACGTGCCTCACAGTGACCATTATGGATCTCTGAGACAGTTCATAGGTAGAACCACCTGCATACCCTTTACTATAAATACTTTACACAATGGGTTCTGATAGAAAACTAATCTCCAGGATTGTCTAATCTATTCCTGACCACAGTCACCCTCCATTAATGGATCTATGCAGGAAATGGAAATTAGACTTGAGTCATACATTTACACAAAAAGAATGGGTCGCTTTGCTAGCTGACCCACATAAAGTCTCACATGTCACCAAGTTCTAAAATATCCCATTTAACATCCTGCGCCTATCTAACATCTGTGATCCTGAAGTAAGATTCACCCTAATGCAAGTCATAACTACCCTCGCTGAAATGCTCCTGGTGCAGATATGAAACATACGTTTAAGGATTGTCCCGTGGATATTACATCAGATCTTGCAGCTGTAATGGGTAGGTCAGGACTACACAAGTGAGAGTGTTACTAGGTCTTTATGCCCACCTGCAAAGCGTCAAAATTAGCACTAGATTTTTGGATCTTGTTTTTCTTTTGGTGCTACACCTGCTTCCTGTTCACTGGAAGGCCTCCTTACTACCTGGGAAATCCTAGGCATGCCACAGTACTTCCCTTGGCTGAAACAGAATCCATTTCTCTGTGGAGGGAGGAGGTATGAGCTTTACACCAGCACACTATTGCTCCTGGCTGGGACAATATTGTTTCTGCATTCAAGGAACAAATCAGTGATAACACCAGACCCCCTTGAAAGCGCTACCACTCTATATACTGTTACACCCTACCCCTTCTTCTATTTCCCCATTTTGTCAGTATGCTCTAATGACTCCCTACCCTGCTACTTTATTACTGCCAATATCCTTCTAGGTATTACGTCTGTCATAAAGAAGTCTCAAAATTCCTATTAATTCCTTCCTATTATTACCTAGAGGCTTCTCTTTCCGTATAGCATTACCCTTGTTGTTCTCCCACAGGGTGTGCCTCACCTGTCCTCTTCTCTGCATGGTACCCTGGCAGTGGCAGCTATTATTCCAGGCACATTTAACTTTCTTTTCTTTTATTATGGCCCACATTTTACTTTTATCTACCTCTGCTGCCACACCATTGAGAAGAATCATCGGTAATTCTTTAACTATGGGAATCTTTCCTGAAGACCTTAAAAAGGCTTACATATGCCCATTATTAAAGAAAACAAACTTGGATCCTCATGACTCCAACAACTACAGACCAATTACAAATGGCCCTTTCCTGGGCAAACTGATAGAATGAGCAGCATTTGCCCAGATATCACAATTAAATGACGATAACTCCATACTTTCAGAGGACCAAACTGGATTCCACCCAGAAAAAGACACTGAATCTCCCCTCATCGCCATCTGGGATGATCTTAAAAACACAGTAGACCATATTGGATTTTCTGCACTACTTCTCTTGGACCTCTCAGCTGCCTTTGATAAAGCTGACCATGACAGCATAATACAAGGACTTTACAAAGCCGGGATACAGGGGACTGCTCGACTGGATCACATCCTACCTCCTAAATAGAGCAGATGTCAACCATACTCCCACTTTCTCATCCAAACCTTACTTCACAAAAGCAGGGGTCCCTCAATGCTCAGTCATCTCACCCATGCTTTTCAACATCTACATGAAGTAATTACCAGCAATGATCAATGAACTCCAAATCACATGCTACAACTACGCAAATGACACATAAAACCTCCTTAAAATAAAATGTCCCAAAGACATTGAAAACTCACATTTCTTCAGCTGTCTCAGAGTCGTTGATCTATGGATGACATGAAGCCTTCTCAAATGGAATGCTTCCAAAATGGAAATACTCACATGTAGCGACTGGAAAAATTATAACCCACTCTAAGCCTGGCCCGACGATCTGGGACCACCTCCTAAAGTATCTAAGGAAGTCTGAAACCTTGGAGTTACCATGGACTCTAAGTTGACAATGAATGCCCAAACTGACAAACAAGCAAGATCAAGCTTCATCACCATGAAAACTCTGCGACGCATGTTCCTCCACCTCTGATTTTCACACAAGATCCAGGCTACTATCTCTCTTATACTGTCTAAACTGATTACGCCAATAGCCTATACCATGGATCGTCTCTATCTACTATGACACAACTACAAAACATTCAGAACTCAGCTGCCAGTCTACTTTTCCATGTAAAGCCACAAGCCCACATCCCCACTGCCTTGAGGATCGTACATTGGTTACTGTTTGCAAGAAGATCCACCTTCAAGCTACTTTGTATCACCCACAAAACAATACATGGACCGTGACCACTTTTCATCAGGAATAAAATCTCCAAATACATTCAACAAAGAAACCTCCCCTCAAGATTGGCACCCCGCCTTAAAACCCCACCATGCAAGAAAAAGACAATAAGTGGTAAATCTTTCTATGTTCAAGCAGCCAAACTATGGAATTCATTACCCCCAAATATAAGATCCATTGATAACTGTCTCGTCTTCAGAAAGCTACTCAAAGAGTTGGCTCTTTCCCACATAACCACCATACTCAAACAGCAATGAACTGCATATTCCTGTGCATGTAAACATTTATAATTTGATTACATGTATATATCTAGATATGTTTATTCCTTGTACAAATATCTATAACAACTATATAAAATTCTAATTTGAACTCTCATAGTGTGCAGAAGTTGAGCTCAACTGTGACCTCTTCTTGGTCAAAAGTCCATCAGCAAATACCTGAAAAAACCGTGTGCAGCAGTGGGAAATCTATCCTCACAACCCGGAGATTGGATTGTCCAACCACAAGCAGGGTCCTTCAGTTGCCACCAGAGGCCATGCCTCTAGTCATAGTCTTAAGGACTGTTCCCGTACTGAACCCCAATTCTGAAGAAGGTATCCACCAGTTAAAAAAGTGGTGTACTGGCTGACAAAATCAACAGATGTCTACAATTGTGAGACTATATCTAGTAACATAATCCCTACGCATCAGGTTCACTGGGTCGGCCCCTCTCCAAAAAAAGAACAGGGTGAGTATACAGTTGTTAATTTCACGGATGAACGTGTTGTAAGGACTTTGTTGGAAAGGATGTCCATAATTCGCTCCTTGCATGGCCCCCATTAACGCAGTTCCATTGGGTTACTTCTATAAACCACATGGCCTCAACATATTTAAGTCATCTGTCATGGATTCCCACGCTCGCAGTATTTTTGAAATTCCAACATGCAACCGGTTTTCCACTTTAGAAGAAGTTGTCTCAGTAATGCAGGTCTATCATCAGAGATCCCGTCGCATAGTAGTTGTTTTGAGGAGATTACTGCGAATCCCAATACCGCAGGATGGAACTTAGCTGGGCATCCAACATCACTTATGCACTCTTGAAGTTATAGACCCACTAATATTAGGATGACAGAGCCCTTGTTGCTTAATGATGTGCAAAGCTTGTCTACACAAGTGATTAATCTGCCAAAACCTTACAATAATTTTGTTGACTATGCTATGAATGGCTATGTGGACCCCAAGCATGGGCCTGTTTTAAGTTCCACAGGCCCTAGCTCCAAACTCATCTCTATGCTTTGAAATGTGCCTGGCCTTTGCAGCAAACTGGACAATGTTGAATGGCTTGATACTATTAAGAATTACAGCACTGGGTGTTTGCAAGAGACCTGGACCCCTGAGGCCGTGTTTGTAAATGGGATTGTATAAATTCATAGTCCAGCTATGGCTGTGGGGGAGGGGAGAGAGAGGGTTTGGGGGGGGAGGGGTGATTATGCCTGATCTCCAAGAATGCAGATTATGCCTGATCTCCAAGGATGTAGTGTGTGGGGCGATATGCTATGAAACAGGATTATTCGCATTTTGCAAACACCCTATATGAAGACTTTTTCAATTCTATTCTGAATAAGTAGTCACTGTTTATCGCAAATGAACTTGCAGCGCCCAATACTATTGGTGTTGTTACTTATATCCTATTGCCTCTTCATTGTAAGTTCAAGGCTTCCTATTATTCTGTAGAGCATAATTGTTTGAGTGATCATTATCGACTAACCATCTCCCTTGACTTAGGTAATGAGAGGCAGAGTGATGGCTCCATTGCTACCCCCAATAGCTTCCCATCAGACTAAAGGGATCCTGCATGAATGGGAGACTTTGGACACCGAGGCCACCCTGAGAAAACTAAGAGAGAAACAGGGAAGCGCCTATGGGGTGTCAGGACCCAAAACCAGACCCCCAAGCTTGTGCTGCAGGCATTTGCAGGAGGATGTCACAGTGTTTCGGGCCATTTGACTACTGAGGGGAGGACGCAAGAGCCCAAGCCACAGAGGTGGTTTGATGTCAGGTGCTCAAAGGCCCAAAAAGATGTTACCCTTGCCCTGAAACAAGTGCCTAGGGCTACAGGGGGGACTAGGGGTTGTAAGAAAATGTAGGGCGAAGTATAAGCAAGTAATAGCCCAGAGGAAAGTTCTTATTAGGAGAGAAGCATGGAAAACACTACATGAAACTACTAAAAGAAATTATTCCTGGCATTTTTGGAAAATTATTACTGGCCCTTATTTCTGTGATACTTACAATACACCCATGGATGGTACCATCCCTTCATCGAAATGGGTTGAGCACTTCTCCAAGGACTATATGAATGGCTCTGCTGGTGATCGCTCTCTGAACATTTCCTAGACTGATCATTTATAGGGGAACGCAGAGTTAATGCACCCCATGCTGACGAGGTTATTTGTGCATTGAAGCAGAGTGCAAAAAATACGGCACTGGGCCCTGACTCGGTCCCTGCGGAACTTTTCATTGATAATCTTGATCTGTGGGCTCCCTTATTGACTAACGTGTTTGGTTCTACGGTTGCAGCAGCCCCTCCCCCAAAATCATGGTCGAGCTCCATAAGTGTACTCATATTTAAAAAAGTTGACGGGGCAGACCCTCGCTGCTACCGCCCTATTTCATTAATCAATTAGCAAATCCTTGGGAAAGATCCTGTTGTTCCAGTTGGAAACCTGTATGGCTGAGAATGGCTGTTTTTCTGAAGTGCAACATGGGTTTAGGAAAGGCCTCTGCACCATTGATCAATGCCTCAATCTCCATTTTGTCATTAGCAAATATAAGGTGGCCAAGAAGGGTCGCCTCCATCTTGTATCCATGAAACTCACCTCATCGTTTGACTGGGTGAACACGGGGAAGCTATGGCACAAAATGTTAGCCCTGGGTATAGACGAGGCTCTGGTCTATTTCTTGGCAAAGTTACATGAGGACGTAACTGGCCATATTAGATATGCTGCAGGAGGGAAGTGCACTGACCCTATCAAGATAAAACACGGCATGAGGCAGGGGTGAGTGTTGGCTCCATTTCTGCCTTTATATTAATGACTGAACACTGAGAGGCTTCCTTCTCTGCATTTGTACAGATGATTGTGTTTTAATGTCAAGGACAGCTGGTCTTCAAAAATATTTAAACTAATTTGTTTCTTTTATGGATGACGTGGGTTTAAGGACTAATGTGGCCACGTCTCACATGATAATTATGGGGAATGCACGTCATGGTCTGAGGCCGTATCATGTTTATAGAGAAAAACTCACTGAAGTCCACACCTTTACCTTTTTAGGTGTCCCATTTGATTGTAAAAGCAATTGTCCTCATCTTATCAAGGTTAAAATTTCTCAGTTTGATCAAACTATATGAGGCCCTTTTCAGATCTGCTGGGAAGCTGGGTTCCAAACTCTTGGATGGCATGATCACCATCTACGAGTCGTCATCCACTGTAACATATGGGGCTGGTGTGTGGGCCTATGGGGATATCTTGAATCTACAAATGAAAGGAAATGTGTTTCTGAGATGACTTTTGTTTGCTGTCAACAGTCTACATGGCTATCTATGTCAAGATGGAGCTCTCTGTCCGCTGGAAGATCATATCAGACTTGCGCCGATTATGGTGTGGCACTCAGTATGGTCCAGACAAGATTCTTCTTAATCGAGAAATAAAAAATGATTGGCTCTCTCTTGATCATGCACAAAGAATCCCATGGTTAAGATTTGTGAGGGAACAACTCGTTGCGCTAGGAAGACCTGACTGCTTTGATTGCCCTCACAATACGGCATCTGTCCCTAGATGTCAGTTGAAGTGTGATCTCCTCGACTTATTTAAAAAACATAAAGAGGCCTCCATGAAGGTCATGAGTAGGGTGGAGCGGTATCTTCCATTAGTGACCATGGACCACATTGACCCATATCTTTGGTTTCCAATATAGCACCACCAAAGGTTTTTATTTGGTGAGATTTAGGTTCAACATTGCTCACTTTTTAGTAGCACAACCGAGTAATGCTTACCTGAACTTGAACCATGTCCCTGTCATTCCTGTACTGCACAGTCTATGCTACATTTTGTATTCTTTTTTTTTCCTTATATGCAGTACCTAGAAGGAAGTTTCCAATACTCCTGTTGAGAAGCCTGAATATTAGAAGTTGTAGACCTGCAATGCTCCATCTCCAGCTCTTACAGTCAGAATATGTGTGTGATGGTTTACAAATTTATCTCTGCAGCAGTAAGATTAAGAAGCTTGGTAGGGAAATAGCCGGACATTGCTTTTTAGGTGTCTACTGTGTCCTTTATCCTGCTTATATTTGCACATCACTTTCTGTAGGATATATGCCAATATGTATGTGTCTACTGCATGGCAACTTTTAATTTTTGCGTATGTGCCTTATTGCTGTTTTTTTATGCTTCAATATTTATATGCACATTGTATCTTGTACATTCTTTTTTTAAATGACTTTTTATTGTGGTTTTTTTTTAGTCATATTTTCTTTTTGTTGTTTCCAAATAATTTTTATTTAGATTTTATAGAGATATAAAAGTACGGCCATTTTAAATGTATGACATCACAAGTTAATTCAGAGGGGGAGATGTACAACTCTGTTGAGAACACTAACATAGATTATGATAAGGGTGAGGGTCAGAGGTAAGATGAGTCGGTTATATGGGTGTGAGCATTAGTATAGGGGGATTGGTGATGTTTGTACTGGTGAGGTGACGTCTAATAGCAAGGGTGCCTTAGTAAACTGAGGTACCCCCACCTTTAAGCTGTGGAAGCAGAGAGGATAGAGAGCAGAAAAGAAGATAGAGAGAAAACAGTAAAATAGCAAAGGGGAGAATGGGTGGGAGTAGAGTAAATGGAAGGGAGGGCGGGAGGAGGGGGAAGGGAATTGTGGTTGGGGGCACGGAGTGGGTATGGAGGGTATCTAATCCCAAAACATGTCAAGCTTGGACCATTTTCTTTCCTTTCTTCCATAGTTTGTTTTCAAGTACGAGTTTAGGGAGTTGTATGCACCTCTAATGAAGAGTATCCATTCTTACCAGGTGTGGGAGGAGAGTTTGGATAAGCCTTTCCATTTAAAAAGTATGGTTTTGAGACCCATAGAGACAAGTATATCCCATGATACATAGACTTTCCTCTGTAGTGTAAGATAAGGGGGGAGTATACATAGGGTAATAGAGGCTACATTTGGGATCCAGTTAATATTTTTTTTTTTTTTTGGATAATTTTCCCTATTTCATCCCAAAACTTTTTCGAGAAAGTGCAGTGTAGTAGCATGTGATTTAAGTCTCCTGGAGCTTTTTCACAGCTCCAGCAGATATCAGAGTTGTGGAGTCCAAGTTTGCACAATTAAGTCGGGGTCCAGTGGGCTGTACAGGCCATCCAGTACTTAGTCTGAGATACTGAAGTAATGGTTTGGTTTGCTGTTACCGTTAGTCCAAATCTGTGACCAGTTTAGTGGCAACTTTTGCAGGTGGTCTGAGGGACATAGAAATAGCTCCCATTTCTTTTGTTTTGATTTGGTAAGTGCCAAGCTAGTAGGAGATATAAGGGAGTATATATTAGATGCAGTATGGCCTCCTTCATCGTACGATTGTAGTATACTGGGTAAGTCAGCATTGACATAGCATTTGTGTCTAGTAATAGTTGCTTTGATTTTTACGAAATTATAAAAAGTTTAAGGGGGTCATTCCGACCCCGGCGGTCAAGGACCGCCGGGGTCGGCAGGAGCACCGCCAACAGGCTGGCGGTGCCCCGCAGGGCATTCTGACCGCGGCGGTTTGGCCGCGGTCAGAAGAGGAAAACCGGCGGTCTCCCGCCGGTTTTCCGCTGCCCGACGGAATCCTCCATGGCGGCGCAGCTTGCTGCGCCGCCATGGGGATTCCGACACCCCATACCGCCATCCTGTTCCTGGCGGTTCGCCCGCAAGGAACAGGATGGCGGTATGGGGTGTCGTGGGGCCCCTGCAGTGCCCATGCCAATGGCATGGGCACTGCAGGGGCCCCCGTAAGAGGGCCCCACAAAGAATTTCAGTGTCTGCTGTGCAGACACTGAAATTCGCGACGGGTGCAACTGCACCCGTCGCACCTTCCCACTCCGCCGGCTCCATTCGGAGCCGGCTTCCTCGTGGGAAGGGGTTTCCCGCTGGGCTGGCGGGCGGCCTTCTGGCAGTCGCCCGCCAGCCCAGCGGGAAAACCAGAATGGCCTCCGCGGTCGAGCGGCCATTTGGCGGTTCCCGCCTGGTGGGCGGCTACCGCCGCCCGCCAGCCTCAGAATGAGGCCCTAAGTCTTTTAGAACATACCCGGTTTTGAGAAATTAAAAAGGTAACGGGTTGTGTATGGTGCATATGCCTTGTATTAGTAGTATACCTATATTTGCCCAATGCTCTAAAAAGAAGGTTTTTCCATCCATTTTTAGCAGCTCGTTGTGCCATAAAGAGGAGAAATTTATTGTGGAATTTGCTGTCCATCTTCCGAAGGGCTCGCACCGTGCAGCTAAGTATACATGTGGAGTGGTCTGTTATTTCCTTTGTTATAATTAGGGAGGTAAGAGATAGTGGTTTGGTCAAAGCTTCTTAAATTTCGAGCCAGGAAAGTGAGTTAGAGAGAGAGGGTGCAAGCCAAAGGCTTCCCTGTTTATCTAGGAAGGCATGTTGGTATCTTCTAAAATCAGGTAAGTTTAATCCACCCAGTGATTTTGGGAGTCTCAGCTTTTTGAGGGCAATTCTGGGTTTTTTAGATTGCCACAGAAATTTGGTAAGGGTACCATCTATCCTAGTGAAGAAGTTGTCTGAAAGATGTAAGAAGGACATACTAATGAGAAACATAATAAGAGGTGAGCTCATCATTTTGATGGATTCTATTCTCCCCCACCATGTGATAAATTGTCTATGATGTCTTCCAATTTTGGTAGGGATCACATTTTCATTATAACTGATGGATTCTATAAGGTTTAGGTAAAACCATAAACTCAGGTATTTTAATTTGTCAGAGTTCCATTTAAGACCGTGGCTGTCTACAATAGATTTATTGCAGTATATATTAAGGGGGGGAACTTCCTTTTTATCTCTGTTTAAACAGTATCCTGTTAACTGGGCATAGTCGTTTATAGATGACACGATACTGGGTAAGGCTAGGTCTGCCTGCGAAGTGAAGAGGAGGATGTCACCGGCTTATGCGGCTACTTTCCTAAGGCCTGCCTTGAAGGGAACACCTGGGATCTTTCAGGTTTCTCAAATTTTATAAGAAGGGCTCTAGTGTGAGTAAAAATAGCAAGGGAGATAGGGGGTATCCCTGTCAGGTACCTTGTTGGAGTGTGAATGTATTGGAGAGGAAGTCATTGATATTAATTCTTGGTATAAGGAAAGAATCATCCTGGTGAAAGCAGAGCCTAAGTAAAAGCTAGTGAGGGTAGCATGTAAAAAGGGCCAGGGGACCTTATTAAAGGCCTTTTCAGCATCAAGTGCTATCGCACATGAAGGATGTTTCAGGTGGGGAGCTATTTCTACGATGTGACTGAATAGTCTAATATTGTCTTTGCTAACTCTACCTTTTACAAAGCCTATTTGGGAAGGGTGAATGATTTACTGGGCTTGAGAGTGGTAGCCTCCCCTACGCCACCAGACTGCATTGAAGGGCATATTTGGTGCCCTCCTTGCATGATCCAGTTTGCACCAGTCCAGGGACCACTCACTGGTCCCAGCTCTGGGGCGAAACACACAAAGGAAAGGGGAGTGTCCACTCCCCTGTCCAGCTCGACCCATAGGGTGGTGCCCAGAACTCCTCCAGGTAGCTACTTGGTTCTGTTATCTTGGACCCAAGATGGGCAGAGGCCTCTGGGAGCATCTGACTGGGAAGCCCAGGTTGCTGACATGAGAGGCCCCTCATGATCGGTAGTCACTCCAGAGTGTGATCAACCTCCCTTTTTGGGTTACTTAGGGACTCTCTTGAGGGTGGGTCCCCAGATTCAGTGTTCAAGACTCCACCGGGACCTTTCTGCAAAGACATCTTCTACTCCTGGCCTCTGGAACCACTGCTGGGCGACACAGGAACCGAACAAGAATTGCAACATTATTTCCATGGCTCCTGTCAGCATTCTGCAGCATTGCCACAGCTGTGCATCGGCTGGGGTCGGCAAGACTTCAACTGCAGCAAGAAGGAATCTCCCTTGGAGTGAAGGAGTCACTCCCCTGCATCTGCAGTCACCCAAGGCAACGACGTCCAGCTGGTGGGATCTTCTGTCCTACGGATCTGCAAAGATTTTCCAACACAGGTAGTGGTTCTGAGAGATTCCCCTGGTTCCTCTCTGCCTTGTGTTGAACGTGGGAGACAGTGAGCCCTTGCCTCTGGGACAGACTCCCTGTGCACTGTGACTGTTGCACCAACCAAGGCTTGTTGACTTACTGCTCCGAGGGATCATCAGGCTCCAAGTAGCCCCAGTCCCCAACGCTCTCTCTCTGCAAGGTCTTTGCTGCTCCATTGTCCAGGGACTCCATTTCAGGTGTGCTGACTGGGCCTCACTGCGACTTACTGTGCCTGCTGCCAGTGGATTGCCTGTGGGGGCTCCAGCTGCTTCTGCAGGTTCTCCTGTCTTCTGAGGGTCAGTCTAGACTCCCCACCAAGGGTCGAGTCCCCATGACCTTGCTGTTCCTCCACCGCTCTGCAAAACTTCCAACAGCTACTTTTGCATTTGCCAGTGCTTGTTGTTGGTGGTCCTACTGACTCGTCAGCAATCCGGCAACGGTTGAGGGACAGCTTGTAGACAGTTTCAGGGACTACTCGGCAGCTCCTGGACCCTGCAGCTGGACCCTGCAGCTGGACTTCATCTATCACCGTTGATCGGGATCTTCAGCTACAGAAGGGTGTTCATTGGCTCCTGCCCCGCCTAGACACTCCTGCATGGACTGAACTCTGTCCCCTTTCTTTTGCAGGTCCTCTTCACCCCAAATGCGCCCTTGGGTTCCACTAGTCCGGGCCTGTTCCCGCATTCATCAACCTCAACGTCCCATGTTAGCCCACGGGAGAACCAGGTAACTTACCTCTCTGCACCCAGCCACTATAGATCTTCTAGGTACTTACTGTTTGGGGTTTAACTCTTCCCCAGCCTTTGTCTAACTACTCCATACACTCTTGTGAGGGACACTCATTCACAATCTATTTTTTTAGCATATGGTTTGGCCCCCCTATAGGGGCCCTTGCTAATTTATGCTTTTCCTGAGTAATTACCTGTGCATATCTTGTGTGTTCATATCTTCAGAGGGAGATATACCTATGGTAGTCTAATTTTGTGTGCCTATAATAAAGTACCGTTATTTTTGCAACACTGTATGGCTCCTTTTATGTGTGATAAGTTACTGTGTGACTACTGCGGTACTGCAAGTGCTTCACATGCCTTCTAGATAAATCTTGTCTGCTCACCACAGCTACCCTAGAGAGCCCTGGCTTTCTAAACACTAACTAATAAGGGTTTGCTTGGACCCAGAATAAGGTGTACCACCATAGGTGTCCACCACACACTGGGCCAGCTTCCTACAGTTGTACCTTTCCCTTTTTTGGTAATGACAGATATTGTAGCCTCTATGGTGGTGCCTTAAACAGCACCTGTATTGAAGTGTGTATAAAGCTCTTCTGATGGTGAGATTATGGATGAGGACATATTTGATAGAAGGCGGCTGGAAAGCCATCTCGGCCTTGGGCTTTTTTAAGTCTTTAGTTTATTTATAGCAAGAAGGATTTCTTGCCGGGAGATGAGTTTTCCTAGATGTTCCTTAGAGGCCTGATCGATTTTGTTTACGTTTATCAATTTAGGATAGTTTAGGCAGGCTTCATAAGTGGCGTCCGCTCCTTTGGTGTACAGGTTACATTAGAATTTTTCAAGATGGCAAGGATGTCTTTCTCCCTATTTGAGATAGTGCCTTGTTCGTTAGTTATGGCAGTTATTCTTGTTTTACAACCAGTATGTTTTAGGTAAGAAGCTAGTATTCTACCAGCCCTGTTACGGCACCCAAAATTGATGTCTGAGTCTTTGGACTAATAGATGCGCTTTGTTACTTGGAATTATGTTATACTCATATTTAAGTTTGGTTAGAGTAGCTAGAGTTGGGTCTTATCTCTTGATTGTTTCATATTATTTTTCACATTTTTTTTATTAGTTTTTCTAAATGGTCTAACGTTGTATTATCTTGTTTATTATTCCTTGCCAAACGTTAAACCATATGTCTTCTGATAGTGGTTTTAGGGTGTCCCATACTATGTGAGGATTTGGGACTGAATTTCTATTTGCTTCAATGAAAAGTTAATTTTCTTTCTTTTTTGACTCTCTGAAGGATGGGTCTTCAGATAGGTCATTCATCCTCCAAATTTTCGAATTTGGGGCAGAGCTAGGGATGTCATAAAGCATGGTAATGCAGGCATGATCGGAAACTAAGATTGGTTTAGTAGTGGGATTCGATGTGGCAGGGACGTGCGCCTTGTTAACTAATAAGTTATCAATACAGGAGAATGTGTTGTGTGGGTGAGATAAGAATTAATAGTCTCAACTAACCATCAACATAGGACTACATACTGTCCATATTCTTTCTGAACATTCCCAGAGAAACAGCGACACTAGCATTTTAAGAAGAATTGTAGCTGTTAAACACATATTTTTACCAGCCAAGTCCCACTTCTTACTGCTTTTTTCACCCAGAGGTGCAGGGTTTCCCCGAGCTGATGCAGCACAGAAAAGACAAAGATCAAGTCCAGCTTAGATTCAATTTTCAGAAAGTCCAGATCTTGGTGTGGAGCTTCACATTTTTAAATAACCTAGGTGTAGCGGACTTAAACTCTGTTGGTGTCAGCAATTTCTCCTGAGCTATATCCAGGAGTACTGGAATCAAAGGTAGCCAAAGGGAGGTTTTGGAGGTACTCTTTTCTGAATTATCCCACAAATCACTGAGACAGTTGGTTTTGACATCTCAACAGGAATATTTAATTTAGCCCCAACTCAAGCCAAAAACTCATGACATTTGTTGATGTAACCCACAGAAGAGACATGAGTTGGACAGCTGTGGGTGATGTCGGAATATATGAAGAATGTGAATGATTAATATCCAAAAAAGATTATCATAACCTTGAAGGGGAAGTGGCAGCGTTCCTTCTTTCAGAAGTACATCACCTGTGAGATGGAGGTGTAGGTGGAAGTAGACATGGACACACAGGCATCTTGAAAACCATTCTGGGAGATTACTGTAGAGGGCAAAGATGTTTTTGAACAGGATCATCAAAAGGAATGATATGGGGAGTCCTCATCAAAGCATGCCTTCTTAGAAGGGGGATGTCTGAGAGGTTGCTCATACATCTTTTTGCTCTTTTCCCTCTCGTCCTCTGCCTTAACATTCCTAGGCAACCCTCGAAGCCTGGTGCCCTGTTGATCCTTAAGAGTTCTCTCAGACGTTGTTTGGCATGCACTGTAGTCTTTTACGTGACAGGATGGAGGAAAGCATACCACCAAGACTTTGTGGGAGCCTATAGCTGCTTTCTTTCTCCCATGGCAGAAACTGTGAGGAGGGTTCTCAAACATTCTATGAGGAAAAATAGTTGACACATTCTTTCTCAAAAAAAGTCTAATTTCAAGAACAAAATTGAGGTATAAAACCTTTCTGGTGCTCTCAGACATTTCTCATAGTGGCTGGATAAAAGAACTGTCTGAGTTAGGCACACTGCCAGTACAGTGCATCACAGGTAGGGGAATCCTGGAAATCGTAGATTCAGGACTTATTATACTTTGTTTATAATGGAAGTCTATCAGGCTGTCTTTTTTTCTTTCAAACTTCATATTTTAACCCTCTTTTACATCTAAGATGCTGCAATGTATTTTTTTTAAAATGCTACTAGGGTAAATCTGCTTGTCAATTCCAGAAATAAATTAGGTCTTTCATGGACTTCTATCTACAGGGTTCTACTAATCCCATGGACAAATGGACATTGCCACCCTGTGCTATATTTTATGAACAATGCATCTATGTAAATGGCAGCACAGAATCATTTTACCATTTATGACTAACAATAAAGATCCTACACTACAGAACAGACGGCTAGCTCAGAACTGACCTGATGCTGCAATGAGGCTTCTCTGTCAAATAACACTCCCAAGAGATTTTGCATAGTCAACAAGGTTTGCGAGTGGGACCCATACACTATGGACAAAGGCCGTGGCCCTACTAATCTTAATGTTTCCCATAATAATTAACTCTGCTTAATTGGTACATTGCTTGAAAAAAAGCATGGCCCACCAAGTGATTAAAGTGCTGTCCAGAATAAGTCAATGTTGGAACAGATGACAAAGCTTTTTTGTTCAACCTAATGATTACCTGTATATCACCTGCATATGATAAAGAATGAAAACCAAAAGATCTAATGAACGATTATAAGGGCGAGATGTAGATGTTGAATAAAATTGGTGAGAGTGAGGCTCCAGGTTCCAGTAATGATAAAGTTGGGGTCCACAGAAGTCAAAATGTTGGGAACCACTGCTGTACAGTATTCCATGAGCTATTCTATCCAAACAGAATGTGGAGATGAGGATTAATGAGACAATGAATAAAGGGAGCACACACTTCTTTCATAGTTCGCTTAGTGCAAGTAAGAAAAAACAATTATAAATCTAAATCTTCACAGTAGTGGTATAACTGGATTCTGGATATAATGAGCATTACTGCTCTTCCCAAAGTGTGCTTTATTCATCGGTAGGCACTTTTTGTTCCATCTGGATAGACACTCAAGAGGATGATGCGGTGAATAATTTGCTTCTCCAGCCTTAACATAGTTTTCTAACACCTATATGTAGATGTGTAGGACTAAAAGCTCACTCCAATCTGAATCTATACTTGAAGAAAAATGAACATTCAACCTGATGATTATAGGTGAGCAAGAAATACTGCTCCATTTGAAAATTAATGAATATTAATAGGTGGTGGACAAGGATAATAAAGAAAATGTTGTTTCCAACCACAAAACGGAGAGAAGGAAAACAGTCCCAAAAGTAGAAGATGACTATTTCATTTAGGAAGCTTAAAATAGTGAGAAAGAGCTAATTTCTGAAATTTATGTTGATGAATTAAAAATTAAGGAATGTGTCATTATTAATTACATATTTCCTGTAAATTCTTAAAAGTGGAATGGGGTAGCCCTTAGCTAGTTTTCATCACATCCTGAAAACTGATCTCAGTATATACAATAGGTAAACTCCTTTTTTTTTTTTTTTTACTTTGCTATGCTGCACCAAGGCATTTCTCAAGGTTTTACATTTCCCTCTCCTGCTCTTTACAATCTTCAATTATCTTTACATGAAACCACTTAACTCCTCTCTGAAACACTCAAGAATCACATACATTTTTACAGTAATGACACCCAGCTCAATCTGAAAAGTTCCTTACCCAAATACACTGAAATCATAGCCCATGGTTTGGATAACAACCAAACCTGGAATACAACATATCATCTCAAAATCAATCCACATAAAACATGGTTTATCTGGAACTACCTCTCCAAACTACTGCATCTCCTATCAAGCCTGGCTCAACACACTTAGGGCCTTATGTACGAACACATTTGCTACATCTGGCCCTTAATGTGTTGACTGATTTACATTACAATTGATTTATAATTTTAGACACTGCACTAACACCCAAACTGTGTAGAATGGCACCCCAAATGCACCAGTCCTTGAGGCATATTTTTGCAAAATAATCTGAACTGTAAAGTACGCATCAATTAATTGGTCAAACAAGCACAGTATCAGCTAGACTCCAGTGAGGTAATATATTTCACAACACAGAAGATGATTCAAAGCATGTTGTTGAATCCCTGGTGTTATCAAGGCTGGGCTATGAAAATTTACTACTCACAGGAATTCCCCAAATATTCCTAGACTATTGTTTAAGTGGTTACATACAGAAACACAAAGTTTGATCATATCTCTTCAATTCTGACTGTGCTACAATGGCACACTACTGGAGCAAGCAAAGTATATATTCTGGTCTGCACTACCCATGTGGGGCTACAGTATGGAAACCCAAACTTTCTTGTCCATAAATTGGTCACTGTAGGAGGACTGCAACAACTTCAGAGCTCTGATAGCATCCCCGAAAACCCACCCTCCAAGAAGAAAAGGACATTTACACAATCCTTCAAGGTGAGGGTCGACATGGTACATAATTTCAACCCACCAGCCATCTGGACAACCCCTCTTACTGATACCATAATCAATATATTGAAATGCCTGTTGTTTCAATGCCACTTAATACTACAAGGTGACAACATCCGCGCCAAAAACTCTCTATTCTAGAAACCCATATCCTATGTAATTCTATGTCCAAGCCAGAGTAAAGCTTTACCAGTAACACTGTAAACAAGGATGAATAAAGCTATTCCCAGTAATTATGTAATAAAGCAAAGTTATTACCAGTAATTAAGTAAACAAGGCTGTTATGTCTCTTTATGTGTATGCATTCTTTATTCACCTCTAATGTATCCCCTCCTCTTATGTGGGCATTATGCTGACATTCCTATTCATGTCTTACATATCTAAACCACATATAGCAATCAATTTGCAGCCTACTACTTTCATGCAATATATAACAATTCCCTACCCTATCTCATACATTGGTATATATGTGACAATCACTCTGATAACCTGTAAAATGTTTAAAGTACTGTCACCCACTGGATCTATACCACACTATATGAAACTGGTAATAATCATAATTACTACTATAAAACTGATCTATTTGCATTCCCCCATTACATTTATAAGGGTGTTGCTAGTATGAGGAATCAATATTTGCTAGCCCAAAATGTGAAAACCAGTGAATTGTTTCCAAATGAGGATACATTTTGCTGTTATTTGATATGCCCTGACTGAAGGTTCTACACTTGAACTGAGGCAGCAATATCATAATCTCTCAGGTAAGAGTGAGTTTGCCACAGCAAGACTTTCACTGCTATATGCAAAGTGCACCTATTCAGGTTTTGAATCACAGCAAGGGAAAATTACGGTTGACAGTTACATTTAAGTTATATATACTTCCATCCGGTCTTTGTACAGTTTGGCGGTTCCCCCGCTGCTTGAGAAAAGGATCTCTAATACAGAGTAATTTCTGTGCTTGAATAACCAGTGTGCATGCTGGCAGATGTTTCAAAATGGAAATGAAGACATCTTGAACACACTATTTTCAAAATAGCTTTTTTATTAAAGAGACACACACATTTGGTTCTGTAACATGGCCTCAGCAACAGCTAAGCAGTTACTAGCAAGTTTAGTGTGGTGCCACTTAGGAACAACTATTTAAGGGCCGGCTGCAAATCAGAGCAGCCTTTGTGTTTTTAAAAAGGTGAAATATTTGGTATGTAGTTAGAAGTTAAACCATGTAATAATTTCAGGTACTGCAATGTACTCCCGGCTTACCCTGAGTAGCCACAAGTGGCCAATCAAGGTCTTTTCGCAGACTTCAGATGTGGTCATATATAGGCCCTACGCAATCATTATATATGTGTTCTGAACATCATACAGCTTAATAATGAGAGCCAATCCATTAGAGACTCTGAAACATTATACAATAAGAATTATACACTATAAAAACCTTGGGAAATTATAGCTTGAATTTAAGCCATTTTTTTTTTTAGTTTCCCATAATCAGAATATATTTGACAAGTTATACAAAGGAGCCACTTTAACACTTTCACTGCTAGGATTTTTTCACACTTCGGTGCTGAAGACTTTCTTTAGAAAAACATTGCAATTTGGTTGTTTAAAGACAGTATCTCTTTGGGCTATTTTCACATTTGTTACTTAATTTGCTCAATATATTGTTGCATTTTGCACGTAAATCCTGGAATGCTAAACAGAGAATTGCTGCCTTGAATATTTGGAATCCAGCATACACATAAGCATGGGCTTTCCCATGGTACATAGTCTTCGCAATTAAATATGTAATACTGGTGGAGAACACTAATTTGTAGCAGAACCCCTGCAAATGTCAAAGTATGATTAAAAAAAAAAGTCTTTTCACTTTTCTGTGACAGACAACTGCAACTTCTGGCAAAAGCCCTACCACCATATTTTCTCACGTCTCCTTATAAAAATGGTATTCCACATGTGCAGGTATGTCTACTGCATGGGGCGGGAAGAAGCTAAAATGCTTAGCCATGCGGCAAGCACACTATTAATACACTGACTTCACATGGTCAACCTTTTGGCCTGTTCTTGTCAGTTATGACAGAACACCCACAAATGTACAAGACTGTTGTTTTCTATTGGTAAAAGTTTAGAAACACTGGATGGTGGAATTTGTAAATTTTCACAAATATTCCAGAGCTTTTGGTCACAGAAATAATTGTGAATTCTGTTTTTTTTAACCAAAGTATGATGTTTGCAGGGCATTCAGGGTAACAGAAAGTAGTGGCCTCCACATAAGCCACCACTGTGTGGTACATGTCTGTGCTCCAGAAGGGAGACAGGTGCTGTCTGTAGTTTTTCTTTTACTAATAAAAACTTTTAAGAGGGTCTGGCTTAGTGCTGGGTCACAGATGTGTACCCCAGCAAGGACACAGATGATGGGAGGCACCGGTTGATCCTAGACATCCAGTTCTTTGTAGAACAAAGGCATGAAGAAATACTGAGTCTAACCATAAGGTTGCTAATATAAGAGCTTAGTGGCATTCATCAGATACCACAGTCCACTGGTCATTGTAATCCTCATCAGAGGAACACATAGATCTTAAATAAAAGTAGCGATAATGTTGATTCGGGGGTAAGCCAGATCCCAACATATGATGTTTAGAGAAACAAAAGACTTAGATGAACTTGTCTGAGATTTGATAAAAAGGCCTAATACAAATTGGTGCCCCAGCATTTACTCCCAAAGCATGGGCTAGGAGAGTGAGAAGTAGCCTGTGGTTTATTGAGTCAAAAGCCACCAAAACATCTGAAAGAATCAAAGCAGAAGCCTGGTCATTATTAAGGGTTCCAAAATGTTTCCTTTATGTCCAACGTAGCTATATCAGTACTTTTAATGAGAATGAAGCATGATAGGTAATCAACAAAATACAGAATTGCTTTCTAAGTATTTATGCAGTGACAGCCAACTCCATTGTCTTAGATGGAATTTATAAAGTGAAGATCAGCCATTAGTTAGCATGCATATTAGCGCTAGGACCGTCCTTCGCCAATAGAGGAATTAACTCATCTAGAGAAAGCCTGTTTTGAAGATACACATTCATTAGAAGAGATATAGGCTCAGCTAGCCTGCTAATAGTTGCCTTGACAAGGGAAGAAGGTAGAATGTCTAATTTAGGTTCAGAATAGCACAAAGTAGTGCCTCTTCTTTCCACATCAACAGGTGATCATTGATCAAATGACTGATCATTTTCACTTTTCTTCTGAACTAAACTAAGTCCCAGATGTTTACAAAATACTTGTGATATCTGAGCATGGGAATCAACACAATATTTGAAAGCGAACTCTAGGTAAATTTCAAATCGCTCCTGTGAAGAATTACAAGAGTTTTACTTATACGCATACAACAAAAGGCGTGACCGTTACCTTTGTGTTCATCTGGTTTTAACTGGTGCCACTTGCGTTCAAGTTGCTGCCCCATTGCATCAGATTGGTTTTTTAAAACCAATTTTATATATTTTCGATTCATACTTACAAGCCATCTATATTATTACTTTGTATGTCATACAATGAGTTTTTACATTGCCCGAGAGGCGACATTCTACATATGCATCATTGGTAAGATAGGAGTCGCTGGTTCAATAATTACAACTTCGGAAAAAAACTTACCTTGAATGTCAAACAAAACTGGGAGTATCACGCAAGATTATGATGAAGAGTACAGACAAGCACATTGCATCACTTGATAGAAGGTTAAGTACATCGATCTACAGCATTAATATTGTTTTACGAGTGGCAGGATACATATAAAGCTACAATACATAAACTTCAGCAGCTCATTTCTGACAGTTTGTGAGGTTTGGTTAGTTGACACCTATATGTCCTGCTTTGGAGGATTGGAAAGCGACTCTGGAATGGGGCATCAGAGGGGCCCAAGGTTCTTGGCAGATTAGTCTGGTGACAGTTTAGTCTAGCTGCTGTAGCGCAATTGTTAGGACTACATTCTTTCTCAATATGTATGTAACTCCTGCATGTACATGCCCCAGCCACTCGCTATTGGGAATTTGCTCAACCCTCTTGCTTCTCCCTGCCTAAGTGCTATCATCTCAGCTTTACCCATTTCAGCAATGCGGCACACCAATGGGAAAGTGTTGGAAGCACAGGTAACTTCCAATTCATAGCATTGGCTCGCCTACCTATTATTAGCGCAAAGTCAATGAAGCGGTTAGTTACAGTCGCTCGCTTGGGGTAGCGGAAAAGACCTAGTAGGGCACCTTTTGCTGTGTGTATGTCAGGGGATGACAATTCTGCAAGAGTCTCCCTTATTTGAGGCCAAAATTGACCCGATTTCTGACAGGACCAGAACATATGGATCATTCTGGCAACAGGATCATGACAGCAAGGGCATTTTGAAGGAGATCCAAACCTTTTGTGTAGCGTATCTGGTATAAGGTAGGCCCTGTGCAATATATTGTACTGTATATATTGAAACGTAGCATTCCTCACCACTTTTTTTTTTAATGATAGATCAGTACCCCGTCCCATTCTTTATCCAGGAATTCCCTGCCCACGTCCTGCTCCCAGCTACCACATATCACCTGTGAGGGGTTCTGCGTCATGTGTGCCAATGCCTGGGTGAACCAGGTAATTAGGTGCTTTTCCATTGCCCATAACAAGTAAGGAGCGTATTAACGGGTGAGAGTCCAGTTCCGAATCCATTATCTGCCATAGTTCTGCCAATATGGCAAGAAGTCGAGCATGTGCTATGAAGTGTCCCCCAGGTATACCCCATCATTGTGTAAAAGGTCAAAGGGGTCAAAAGAACCTTGTTGTGGAATAGAGCTATCACTGTGTAAATCCCTGCCGCGTCCCATCGTTGAAGTTCTGCTTGTCCCAGCATTATCCAAAGTGCCTTGAAAGCTGCTAGTCTAATTTCTGGGGAATATGTGAGGATCGGGGCATAATTCTGATACTTTGTCTGTAGTTAGCATTGGCTACTGTCAGTAGTGTAGTACAGTGTGACAGTGTGGGGGCGGCAAGGCTGACGGGAGAAAGGCTGATGGGAGAAAGGTTTCCTGGACCATCCGATGAGCGTCTCTATTAGTGAGCTGCCCCAGTTCTTCTAGCAGAAAGCCCCCTAATCATCGGCCTGCCACTTAAGTTGTGCTGCCAAGTAATAATGTGCAAAACTGGGGTGTCCACCTCCATCCCCCTCAATTGGAAGTTGCAATTTGTGCAGCGCCACCCAACGTCTACCCTTGTTCCAAAGAAAGGTACCCAACGCAGCATGAAGCATACAGAAGACTTTCCTGGGGATAAATAGTGGGATATTATGAAAATAATACTAGAGGCACGGGAGTACAACCATTTTGGATAATGCAATTCTACCTTGGACTGTGAGTGGAAAGGGTACTCCAGAAGGTCATCTGAGAGCGTATATTTGTAATAGCTCTTGTAAAGTTCCATCTAGCAGATCTTGTGTGGTGTGGTAGATGTTTATACCTAAATAGCGAAAGGTATTGGGCTCCCATCGAATTACTCGGGAATCCACTAGCAGCTGTTGTGGAGGGCAATGTAGGTCCAAGGGATACAGGCAGGACTTGGACCAGTTTACCCCCAGTCCCAACTCCACCCGGAATTCAGATAAAATCTTAGCTGTGGTATTTAAACCATTTCTAATGTTGTGGATATAAATCAGAACGTCATCCGCATACAATGCAGGGGCGTGCAGGGTTCCCCCAGTCTTCACCCCACTGACAAAGTTTCCTCAGCCAGCAGCACCGTAGCCAAGGTGAAGAGCATGGATTATAGGGGGCATCCCTGATGCATACCTCTCTCTTCACTGGGAAGGAAGGGGAACTACAACCGCCCGATCTTCACTCGGGCTGTGGGATCTTCATATAAGATTAGTATAAGATTATGCAAGCGGCCAGTGATGCCGAAGACTGCTACGTTGGAGAACATACAGTTCCAGTCCAGCGTATCAAACGTTTTTTCAAGATCTATGACTAGACACGCAGCTTAAGGCCACTGGGCTGGGGTTCGCTCCATTAGTCTATGCAGTCTGCAGATGCTGAGTGTTGTGGATCTGCCCAGGACAAAATTGATCTTGTCTATATGTATCTGCCGGGGCATTTGAACTAGTAATCTGGAGGCAATCATTTTGCCCAGGGCTTTATAATCTGATCCGGTCATTGAGAGGGGGCAGTAGGAAGCTAGTTCCCGCAGGTTTTGTCCCGGTTTGAGAAGGGCTATTAATAGGGATTCCCGCAAGGACAGGGGAAGTCTACCTTCCTGCAGCGTGGTTTTATAAACCTCTAGTAATTTGGGCACTAATATCGGCAAGTAGGTTATATAAAACTCAATAGGGTACCCATCCAACCCAGGGGCTTTTCCTGTAGCTGACGCCTGCATAACCTTACATTTAACTTGGGTCATAATGAGCACGTTTAGGTCCTCTACACTGGAGGGATGCAGTGTTGGCAGGGTCACTCCCTGAATGAAGGCCTTTGTCCTCTCGGTTCAATCCAATGGTGGGGGGTTGTACAGGTCTCGCTAATAACTAGTTCAGGCATCATGGATTTTTATTTGAATGGTAAGCAAGTGTATGGGGGATATTTTAATCACTGTGATCGGCAGTATTGGGGCAGAGCTATGCAGCAACCACGCCAGCAGGTGCCCCGATTTGTTCCCCTCGGCATGCATCCTCACCTGATACGGTTTAAAGTCGAGACATCGGAGTTGCTCTATTAAGCGGGGATCAGTCTCAGTGGCCTCAAGTAATTGGCATTTTCCTTCTGGGGAAACATGCAAATAAAGTTCCATCTCTCAAAGTTTAGTTTCTAAGCGTGCTAGTTCCCTGTGTATTGTTGCTCGAACCGCCACCGTTGTGCGGATACAGTGCCCATGTAGCACTGCCTTCAACACCTCCCAATTGATCGTGTATGTGGCCACCATGCCCCAGTTATCAGTCAGGTAATGTGTTAGGGTCTCTAGTGTGGGTTCCCTGAACCTGTGGTCCTCCAATGCTACAGGTAGTAACTTCCACGTGGGGACCAGTGGTCGTGGTTGTCCCCATTGAAAGCTCATCAATAAGCGATTATGGTCAGAAAACGTTTTCCCACGATATTCTGCAGCAGTTGCCAATAATTGCAAGGGGGACTGACGGAGTATATAGTCTAACCTGACATGTAGGTCATGTGGTATTAAATAATGCGAGAACTCTCTGGCTACGGGATGGAGTGTGCACCAGCAGTCGCGCAACGCCCATTGCTGCAGCCATTGGGAGAAGTGAGTAGCCACTGACACCACGGGTGAAGTTGGTAGTGGGGAATTATGAATTATCTTGATCTACATTGAGTACACTATTGAAGTCCCCACCTATCATCCATAGTAGATGTGCCCACTTAACCAAAACAGCTGATAGTCATGTGAAGAATGCAATTTGGGAGATGCTGGGGCCTTAGACACTGCCAAGCAACACAGGCCTACCATCCAGGGGCACTTCTACAAAAACATATCGACCACCTGCATCTATTTCTGTGCCGACCAAATGAAATGGGACACCTGCATGGATCCAAACCATGGCTCCGCATGCACACCCAGAATACGTGGTGCAGTATCATTGTCCATGCCACCTATGCTGCAGCTTGGCATCTTCACCCCCATCTATGTGTGCTTTCTGCAATAGCACTATCTGCGCTCCACGGCATTTAATGTACTGTTGTATTGCAGGTCTCTTATGAATAGTGCCCAAACATCTGACCTTCCAAGTCACTACTTTAAGTTCTGCCATTTGATCACAATAGTGAAAAAGGGAAAAGGAAGGATAACCATTCCCTGTTGCTGGTCAGAATCTAAACTTGTGCTTGTGAGTGCTATACATCTTCCATGAACATGATTATAACTACAACTGATACCTATAACTCCCATCCCAGGGCGGTCCTGAACAGCAGGGTATGCCCAAACCATGACTGCATAGTTCCAAACAATGGGGTCTCCGTTTTGAGGAATGATGTGGGCCATGGGCAGCCAGGAGTAAGGTGGGGTGAGTGGCCTGTAGTGTGCAAAGTTCAAGTGATTCAGCAGCACAAGAGTGATACCCAGGGCTCACGCCACCTGACTCATAAAGCATAGTGTGCAACAAGATGCAATGTCCCATCTCAAACATAAAGTTCCATTAGTCTTACTCTGTAGGATCAGCAGTCCGAAGGGTGGAGGACTGAAGGAGTGACATGAGTATTGGCAGCCAGTACCTTACTAAATCAGCATATCTGTTGTTTGTGGGGTAGCCTCCAGCAGTATGTCAGAGGGAGTCTCACTGGCAGAGGCCTCCTTCTCAGATTCAGTGAGCTGTCTGCTACTGATCTGTGACATGGTCGGTCCCTCATCCATCCATAGTGCAGTTGCAGCTGATAAGGCCTGCTTTTGCTCCATACGTGGCTGGGGTGGGAGCACTTTTCACTTTTTCTGTGCCAGACTCTTTTGGAGTTTTCCAGCTATGCTTCTTTCTTCCTGACTGTTTAACGTAGGCATTCAGCGACGATGGTGTGGAGGCCACATATCAGCGCTGTTCCACCCAATCCCAGGCGTCTGTGGATTTGGTAAAAAAGAAACTGATACCGTTAACTATAACCTTCAGTCTGACTGGGATTAACAAGGAGTATGTGTAGGAAGTTGGCTCTGTATATACTATTACAAAGTAAGAAATAGTATGCACAGAGTCCAAGGGTTCCCCTTAGATGTAAGGTAGTGGCAAAAGTAGATAATTCTAATGCTTTATTTTGTGGTAGTGTGGTCGAGCAGTAGGCTTATCAGAGGGTAGTGTTAAGCATTTGTTGTACACACATAGGCAATAAATGAGGAACACACACTCAAAGACTTATTCCAGGCCAATAGGTTTTTATATTGAAAAATGTATTTTCTTAGTTTATTTTAAGAACCACAGGTTCAAGATTTACAGTTAATACTTTAAATGTAAGATACTTCACTTAGATACTTTAGGAACTGTGAATGAAAACAATATCATGTACAGTCTTTGTAAAAATGTCAATAAGCTATTTTCAAAGCGGACACAGTGCAAAAATCAACAGTTCCTGGGAGAGGTCAGTAAAGGTTAGATTAGGAGGTAAGTAAAACACTTACAAGTCTCAGTCCTGGGACCTAGGCAGCCGACCGTTGGGGGTTCAAGGCAACCCCAAAGTTACCACACCAGCAGCTCAGGGCCGGTCAGGTGCAGAGGTCAAAGAGTTGCCCAAAACAGATAGGCGCCTATGGAGAACAGGGGTGCTCCGGTTCCAGACTGCCAGCAGGTAAGTACCTGCGTCCTCGGGGGCAGACCAGGGGTGTTTTGTAGAGCACCGGGGGAACACGAGAAGGCACACAAAGTACACCCTCAGCGGCACAGGGGCGGCCGGGTGCAGTGGGCAAAGCAGGCGTCGGATTTTAGATCGAAAACAGTGGCGAGACCCAGTGATCACTCTAGCGTTGCAGGCAGGCACATGGGGGGGCTTCTCGGGACAGCCACCAACTGGGCTAGGCAGAGGGTCGCCTGGGGGTCGCTCTTGCACCGACGTTTGGTTCCTTCAGGTCCTGGGGGCTGCGGGTGCAGTGTTGGTTCCAGGCGTCGGGTCCCTTGTTACAGGCAGTTGTGGTCAGGGGGAGCCTCTGTATTCTCTCTGCAGGTGTCGATGTGGGGGGGCATGTGGGGGTCGTCTCTGGTTACTCACGGGCTCACAGTCACCGGGGAGTCCTCCCTGAGGTGTTGGTTTTCTGCAGGTCGAGCCGGGGGCGTCGGGTGCAGAGTGTGAAGTCTCACGCTTCCGGCAGGAAACGTGAAGTCTTTGGAAGTTGCTTCTTTGTTGCAAAGAAGTAGCTGGTTTTGAAAAGGGACGCTGTTTACTGGAGTTTCTTGGTCCTGTAGTCCAGGGCAGTCCTCTGAGGCTTCAGAGGTCGCTTGTCCCTTTCGGATGCGTCGCTGGAGCAGGTTTTTGAAGTTAGAGACAGGCCGGTAGGGCTGGGGCCAAATCAGTTGTCTTCTTCCTCCTTCTCTGCAGGCTTGTAGGTCAGCAGTCCTCCTTTCTTCAGGTTGCAGGAATCGGATTACCTGGGATCTGGAGAGCCCCTAAATACTGAATTTAGGGGTGTGTTTAGGTCTGTGAGGGCAGTAGCCAATGGCTACTGTCCTTGAGGGTGGCTACACCCTCTTTGTGCCTCCTCCCTGTGGGGAGGGGGCACATCCCTAATCCTATTGGGGGAATCCTCCAAACTCAAGATGGAGGATTTCTCAAGGCAGGGGTCACCTCAGCTCAGGACACCGTAAGGGCTGTCCTGACTGGTGGGTGACTCCTCCTTGTTTTTCTCATTATCTCCTCTAGCCTTGCCACCAAAAGTGGGTGCAGTGGCCGGAGGGGCGGGCATCTCCACTAGCTGGGATGCCCTGGGGTGCTGTAACAAAAGGGGGGAGCCTCTGAGGCTCACCGCCAGGTGTTACAGTTCCTGCAGGGGGAGGTGAGAAGCACCTTATGGCTACCCTTCACTTACAATGTCTAAGGTTTTGCTTAGACACTGTAGAGACATAGTGCTCATGCACATATGCCCTCACCTGTGGTATAGTGCACCCTGCCTTAGGGCTGAAAGGCCTGCTAGAGGGGTGACTTACCTATGTCACAGGCAGTGTGAGGTTGGCATGGCACTCTGAGGGGAGTGCCATGTTGACTTAGCCCAATGATGCTGGACCGCAGCTGTGTAATCCAGGAACAAGTGTTCTCATAAAGTAGCTGTGTCGCTACGCTTGTCTTCTGCAGCATTGTTTCGTTGTCTCTGTAATTAAGAAGGCAGACCAGTACTGGCCTGGGTGGCACTTCAGCCAGTGGCTTATGAGCGGGCACTCTATACATACGTTCCACAATGCAGTGCGAGGATAAATTGTCTACTCCCATAGTTTGGGCCAGCCAGGTCTCAAAAAAGTGGTTGGGATCTAGTCCTTCGGAAAGCCCACTGTTTGAAGATTATTCCGCCAGGACCAGCCGTCCAAATCCTCTGCTTGGTGCTCCAATTCCCAGACCTTGGCAGTGAGGGATCTCACTTGCCACTCTAGCTCCATTAGCGATGGTCGCAAGTCTAGGAGTTCACTCACTGTACATGCTACTCTGGCGGACAAATTCTTGTGGTCCTCTTGCAGTAGACTGACCTCCACTGCTACAGCATCCAGTCTGCTACTCAAGTCCTGCCCAGGGGTCGCGATGGCCTACAGGATTTTGGCAAGCTTTTTATTGTGAACGGTGGGGGCCGGGCCTCCACTATGTGCTGCGTCCCTGTGGGAACTGGAGACACAACTGTCTGATGCTCCAGTGGGCCAGCGCTGGGCTCCCTCTCCTTCCCGCTGATGTAGCAAATGACAAGCTTGTGGGCCTCGAATGTCGTTTACCAGTCTGTTCGTGCTTACCAGCCCTCAGAGTAGACAGGATATGCTGACAGCACAGGCAGTTGATTGGAGGGTAGTACAGTCCACATGGTCCGCAGGGTTGATCTCTGCCAGATAGACTGGGGGCACATTCAATCAATGGGTAAGGCCTGTCAGTCCTGCCACTACCCACAATCAGCGTCCAGTGATAGGCAAAGAAGGACTTCAGCAGTGCAGTGTCCACCCCTGCCGGGGCCTGATAAAAAAAAGAGTATGTGCCAGTCAGCGAGAGGTCCTCTCTGCATGAGTTAGCGGCTAGGGCATACAGCCTCTGCCCTATGCCCACATGGCAGGCCGTAACAACGAGAGAGATCTCCACAAGCGTGTTATGGAGTGGAGGGGGCAGCTGCCTCGCTTGGTGCACCATCAGCGAAGCAGAGTCCGCTGTTTTTTGGGCCTTCGGGGAAGTTGGCAATAGTCAAAGTCCATAGCCTGATGTGATCCTCATGGCCCTGTGTTGTATCAAATGGGTAGTCTCCAGGAGCACAATCAGCAGGCAAACTATCTCAGGCAGAGCCGCAGTTATGTGAACCTCTGGTCGGCATGCAGGCGGCTCACTCACCACATTCACTCTGGCTCCACATCAGCTCTCTCCTGTTCTTCTGTGCGCTGTCACAACAGCCCCATTGATCTTGTGAGGAGGGGTACAAGTTCAATGACCGCAGCATCGGTGCGTCCCACAAGGAGACTTGACGGTCTGTAGCCAGTAGCACCACCGCTGATTACTCTCCATCTTAAATTAGACCCAGTAGGGGAGGCCTGCTGAGCAATTACTGCCCTCCTGCTCTGGGCCTCCTCCTACGGCACCTGTCACGATCACCGGCCTCTACCCAGGCAGCGCACACCTCACCTCTCAGCCGATAATCTCATCCATGCGCGAAGGGTCCATGGGTGGGGGGGTAGGTTGAGTGGTCCCTTCATCTCCAGGGCCTCCACGTGGCTGCCATTCCACACCGCAGCCAGGCACCTGTTTGCGCTCAGGTCACCTCCGCCTCCTCAGGTTCCACAAAGGAGGCTTACCAGTCTCATGTGGCCAGCACCTCATGAAAGAAGTCGGCGCGGCTCCAATTAGGCTGCCAAGGTGACACTCCCCCACCCCCTCCCCTGATTTTGGAGGGCTGCACGTCCAGATGATGGCATGTGCAGTCAGATCGCGAGCCAGGTGGCGGGAAATTACTTAGATGCCGCCCGCCATCTTGCAGCACCAAACCACACCCCCTGCTTCAGATTGTTTAGGTCCTGTGCAGGTCAAGGTTTTTCCTGGATTCTAGAGCAATTACCTTTACCACTTATCTTGCTGCTCCCTATGCTTCAGATTGTTTAGGTCCTGTGCAGGTCAGGGATTTTCCTGGATTCTAGAGCACTTACCTTTGCCACTTCTCTTCAGCTTCCCAGGCCAGCAACCAATATGCTTTCACTCTGCAGCTCTAGCTGGAAAGCTATTGGAAGGCATACTTTGATATGCATATTGGAGTCAAATAGGAAGTCATCCAATTCCAAGTTGATTTGCACAGTATCACTCAGGATGTTCGTTCCAGGGGAATGTAGATACCCCTAAACAGGTTCATATTAGCCACCAGAGGCCAGTTTTCAGGTTGTTTCCCTTGGACGTCTGGTCACACCATTGAAGAAACTGCACTCTTTTTGAATGCCTTTTGTTACTTCTTTTCAGCATCCAGATCAACTAACTCTTCTGCTACAATTATTAGGAGGTTACCCTCATGAAGCCGCCTCCGTTTTGTACAGATGTGCTACCAAATGAAATGCCTCTTTAATGAGGTCCACAGTCTCTCAATGCATTTGGTGGTATGGTGCAAGCAACTGAGGGTGGTTGTGTGAGACTCATTTTTGGGTGCATCCCTTACTTTTCTTCACGTTCTTAGATGAGTTTAAAGAGCATACACATTGATGTAGAAGGCAGGAACGTAAGTGGCAGCTCTCTTCTTCACTTGAAGATAAGGAGCAGCACAAAGAATGTGTGTTCAGTTAAAAATGTGCTATTAGACTAGCGAAGTCCTCTCCTACCTCACCACTAAGATCAAGTCGACCACAAACAGCCCACAAGAGTTTTTTTGAAGTGATTAAAAATCTCTCTGCCCAAACGTTCTCCGGAATTTTGCAATAAAATGGCAGATCATTTTCAGAACAAAATCCTGAGGCGTGTAGCTGGTTTTAAGCATGAGGAAGCCGGGTTCCTCTTAGAGCTGACAAAGCTACAAATAGCCCTCCAACATCTACTATGTCAGTTTTTCCCCTGGTCTCTGGCACCCAGATGAAGTAACTTCTCTGGCTGAATTCCAGTTCCCGGATGACCCTTGTCCACCTGTATTCTGCAGCTAGTCCCAGATCAGATATCCAGTTTTCTTGAAAAGGTCTACAATTGTGTTCTTCTTACTGGACTCTTTTCCCAATCCTGGAAGGAGGCGATTATGGTGCCCCTTAAAAAGAAGCCCACTGGAGACCCGGAGGATGTGAATAATCTGCACTCTTTTTATCTTCATCCTGAGCCAGCTAAAATATTAGAGAAATGTCTGAATTAAGAGATGATAACATTCCTAGAGTATCAGGATCTCTTGGATACTTCACAGAATGGTTTTCAGAAGGGTTACAGCACAGAGTCCACCATGTTTACTGCCACTGACACTATCCGTCAGCAGGTTGACCAGGGAGGTTCTGCCGTTCTAATCTTGTTAGATCTTACAGCTGTGTTCAATACGGTGTCCCCTCCCAGACTGGTACATAGATTGCACTAGGCTAGGTTTAGGGACACCGCCCTGGCTCTGATGGAATCTTTTCTTTCTAACAGATCTCGAACAGTGAGCTGTGGTCAGTTTAGGTCAGGTTATTTTCAGCTCCCTTGTGGGGTGTGTAAGGAAATGCCTCCTTGGCATGGTTACCCCCTGACTTTTTGCCTTTGCTGATGCCAAGTTATGATTTGAAAGTGTGCTGGGGCCTGCTAAACAGGCCCCAGCACCAGTGTTCTTTCCCTAAACTGTACCTTTGTCTCCACATTTGGCACAACCCTGGCATCCAGGTAAGTCCCTTGTAACTGGTACCCCTGGTACCAAGGGCCCTGATGCCAGGGAAGGTCTCTAAGGGCTGCAGCATGTCTTATGCCACCCTAGGGACACCTCACTCAGCACAGACACACTGCGTGCCAGCTTGTGTGTGCTGGTGGGGAGAAAATGACTAAGTCGACATGGCACTCCCCTCAGGGTGCCATGCCAACCTCACACTGCCTATGGCATAGATAAGTCACCCCTCTAGCAGGCCTTACAGCCCTAAGGCAGGGTGCACTACACCACAGGTGAGGGCATAGGTGCATGAGCACTATGCCCCTACAGTGTCTAAGCAAAACCTTAGACACTGTAAGTGCAGGGTAGCCATAAGAGTATATGGTCTGGGAGTCTGTCAAACACGAACTCCACAGCACCATAATGGCTACACTGAAAACTGTGAAGTTTGGTATCAAACTTCTCAGCACAATAAAATCACACTGATGCCAGTGTGCACTTTATTGTAAAAATACACCCAGAGGGCATCTTAGAGATGCCCCCTGAAAACATACCGACTCCAGTGTGGGCTGACTAGTTTTTGCCAGCCTGCCACACACCAGACATGTTGCTGGCCACATGGGGAGAGTGCCGTTGTCACTCTGTGACCAGTAACAAAGCCTGTACTGGGTGGAGGTGCTTCACACCTCCCCCTGCAGGAACTGTAACACCTGGCGGTGAGCCTCAAAGGCTCACCCCCTTTGTTACAGCGCCACAGGGCATCCCAGCTAGTGGAGATGCCCGCACCTCCGGCCACTGCCCCCACTTTTGGCAGCAAGGCTGGAGGAGATAATGAGAAAAACAAGGAGGAGTCACTGGCCAGTCAGGACAACCCCTAAGGTGTCCTGAGCTGAGGTGACTCTGACTTTTAGAAATCCTCCATCTTGCAGATGGAGGATTCCCCCAATAGGAATAGGAATGTGCCCCCCTCCCCTCAGGGAGGAGGCACAAAGAGGGTGTAGCCACCCTCAGGGATAGTAGCCATTGGCTACTATCCTCCCAGACCTAAACACACCCCTAAATTGAGTATTTAGGGGCTCCCAGAACCGAGGAAGATAGATTCCTGCAACCTGAAGACGAAGAAGGACTGCTGACCTGAAGCCCTGCAGAGAAGAAGGAGACACCAACTGCTTTGGCCCCAGCCCTACCGGCCTGTCTCCCCACTTCAAGTAAAACTGCAACAGCGACGCATCCCCCAGGGTCCAGTGACCTCTGAAGCCTCAGAGGACTACCCTGCATCTAAAAGGACCAAGAAACTCCGGAGGACAGCGGCCCTGTTCAACAAAACTGCAACTTTGCAACAAAGAAGCAACTTTTAAAGACCACACGTTTCCCGCCGGAAGCGTGAGACTTTCCACTCTGCACCCCACGCCCCCAGCTCGACCTGCGGAAAACTAACTCTACAGGGAGGACTCCCCGGCAACTGCGAGCCCGTGAGTAGCCAGAGTTGACCCCCCTGAGTCCCCACAGCGACGCCTGCAGAGAGAATCCAGAGGCTCCCCCTGACTGCGACTACCTGCTTCAAGGAACCCGACGCCTGGAAAACACTGCACCGCAGCCCCCAGGACCTGAAGAAACCGAACTCCAGTGCAGGAGCGACCCCCAGGCGACCCTCTTCCTAGCCCAGGTGGTGGCTAACCCGAGGAGCCCCCCCCTGTGCCTGCCTGCATCGCTGAAGAGACCCCCGGGTCTCCTCATTGAATCCTATTGAAACCCCGACGCCTGTTTGCACTCTGCACCCGGCTGCCCCTGTGACGCTGAGGGTGTACTTTCTGTGCCTTCTTGTGTCCCCCCCCGGTGCCCTACAAAACCCCCCTGCTCTGCCCTCCAAAGACGCAGGTACTTACCTGCTGGCAGACTGGAACCGGGGCACCCCTATTTCCATTGAAGCCTATGTGTTTTGGGCACCACTTTGACCTCTGCACCTGACCGGCCATGAGCTGCTGGTGTGGTAACTTTGGGGTTGCCTTGAACCCCCAACGGTGGGCTACCTTGGACCCAACTTTGAACCCTGAAAGTGTTTTACTTACCTGTGAACTTAACCTTTACTTACCTCCCCCAGGAACTGTTGATTTTTGCAGTGTCCACTTTTAAAATAGCTTATTGCCATTTTTGCCAAAACTGTACATGCTATTGTGATAATTCAATGTTCCTAAGATACCTCAGTGAAATACCTTTCATTTAAAGTATTGTTTGTAAATCTTGAAACTGTGGTTCTTAAAATAAACTAAAACTAAGAAAATATATTTTTCTATATAAAAACCCATTGGCCTGGAATTGTCTTTGAGTGTGTGTTCCTCATTTATTGCCTGTGTGTGTACAACAAATGCTTAACACTACCCTCTGATAAGCCTACTGCTCGACCACACTACCACAAAATAGAGCATTAGAATTATCTCTTTTTGCCACTATCTTACCTGTAAGGGGAACCCTTGGACTCTGTGCACACTATTTCTTACTTTGAAATAGTATATACAGAGCCAACTTCCTACAGGGTGCCTCAGGTTTCTTCGCTTATCCTGACTTTGTTCAATCTTTATGTGGCCCCCTTTGCTAAACTGATCCAATCCTTTGGCTTCCAGGTGTTGCTATATGCTGAGGACAAATAAACCATTGTATCTTTCTCTGACAATATACTTGGGGAGGTAGAGAAGTTCAAACAGTGCATGGTTGCTATCAATCATTAGATAAAAGAGAACTGGCTTAAACTGAGATCCTGGTCTTTGGTGAGATCCTGGTCTTTGGTGAACAACATTTTTACAAGCTTATCACTTGGCGCACTGACTACTGCAATGCTCTGTATCTCAATATCAACAGAGGTAACCCAAACAGACTCCAGTTGATTCAGTATGGAGTTGCCTGTCTGATTGTGGGTATCCCTAGATGTCAGTCAATCAGAGAAGGGATTTGATCTGTGCATTGGTTGCTAAATGTGCCCAGTTCAAAGCTATGTTTGGTTCACAAAGCTCTTAATGGTCACCAGGCCTCTGTAGCTGAGAAGAGCCTTTATATGGTATATGCCCAAGAGACAACTGAGGTCTGCCTCTCTAAAAAAGGTAGAGGTTCCGATGTTAAATGAAAAAATAGTCAATTTCTGTTCCTAGAACCCTTTTACCTCTCCAATCATTCTTTAACCATATTTTTGCCTTGGACACTATAAACCACTCCGCTACTTTTATTTGGGTTGGCACTCTACAAATACTAGATACATGTACACCTCAATCCAGAAGAACATTATCCCACTCACATGAGGCTCAAATCTGCAACTCACCTCCTCGCTGTAGCTCCGCCAACCAGTATCAGGAAAAGCAGTCTTAGCTAACTAAAACGAACTAAAAAGTCTCAACAAAGGCAAAGGCAGGCTGACATCAAGAAATCGTGTTACCAGCAATTGGTAAAAAAAAAAAAATAGAACAACCTGGTATTACTGACCATGAAAATGCCCCAAAATGCTAAATGTGAGGAAAAAGGCAACCCAAACATTTACTGGCGAACGTACAAAGGTGTTATGTCTAAACATCATTCCATAATTTCAGAAAAAAAGAAAAATGAAGAAAGTCAAAATAACCTGGTCTTCTGGTAGACTTTATGATAACAAAAGACTAAAGCACTGCTTTCACAATGTCGTGAGGTAAGCGACAGTGCCCAACAAAATAACATGATTCAATATCTGCTTCTTGCCAACAGTAGGGAATAGAGCGACTCATGTGGATTCCCCACCAGAGGAACTTCAAATCCACTTTTTAAAACGTAGACAGCTTTATTTTCTAGCAGACACTTGAGTGAAACATTACCGTGATTATTTTAAAAAATATCCCTTGAGTAAAAGCAGGTTAAAATTATATCTGTGCACTATATTACAATCATGCCTACTAGAAGTGGAGTACAAACTGCACTCACTTCTGTGTTTTTTACGGCTAGGTATTTGCCCTTGCAATCCATGGCACTAACGGCCACAATTAATGTTTGCACAAGTTATTCACCATTTTAAGCCCCGAACAGGAAATTGGGTGCAAAAACACTGCTAGTATTTCAGGCACAAGCTATTTGCATAAGAGTGTTTTGCACCATTTACTAGTTCATATAAATATCCCCTTATAAGTAAAGTAAGAGGGCGTGTGGTAGATGTAAATTCAAAAGGCGGTCAAAATAAGCAGATTTTATCAAATTTTGAAAGCTGATATGTGTATATTATATTCAAATTCAGGGTTGGGGCAAGGTTTTTTTTACAATCTAGGCAAAGAACATTCGCCTATCCTATGCCTCCAGAATGTTGCAAAGTTTTCTGGTTTTGCATTTTGCCTTAGTAATTGTTCGAGTGCAATCAGGAGCACTTCCAAGAAACTGCATCGATAGGAATCATGAAATTACACAGCAAACAGCAACATTTGAATTTTAAACTTTTAGAAACATTAAGAATACATGATGCAGTAGAAACAGTAGTGGATGAGACTTGAAACAGTACAATAACCAATATTTTGTTCCTTATGGTAGTCTTCAGTTGCACAGAAGAGGTTTGAAGGCAGTTCTGAATAGAGGTATGCAGTGTACAGGATGGGGACTAATAGATAAAAGGCTTGTGATTAGAGAGGTTTTTGGAGCGAGAGATGATTGACAAATGTGTGGATGGCTGTTTTATGAAATGCTTTGAAGGCTCTACAAATCCCACAGACTGACAGATAACCAGCCAATTTAGTGGTAGCAGTAGTAGGTAAGAGACCATTTGTAGCCAAATTAAATACTTTTCTTGGTAAGAGGAGTAGTAGAGTGTGATGTGGAGCAAATGGATGACAATCTGTTTTAGCTTACTCATTACTATGGCAGTTTTGGTGATTTGAAATTAGAGGCACGGTCACACTGTCTCGATGTTCAGGTGTTGGACTCTAGTTGCCAGGGCTGTGTTAGCGATAAATGATTATGGTAATGATAAATGATTCCAGGCGCATGGTGAAGACAATCTCAAGGTCTGTAATGAGGAAGGGAGAAGATTGGGATAAACGTGATGGTGGAAATGAGATGGGTAGGCAGGTAGGTTGCAGGAAAGTAAACTATTTCAGTTTTCAATGAACACAGCATGGGTAAACCTAGAGCCACCCAAGGATGAACGGCTATGAGGCAGGCTCCATATAGGAGCTCAGTAGTGAGAGTCATAAAGGAGTTAAGATGAGAGCATGTCACCACAGAGGCTTTAGGAGAAACACAGAGGACACGATAACAACAGTGGTCGCAATATGGAGAGGGGAAAGGGGCACTGGACAACTTATCAGCCTACTGCAGGCGGTCGGGAGCTGATGCCTGGAACCACCTTGTCTATATTTCATTAGGAATGTCATATTCCTTTCTATCTACATCACAACGCTTTTTGTTACAATATGATAGAGCAAAGCTGTGTGTTTACCAAAAAGACCAAATTTCTATTGCTTTTAAATGAGAGCATTAGAAAGTGACATCAGTACTTCGATTAAATGACAAAATATTTCTGAAAAGATAAGCACCATTTGCAATAATGGCTCTTAATCCATAATCAGTCACGTGGCATCCTCTACCAGGCATGAACGTCATTGAGAAATATGTGCATGTACAATAGCACACTTTTAGCACATTTGCAAAATTTCCGAAGCATTTCAGAAAGAGAAATTCAGAGACTCCATATGTGGAATATGTCAGTCTTACAATCCAATTATTCCTGACATTTAGTTTTGTTATTGTTGATGCATTAAAAAAAAAACACCGGCTGCTTGTTGACGGCGTGCAGGACGGGCGCCTGAGGAGCGCTGGCAGGTTTTCTCCAAGAGCTTTTTTCATAAAAGAGTGCCAGTAGATTGTGCTCTTGAGAGCAAAGGATGAAACCGGCGCGAGAAAAAAAAAAATGAGGAAGCAAAGGCTGAGTGCAGTGTACATCAAAGAAGCTTAATTCTACGGTGACTGCTCTTGTACCAGTGGCAAAGTATTCTCAGCAGAACCATTGCAAATCATCGGGATTGAACTTTCCTGTTGGCAAATATGCTGTAATGGCGGCGGGTCCTCAGGCGAGGCGTCACCAGGCCGGCTTTGACAACAAGGTAGACTAGAGCGCAGGGGAGCTTAGCCTGTAAGGGTATGAACGCCATGTTCCCTGTAATTAAGAAGCAGCCTATTCAACACTAAGACAGTAATGTCATCCCATCTGCCAAGGCCTGCGCTGGCTGGCAGCGCGCCCCTGCGCCTGCTGCTGCTTCTGTTACCCACCTGATCCTTGGAGACCCGCTTTGATGGAGCGTTTATGCCAAGCTTTTCCAGTGGGTAGACAATCTGTCGTCGCGGTCGCACGGGAACCATGTAATGAAGGGCAGATGTCAGGGAATGGGCGTAGGGATTCTGGAAGAGAAAGACAGCAATCTTTGATTAGCGCGGGAAATGTCAGCGGCGTGTCGCGTGCGCCCGCTCTCTAGATTTGCAAACACAGGTTTCTTCGCCGGGTTGGCGGAGCGCGCAAGAGATAAAAATGTGCAAATAAACAAACGTACTCTTAGAGCAGAGGAATGAATTGCAGATAATGCCTGACACTAATGAAGATAATTATGAGAGTAATTACATTACTATCTCAGTGGGAATGACAGATAAACAAGTGCTTTGGTTTATAGGATTTTTCAGCGCAAGCATCTTCCCCAAGAGGATATCCGCTCCACAGCAATCATAAATCAGTCTGATTTGACCTCATTAAGCGGTGATATCTGCTTTCTGTTAACCTTTCCTTGCTTGCTACAAGATACTCTACGAGGACCCGTCACAAAGCCCTGCCTGCCAAGCAGATGCAGCATAACAGAGAGCAGAATAAAACAACGGTGGGCAAAAGTATTACCTTACCTCTCTTTCATCCAGGGAGCTTCAACCATAAGCTCTGTGAGCATTTACTATTTAGAAACAACAATTAGAACTTCATTCAACTTAGTCGGAAAATCGGCTTTATTCAGTAATGCCTAATAAAGTTAAGGGATCACAAACAAAATGTTGCTAAAGTCGTTTATAATTCAGAGCACACTGTTCAATAAGTACAACTTAACAGTTCATTATTTCTAATGTTATTCAATGAACTTCCCGTGATCTGTACACTCCAGGAATTTCCTTCTTTATTGAGTTTTTCAGTCAACAGGTTGGCTACCTAGCGCCCCCTAAGCCTGTGACCTTCTCGAGGCTGGAATAAGCTAAACTCAATAGGTGCCACGTTAAAAGTAAGTTGTAGGGCAAGACAGGGTCTTGGGTGCAAACTCTAACCGCTGGCAAATCATCTGAGAGAAAAACACAACAACTAACAATCATGTTCTCTCCTCTGCAGATGAGAGCAAACCATACCCCCTGAAACCAGGAGTAAAAATCACTGTTATCACACACCCTCATCTTCTGATGTTGCCATCTCAGTATGTTTCCAAAATCTTATCACATCTTTGCAACCACTGCCAAAACCTCTAGTCTACACCATCACCCCCCTACTCTCTACCCATTGCATAACCATGCCCCAGTCCTGTCTCGTCAACCTGGATTTCGATCCTACTTCTCTAAAAGTTTCATGAACAGATCGTCCCATTTCACTGTCCTCTTCATCCTTCAATACCCTTCAACCGGCCTTTTCTCCCTCCATTCTGTAAATCCAACATGCGTCCAATAAAGCTAATTAGCCCCCTAACCATCACACTGCTAACTCTTCCCTTATGAGATCTTATTATGCCTGACCTCATAATTCAACCACTCCCTCCTATTCATTGCTTAAACAAAATGTTTCAAATCTGCTGTGTCCAACAATTGTAGATTGCTACTGTTGGTCCTCCTTCTCCCTCCGATTTCTGCCACTCAAGTCAAATCCTGTTCTTCTCCACAACCCACATCTGGGCCGCTAAAGATACAAGAGAGCGGTGTGGTAATGTCATTACAAAACAATACTATGCAAAACAATGCTGGACAGCTTGTCTTCAGTTGACTCACGGTCTACCTCTCCAAGTTCAATAGTTTCTACCATCTCCAATCTGGTTTCCATGCACATTACTCCACTGTAAACCATGCTCCCTCATATTTCAGTCTCATCGGCTGTCATCATAAACAGATACCTTCCATCTTCACTCTCCTATCCACTGCATTCGAGACAGCAGAACACCCTGCTTAATTCTGACCCACTCTACTTTTGGAGTTAAAGGTTCAGCTCTTTTTTATCTTACACACTCTGACCTATCTTTCAATGTCTCATGGTATTCATATTTAAAGAATTAATAATCAGCATTAGAAGAAGGCTGCAGTGATGTTCAACTCCATCAGAACAAATTAAATCTATTTTCTGTGCTTACGGTATGGACACTCTGGGTACATCTGTTTCTACCCTGATGACACTCTGACTCCAACCCCACCCACTATATATATATATATATATATATATATATATATATATATATATATATATATATATATATATATATGTTCTTCAATGTGTTATATTTGACTTGAATTCTTCATATTCATTACAGCCACTGTTACTGAGCATCAACAATTCAAATTCATTTTCACCTCAATCTCTTCAGAGCAGGGCCCTTTGGAACAGTCAAGCCGTGAGCAGACTCTAGCTGTAAGATCCTTTCATTCGGGCTGCCTCTGCACTCTCACCCTTGGACAAGGCCATCAACATCTCCAGCACATTCCATTCAGTTTCTACAGGGCCAAGCATGCTTGTTTATAATGATGCACACACACATACTATTAACCCTGGTGTTTATAGCAATCCATAGCACTGCTTCAAAATACATAAGGGGAAATAAGAGGAGGATACGTGGAACATCTATCTAAAGATGACAGGCAAAGATGAATGAAAAGATGATTTCGAGAAGGACTGAGGTTTTAGCAGGCAGAAGGGGACTGGGCCTAGGATCGAGCTTTATGGGTCAAGATCTGAAATAGGATAGCGGCTGGAGAATGAAGAGCATCAGGAAAGGGAGGAAGGACGGTCGTGCTTTCTTTTACCAATGTTCTTAGATCTTGTTTCCATCTTGGGCAATAAAATATATTAAAATTCATTTCTGGACACCCCCTTCTTGAAGCAGCACGTCTTGGCAGTGAAGTAGCCCTTTTACTTTCAAAGCACCGGCACTCTATGTGCATGCTTATGCCAGTTCCTGTCCCAGTTCAGCATTACGTGGTATTCCTACAATACGTGGGAGTATTTCGTACGTGATGTCAGCGCTGCTGGTGCTTAGAACCCGACGCTGTGTTGTAGCACTCTAGGTTCTAGCCCAGTAGGCTACAGATCCCCATGGTTATAGTGCATAATTAGTGAACTGTTTAAGTCAATCTTGAGTTGTGATTGTCTACAGTTAGGGTGTCATTCTGATAATGTTGAGGGGTTGGTATTCCAGTTCGAAATTGTAGTTGTGAAACTTCTGGCCGTAAAACGTGATTCACATCCAAGGAATGTCTTGTTAGGTGGAGAGTCCATATCGTTTTAAACCGGACATTTTGTATTTGGTATGTTGGCTCAGTCAGTGAGGTTTTCTTTACCACTCTACAAGAATATCATAACTTCCCTTTGCTTGTGAGCATTTTAATAGGTACAGCATTAAGTTGACACTGGCACTTTAGCATTTCATATACAACCAGGGCAGCAAAGAGCATAGACTCGGAAAGGCACTTAGAAGAAAATGGTTAGCTGTAAAAACTGGGCATACACAACAGATGTGCTCTTGATACTTAGACAGTTCATTAGGCCACTTCACTAAAGCTTTGTGTGATCAGAAGCCCTCCCATGACATTCCCACTACCAGTTAACTGTAGGCTTCAAACAATTCAATACACTGCAGCTTCCATTCACATGACCCTGGCTTATTCAGCCTCATTTCTCCTGTCATTACTTTGCCTAGTAGTTGCAAAGCTCAATTCATTTTGCAAGGCCCACAGAGACTTGAACATGCGTCATTCCTTCAATTCTCTGAAATACCTCACTGCTCAATCCAGAGACCTACATTCCTCCACTGATGAGCATCTTCAAGTGCAGAATTACGAGCGCAGGCAGTACTTACTGCCAGTTATGCTGGTTGGCATTTTGGGCAGCAACGGAGGGCTTCCACTTCTGTCTGTCATGTCAGGCAAGTTTCTATACTATGCCCTAGCAGTGCTTAAGGGGTCCTTCATTTCTGTCTTGTAGAAGGCTCTCAGTCATGTACTTATTTAACACCCCCTGGCTCGTCCTGAGTGAGGGCACAGTCACTCTGGAGTGCAGTGTCCAGTGTCCAATAAATAATGGACTACTACCTACATTTACAACCTTATGCCGATTTGCCTAAAAGAATGTTGAGGTTCACAGGTAAATGTCCCATGATGCCCCCCAAGAATGTAGGAAGGAGAAAGGAAGGGATTCTAGCTCATTATGGATCTCCTTAATGAATGACCAGTAGAGTGCCAAGCAGCTTCTGTCTTGAAGAAGGCTCTTAAGAATCTACTTATTTAACACTCCTTGGCTCAGCCTGAGTGAGCGCATAAACACTTTGGAATGGTATTGCTAGTGGAATATTATACATATTACAAGTGTGCGTATATGTGTGGGTATGTGTGCACACATGTGTATATATATATATATATATATATATATATATGTGTGTGTGTGTTATAACAGGCACTCTTTAGAAGAAGATTTGTATTAATGAGGGATTCCAACACTGTTCCTTCTGCACTAGGTCATGTCAGAGTCCTTGCTTAACTTCCTTAAAGGCGTCAAAAAATAAATAAATAAATGCTTTTTTTTTTTTTTTTTTTAAACAGTTGCTTCTCCAGCACCCACTTTTTCAGGAAAGATGAGGACTGAATGTCTCAACAGGCTGGGTAGGGCATTGCACGGATCCCCCTTAGTGTTATTGGTGGAACAGTTAGACAGATGACGCAGGAATATTCTTCTGGTTGACCACAAGCCTAATCTTGTCTTGCATCATTGGCAGCGGTATTCAACCAGACCTTGCGCTGAACAAAAGGGTAGGGCCATGGCTTTAAAACAAACCACTGTTCAATCCTCAGTTCAAACTGTAGTCAGTTAATGCCAAAGCATGGTCCAACTTTCAAGGAGTTATGAGGGAACCCTTATTAGTAAGAGGTGCGTCTTGTTTCGAGGGAGGTTCATTGACTATGGTCAGGAGCATAGAGCTGCCAATACTAGAACCATTGCTGAATGGGGGTGGGGGCCTTTGAGGAAGGTTCTCAGCCGCCTTCAAGGGCCACAGGACTTTGTAGCAGGTGCATTCGTGCGTACGATCATTCGCTCCTCCAAGCTCACTGTGGACCTCCTTTTTAATAGGCGGAAGATCCAGCATTCAAATTGCCACATAGTGTATTTGTTATGATGACCTTACTTGCCTCAGATTGAAAGAGTGCATGGTCACTTCAGGTGGGAGTACTCGACAGGCACACAAAAGGCGTCTCTTACATATATGGCAGGGATATATAAGTCAATGGTACAGCAGGAGGGCAGCTGAGGAAACTAGGAAGGGCGATCAGTTAGCCTTAGAACTCTGCTACTGACCACATCAGGACAAGTGTGCGTGTCGATTTGAACATATGCTTGACAGTTTTTGGTAGGCTGGCCTACACACGGGTGAGCTGCGCATGGGTGGTGTGAGCACTACTAGTTGCTCCTGGGCCACTCCTTGATGATATCTGGTCCAGAATCATTGTTAAGACTCACTAAGTTCACCCTTCGTTAGGAGGGAGAGAGGGTCATTCCCTAATTCCCGCGATAATGGAGCTTCACCCTGTGGCAGGAATCGGAAGTGGTAAAGCCTGAGTCAGAAGGGCCTTATGCCACTTAACATGATGTAACTGCAAAATGACTTGCACTGCTTTTATATGACTAATGGTATTTATTTTATCTCCTTTCAAATCTGATGATTAGGTCACATGGCTAAAGCCAGTGCTTGGATCCTTGTTCACGCCTCCAGGTGGCATTTGAAGTCAACTTTGGCAGCTACAGCCTCGGGCAGTCATCACCATACGCATAGGTGGCAAATGTTTTTTTTAGCAATTCTTAGAGGATATTCCTGACGCGTGAACTGAGGAGTATACTAAGTCTGTTATTTCATGGTCTCAGGTTGTCCTGGGGAGTTGTTTCTAGGTGGCACCTAGCAGCAGGCTAGAATAAGATGGTCTGGCCATTTGAAGGCAGCACATTTGTCCTTGCACAGTGATGTGGTTCATTGGTTAGCCTGGGGGCTACAAGTCTGGTATGAAGCCCGTGGAGGGCATCAGCTACATGGCAGTTCTTGCAGAACTAAGTAACAGAATCTGGGGGGAGCCCTGGTTGGTCGGAAAACCACCCAGGCCTGTGGTGGAGGAGGAGGAGTCATGTTTGGCCACTAAAAACAGGTAGACAACATTGGCATCAAGAATATGTGTAGGCGAATTTAGGATGGAATTGGATTTTTAAGCATTTAGCTCAATCTGGAGCAGAGGTACTGCGGTCACTACTGGAAGGCTGGGGACGCCCGCTACCGCAACTGTACATAGCCAGCAGGGGTACTCCATTACTAGGCCCTGGGGATATGGTGGGCTGGTATAGGTACCAAGGCATGGCCTGGTTGGCCAAGGCCACCTCCCAATGGGTGCCAGTGGGAATCCCTGTATTGGATAGCTCTGGCATGGTTGTTTGGGGGTACAGCTGTTATGCTGGCCCAAGCTCCCTCTGTCTTGAGGGGGCAAGTGAGTTTGCCTTGTAGAAGACAAATTATGGAGGGACCAGCAAGGTGTTGCCCTGGGTCCAAGTCAATTTACGTCAATTAAATCAGTCAGCACCACAAGGGCCTGTGGGGTGGTCAATCATGACTACTTAACTTGATATGAAATTCCATGTATTCATGTATTAGCTATGGAGTATTTGCTAGGAGATTTTATGTATTAGATACACCCATGCAAAAAGTATGCTGTACTATACTTATCATGGTATTTATATTCAGAACAAAATATTTGTCGTGTTTATGAATTGTAATAAATACGGCCGGAGAAGGTTATATTCTCTAACGCAAGAAAATGTGCTTGCATTGGGTCCTTCCTGTATAATTTGCCATATGAAGGGTGAGTAATTGTATGACTGGTTGGGGTACGACCGGTCTCGCTGTAGTCCCCCACCTGAGGGAATGAAGTGAAAATATGGTAGCCTGCAGAGGCTTAAGGGTGAGGAGCATTTATTTTTAGGGTTAAAACGCTGTAGATTAAAAGCAGAGTTAGTAGACACAGGTGCAAAGGAAATCATGAAAAGACATCCGATTTGAGAGGACATGGGAAGAGAGAACTGGTGGTTTGGTGATTTGGGGACTGAGGAGGTCACACGGTGCATATAAAGAGCTGGCTCTTTTGATTATGAACATTAAAAAATCATCATGATCTTATTCAGCGTTTTCAATCTTCAAAGGGTGCTTCATTATTTTTTCTATGCCAGACCTTAGCTCTTCCTCCTCACACTGAACATAAAGAATTGAAAAAATTGAATTTATCACTGTTCCTAATAAGTGATATTCTTGAATTAGAATATCACAGATATGAACCAGTATGGCTCTACATGAACATGCAAGTTGCTACGGATTAAGCCAGTTGATGAGAATAAACAGTCATTAAGGCACTGTTTCTGCTAAAAGTAATATTATTGATAGTGGACAATCTGAAGACCATGTGTCCGGACCTGTGCATGCAAAAGAATGATTTACATGTATGCTATTAATACATCATATGAAACTTGTCATGTATTCGATTTCTGTGCATTTATTGCTTCACATGTTTATTTATGTTTGCCTAAAATTAATATAGTATAATACTTCTGGACTTTCTAAATCTCGGACGGTATTCCAAAGTTTTATCAATTCAATTTTCTCAGAAAATTTGAATTTGTGTTGTTCTATGTAGTGGTAGTACATCAAAAACTTTTTTAGAAAGTCCTTCAACATTTGTACAGTAATCTTGTGGCAGGTACACCTAAATAAAATAGAAATGTGAAAGGTTTTGTGGATTTAAGTGAACTTCAATTGTTGTGTCAATGAATCAGAGCTACATTTACAGACTAGCTGAATTCAGTTTTTTTATAATAAACAATTTATTAATGATTATTAATGTTTTTCATCTAACACTATGGTGATCATTATGAACATGGCGGTCTGGACCGCCACGCCGGCGGTCATTACCGCCAACAGCATGGCGGTCCAGACCGCCATATTCTGAACATGGTAGTGAACTGGCTGCAAAGAAGCCAGTTTACTACCACCCACTGCCAGGCCACAGTCCACTGCTGAGCTGACTATGAGCACATTCGGCCCGGCGGTGGAGGCAGGACAGGGGGTGGGATTACGATCCCTATTCCACCAGGGATTCCCTGGCAAATTACCCCGCCAGGGAATCCCTGGCAGAATGCATACGGGTGACAGGAATCATCATTCCTATCACCTGTATGTGACATGCCTGGCCCCCTCCCTCCCTTCCCACTACACCTACCCACCCCCCAAACCCCTAGAACAGCCCCCATCCCCAAACTCTGAAAACCGACCCTCCACCCCCAAAAACCCATGTAGGTCCTCCCACCCCGACCCTCACCATCCCCCACCCCTACATACAGGTCCCCCAAACCCCAACCCCCCACATCCACATTCACGGACATGAACACATGCCTACATGCACCCAGACATACATGCACCCAGACACACATCCCCCACCAGACACCTACGCACATCCCCGTGCACCCACACCCTCCTACACACATTCCCTCTCCCCCCTTCCCTTTCAGACAGCACTTACCTTATCCATCGCGCTGCTCTGTGAGGGAACGGGCTCCCTGGATGCTGCTCCTCTGCCATCGCCTCCTCTCCATACGTCGCCACGCCAAAAACTGCTTCATAATAGGCATGGGATGTAGGGAGTAATGTGGCGGTGAGGGTGGAGCAGCATCTACCCCGCCAACTATTGCCAGCATGGTGGGCCTTACCACCACCAATGGCGGTGAGCCACCATGCGTCCTTATTTGGCGAGTCTTTTGTTGACCGCTGGCACGGTAGATGGCAGGGCAGCTCGCCATCTTAATAATGAGGGCCTATGTGTTTAAAAGGGGCAAAACCTCAAGCAAAGTTTTTATTGTAGTGGATAAGCAGAAATAGCCTTTAGGAAGTATAAGGTTTTCACCAGTCCCTCAGAATTATATTTTTTAGCATTAGATAGTGCTGCAACTAAATCTTGATGCAATTTAACAGTATATCTGTCAAAACCTAAGTTTGTCTCTCATATTTCTTTAGATTGTAAGCAGTTTCTTAGGAGAAAGCATACTTGCTGTTAGGAGCTGATTTTACATTTGAACTCAAACAGAAATCTTCAAATCTGATGCTGTATCGGTATCATAAAAGCCAACTGGCATGTGTCCCTATTTTCTATTACTTATATTCCAAGATTTGTACTATTGTGTTAGATGTCTGACCTTATTATTACCCAGAAGAGAGCCATTCTATGAATAGAAAACCATAAATTAATTCCACTGAAGTTACTGTCTTGGTAACATTCCTTTCTGGTTTACGCAGAGGAACCTATGATACTGATTTTCCTTTTGATATCAATACTTTGAAAGTATGGTTCGATTAGCAAATGTCAAGAGCAAACTGTAGCATAGTGTTATTTCTCAATTACTACTGGTCAAACAGGATTTTCATCAGCTATGGAACAATACTGTAATTAATGGGACTGTTGTACAAGTTACTTACCTTTGGTAATGATATATCTGGTAGAGACATATTCTGGTTGCAGATACCTTACCTTTGAATTCCCCCAGGCGTCAGTCTGGATCTGAGATTGTTCTTCGAGCAGTACCTCTGCGCACCGTCAGGTGGCGTCGGTCGACTCCACAGGCGTTGTTGGCGTTGCGGTCGCCGTGATGAAGTCGCAGTCGTATATAGGCGCCAACCCGGCATGCTGACGTCAGTTTCTTTTCACACCTTTCAACACCAGTAGTACGGAACTATGAAGAACAATGGAATAGTGCGCCAAAACGAAGGTCTTTAAAGGGAAGTTCCTGTCCCTAGAAATCAGTTTGCAGTGCAGGGAGGATGGGCGGGTTGGTAAGGAATCTGCAACTAGAATATGTCTCTACTAGATATATCATTACAGAAGGTAAGTAACTTGTACATCTGATAGAGACTTCTAGTTGCAGATTCCTTACCTTTGAACAGATACCCGAGCAATACCATCCCCGGTGGTGGGCTGCAAACCAAGATCACACCAAGAAGTCCAGCAGGACCGAACAGCCAAAGTAGCTGTCCCTGCGGACCTAACTGTCCAGGCAGTAGTGTCTAGTAAAAGTTTGCAGAGATGCCCATGTTGCTGCCTGACATGTCCAGGACTGGAACGTCCTGTGCTAGCGCTGTGGTAGCAGCAGTACTCTGGTGGAGTGAGCACGCAAGCCTTCAGGGGGTTGCTTCTTAGCCAGAGCATAGCACATTTTGCTGCATAACAGCACCCATCTTGAAATGGTCCTCTTCTGCACCACCTTCCCCTTCTTTGCACCCACATATCCCACAAAGAGTTGATCGTCCACCCGGAAGTCTTTGGTACGATCAAGGCAGAACACCAATGTTCTTTTGGGATCCAGGCACTGGAGCCTCTCCTCTTCATGTGAGGGATGTGGGGGTGCATTAAAGGTAGGCAAAGTGATGGACTGCCAGACATGGAAGGGTGTCACTACTTTAGGTAAAAAAGAAGCCGTTGTGCGAAGTACCACTTTGTCAGGGTGTATTGCCAGGAAAGATGGTTTAGATGAAAGAGCTTGGAGCTCACTTACTCTCCGGGCACAGGTGATGGAAACTAAGAAGACAGTTTTGATGGTTAAGAGCCGTAAAGGGCAGTTGTGAAATGGCTCGAATGGGGCACACATAAGATATGTTAAGACTAGGTTCAGATCCCATCTGGGGCACGATGAATGGGATAGGAGGAAAAAGATGTGTGAGGCCTGTAAGAAACCTCTCAACAATGGAAGATTTGAATAAAGAAGGTTGATCTGGTAACCTCAAGAAAGCAGAGATAGCAGACAGCTATCCCTTAAGGGTGCCCAGGGTAGAGCCTTGCTGGGCAAGGGAAAGTAGAAAGAGAAGAACTTGAGAGAGAGGAGCAGATAGAGGATCGACAGATTTGTCGATGCACCATGCCACAAATTTATTCCGACAAGCATATACAGTTTTGGTTGAGAGACGCCTGGCTGCCAAGATGACGTTACAGACTTTGGGTGGCAAGTCATAATACGTCAACTGTCGCCACTCAATCTTCACACAAGGAGCCGGAGGGTGGAAAGGTTCAGGTGGATGACCCTCCCCTGTTTCTGCGACAGAAGATCCTCCCGAAGAGGCAGTCTAATCGGAGGAGTTATGGCTATGCTCAAGAGCTCAGGATACCAGACTCTTCGTGCCCAGTCCAGAGCCATCAGGATTACTTGGGCCCGGTCTTGCCTGATCTTCTTCAGAACTCTGGGCAGAAGTGGTATGGGCGGAAAAGTGTACAAGAGACCCGAGTTCCACTCGTGATGAAAAGCGTGCCAAGCGAGTGCCGCCTTGGAAACTCTAACACGCAAAACAGCTGACATTGCATGTTCTCTACGGAGGCGAACAAGTCTAACCAAGGTTCTCCTCACTGAAGGAGGAGACCGTGCGCCACCTCCGGATGGAGACGTCATTTGTGACTGAATACGCATTGTCGGCTGAGTCTGTCTGCTCTGGCGTTCAGGGAGCCTGCCAGGTGTTGAACCACCTGGGAAACGCACTGATGTTCCAGCCAAGTCCAGGTGCAAAGAGCCTCCTGACAAAGGGTCTACAACCCCACTATGCCTTGTTTGTTGCAGTACCACATGGTGGTGGTGTTGTCTGTGAACACCTGCACTGCTTTCCCTTTGAGAGAGGGAAGAACTGCTTTTAATGCTAGAGAAATTGCTTGGTGCTCCAGAAGGTTGATATAGAGCCTGGTTTCCACCAGAGACCAGAGGCCTCTGACCTCCGCCTCTTCCATGTGGCTGCCCGATCCCAGGAGTGACTCATCTGTCACCAATGTAAGATGTGGTTGGGGAAAGGAGAGGGATCTGCCTTTGACCCAGTCCTGATTCATTAACCACCACTACAGGTCTTTCGCAGTTCCTTCCAAGGTCTGGACCTTGTCGGAGAGATTCCCCTAATGCTGCACCCACAGGAACTTCAGGCCCCACTGAAGAGCCCGTATGCGCCATCTGGCCTTTTGAACTAGCAGTATGCAGGAGGCCATGAGGCCCAGCAGCCTTTGTCATTCTCACCGAAATCCACGATGGAGGCTGAAACATCTGTATCATAGCCCAAATATCCTGGACTCGCTTTTCAGGAGGATACGCCAGAAACTGCACTGTACCCAGAACAGCTCCAATTAAAGGGAGCGTCTGAGAAGGAGTCAGGTGTGACTTCGGCACGTTAATAGTGAACCACAGCGAATGCAAAAGGTTTGCCGCAGTCTGGAGGTGGGAGACGACTGCCTGGGGTAAGTTCGCCTTCAACAGCCAATCGTCGAGGTAGGGGAAGACTGGAGACTTAAGAAGGTGAGTGACCTGCATCCGGTCGCTGGTCACTGAAACGTACGTCGGCACTATTACAAATGAATAGGACACTTGTTGTGACCAACATGGACATTTTTCTGCAATCAAAAATTAATTAATTTGTCTAACATGAGGAGGGACCAAAGGACACATTTGATAAATAAAGAAGAACTAATGAATCTGAAAGTTGGAGTAATAAGAGAATATAATAGATATTGAGAACCCCTTCTGTTGGGCTTGTTTATATTGGCAGATTACGCCATCATTTGAGAATTATCTTGTTGTGTTATTACTGGCGAGACCGAGTGGCCGGCCAGACATTCTTGTATACTGTAGCACTTTGGACCTAACTCTTGTTGGCCCAAATGAATCTAGTTGAGCCTTTACACCTTTTAATATGGTATGAGTGAAGTGAGTATGATTGAGATTTCTGTGTTTTAGTATTTGCTAGCTTTCCAGGGTGAACACTGTAGTTGTTCATCAGATTGCAATTTATTATTGTTATTGTTTTGGCTTTAATTGAATTTGAGTATATTTATATTTAAATAAATCCATTGTCGTGTATTCTCATTTGATATTTTTTCATGTCTTTTCATACTTCTGGTCTGCCATCCTGAGATCTCCTTTTTGGATACCTTGGATTCCCTGTCTGGTACCCAAGGTGTCCTTGGACATTTTTCTCCATTTTGAGGGGAATACTGGAACCCCTAACCTGCGCAGGTGAGTTGCCACCTCTACCATCACTTTCGTGAACACCCCAGGGGCACTGGTAAGGCCAAAAGAGAGCATGGTAAACTGAAAGTGCTCGTGACCTACCATGAATCGTAGGTAACGTCTGTGGGCCGGCAAAACCGGGATGTGTAAGCATGTGTCTTGCAAGTCCAATGCTATCAATCAGTCTCCCGGGTCCAGGGCAGTTAGGACCTGAGCCAATGTCAACATTTTGAACCAGAAAGTAGCTGGAATAACAACCACGACCTACTTATGGCAGAGGGACCCTCTCTATAGCTCCTTTGGCCAAAAGGGCTTGGACTTCCTCTTGGAGAAGCGCCATATGGTCCTCCAATAGGCGATTGTATGAAGGTGGCATGGGTAGAGGAGATGTCTCGAAGGGGAGGGAGAAGCCCATTCAGATGATCTGGAGGACCCACGTGTCCAAGGTAATGGATTGCCATTGGGGCAGGTGATGGCGAATCCTGCCACCAACTGGTTCCTGGTGTACCCGCGGACTAGGAAGGTTTGGAGGCTGAGGAGGGGGCAGAAGTGGACTGGGCGACCCCCTGGCTCCCTGATCCCCAGGAACGTGGGTTCCAGCATCCGCGCAGGGGCTGTCCAGCATGCGTGAGTCAATGGCTGGGAGGGGAAGAACGCCATTTGGTGGCCCTTCCGTAGCCACAAAAGGTGCAAATGGCGGACTGGGGTCTCGGAGCAGGCGCAAGGACCATGCCGTGGTTCGGGAATCCTTGAAGCGCTCAAGCTCCAAAGAGACGTGCCATCAAAGGGCATGTCCATTAGAGATTGCTGGACATCCTCTGAGAAGCCAGATGTTCTCAGCCAGGCGTGGCATCTCAATGCCACCGTCGATGCAACCGATCTGCCCAGAGAGTCAGTGGTATCCAGCCCACAATGAATCCTGAACTTTGCTGCGTCGCTCCCATCTGTCACGGCTTGGGAAAGGACAGTCCGGGCCTCCTCTGGAACTGTAGGCAGCACTTGTGCAACTGTATCTCAGAAAGTATGTGAATCGCAGCCCAAAAGGCATGCGGTATTCAGGGACCGCAGCGCTAGACTGGTGGAAGAAAACATCTTCTTCCCCAAGTTGTCCAGTCTTTTTGATTCCCTATAAAGGGGTGCGGTAGGGAATGCGCCCGATGAGGATGAAGCCTGGATGACAAGGCTCTCAGGTGTGGGATGCCGAGTGAGGAATTTAGGTCTGATGGTGCAGGTCTATGGTGGTGTGCAATCGTCCTACTCACAGGAGCCCCTGTGCTGGGTCTGGACTAGGTACCCAAGAGGACGTCCGTCAGTGCTTTGTTAAACGGGAGAAGAGGTTCGGAAGAGGAAGGACCCGGTTGAAGCACCTCGGTTAGGAGATTAGTCCTAACCTCCACAGAACGAAGCTCGAGATCCAAGACCTCAGCCGCCCTTCTTATCACCATAGAGTAAGAAGCTGCCTCCTCCGTAGCCTTGGAAGGGGGAGAGAGCATGCCAGTGTCAGGGGAGGCGTCCAGACCACTGGCGTCTCACAATTCCTCTACCAAGCCCATGTTAGGGTCAAGCTGGTATTCCAAAGGGTCCAGTTGCCCCTCTACACTCTCCCCGTAGCCATACCCAAAGGTATCAGGGTCTGGATCAACCCTGGGCCCTGGAGACCCTATGGAGAACGCAATCAGCGTCGATTGACGCTGTTCCGGCTCTGGGTCGTTGGGTATAAGTATAGGATCTACTTTGATTCTGGGCACAATCAGCATCGGGAGCATCGCCGTCTGACCAGACGCTGAGGAAGGTTGCGCTGGTACGACCAGCATCGGGATGGATCCAGAAGTGAATCCAGAGGGACCCTCCAGAGTCTGGGCTGAAGCCGACGACTTGGAACCCGAGGGGGCCCCTACTGACGCACCTGGGCCCGAGGGCGCAGAGGGTGGGTCAGTCTGCCCAAAAATGAGGCGCATGACCTCATAGAATTCTTTGTTGGGCAGAAGTGGCGCTGGCTCCCGGGAAGTCAGGGAAACGCAGCACAGCACGATGCAGGCTCCGATGACGGAGGCCTAGAGCGTCGACACTCTTCTTGAGTCATATCATCCGATCGACGGGGTGAGGTCAAAGAACATTTATCCTTCTTCGGCTTCTTTTTCTTGTGATCAGAGGGCTTCGAGGACAAAGAGTAGTGGCGACTCCGCGGGCAGTCTCGAGAGCTTCCTCTCGAGCGAGTGTCGGGCCGCCAGCAGTTTTAGGGACCGCTCCCTCAAAGATTTCAGATTCATGGCCCAACACTCAAAACATGACTTTGGGTCATGGTCGTGCTCCAAGCAATAGAGACACATGAGGTGCTGATCCGTCACCGACATAGTTCCGTGAAAGGAGTCGCAGGGTTTGAAGCCAGTCTTAGATGACATCCCTCGATGCTTCCACAATGTTGTCACAAAAAGTTTGACAACAAAAAGTCTTTGATAGTCCAAAAATGACTGAGGTAGCTCTTTCTCCAGATCTACGTGAAGGCTGGCGTGGAAAGAAAAAAACTGACGTCAGCGTGCCGTGGTGGCATTTGTATATGACCACGACGTCATAACGACGCCAACGACACTCACAGAGATAACTGATGCCACCTGACGGCGTGCAGAGGTACTGCTCAAAGAAAAATCTCCGGATCTAGACTAACGCCTCGGGAAATTCAAAGGTAAGGAATCTGCAACTAGAAGTCTCTATTAGATTTTGACGGTCTACAGTGCATTCCGACATACACTTGTACGTTATGACATGTCCTCTTACATACAAAGGAAAAATCATCATGACAGGAACTAATAGATGTTCTCCAGTATATCTACAGTTACAGAATGGTGGTCCAATATTTCTACTGATTTTATCATGAAACTCTCAGTTTGAAGGTGTAACATAATAATTGTGACTGCTGACACTAAAGGCTAATTTTTCATCTTCATGGTTTACTTCATAAGTAGGTACATTTTGATATTTTAGAAGGCATCAGATTGTAAAAGCACATACTGTCCCATAAACCCTTTTCTGTGCTAACTACTTTAATTAATCTTAAAGGCAATGCCAACAGAACGCAGACGCCTACAGAGTCTGTTGATAAGTTTGCAGTACTTTTCCATAGTAAGATTCATTTAATCTATTGAGATGTAGCAGTGGTCTAAGTCTCTTTAGCTCTAGCAGCTGGTATGGTTTCTCCATCTAATGATCCTATAAGACAGTTATCTTTTAGTATGCCAAACCAAGACAAAGGATTTATTTATTTAGTATATTAAATTGAGCTCGCAGCTGGATTCCTATCAGGCATCTATCTGGCTGCACCTTATATCAATCATTTCTAGCACAGCACTGCACTGAAATTTATTCAAGCATCTCCACTTTGGCGGTACATATATACATGAAAAGTAGGAGTTACATCCGCTTTATTGAAGCCCAACTAAGAAACAGAAGACATCAACTATGGTCCTACTCGTCTTCCAGCATTGGGTAAATGTAAGACAAAGTTGTGGCATAGCAACTATCTATTTTATAGACAAGAATACATTCTAAGTGATAGGTAATTTGGTGTTAGTCAAAGAAGATGCACAGAAACAGCTAAGCTGCTTGCTGAGGATGAGATTCACCACATTATAGGTGAGGCTGACACAGTAGAGCCTCACTGTTGCCTTCTACCATACTAGCCAATCTTTTGAAGGAGACAGAAATAGCAGGCTCAATCCTCAAGTGGTATCTCTCATTCCTTGAAGCACGGGTCCAATCTGTTCGCTGGTTAATTTTATCAGCTAAAGTCAAGTCTACCCTGGTGGTTCCAAGGGGTATATCCATTGTCATCTTTGGTTTTCAGCCTATATATCTTTCTCTCTATCAACATGTATTCAATTTAGTATTGATTGCACTTTAGAAGTAATAAAATAATGACGTAAACAATCAGTTTTACTATGTATTGGGAAATTAGCTGGGAGGTCCATTAACCTCAGGTTACCATAATCTATCAACCTCTGAATCAGGCCCTGGATCAATTTATACAATATTTTGTAAATAGCATGCTGCCAAATGTGAAGATGTGGACGACAATGGGTGAATTTGCATGTACAAAAATGACATACTCATACGTCTCTCAATTTGTTTTGTTCATAAGGCCTTTGTTAAAGAGCTTTGCTTGACTGCTCATGGAAAGCATGATGCAGCTGATGGGTACTTTTGGCTGCTTTTTCATGGAATTTAGAACACTGTGAGTTGTAATGTACAGTATGTCAAGGATGCTATGAAGACTGTTGTATGTCACTATAATCCTGTTCCATTTAATGTTCTTGGGGATACTGTGTGGCCATAGTTGTGTGTTTTGTCTGTTCATTCTTTATCTACTAAACTGACACCTTGTTTTATAGTCACTTTGACTGGACGTGTTGGATTAATGCTTCAGTTATCTGGTTACATTTTTCCCATCTTTGTGTGCTAATCAGTTTTTCATGTTTCACAAGACTCCTTATGTTCACACTGCTGCTATGTGTGAACGATTAAATCCTTCTATATTTGCAGATGTAAGTCCTGAATCAGAAGGAGAGAATATTTGGAATTGTCATATTTTTCCTGTGCAGTTGCAATTGGTTTGGGAAGGATTACTTTTCCATTGACCATTCATGAGAACCAGCTTCGATTATTCTGGGCTTTTTTGTTGTAGTTGTGTTTGCATTCTTCCTTAGAAGCCTAGAGGACCAGGAGTTGCTGGTGTGTATACTGTTATTGTTTGCCTTGGATTGTGTCCAGTGGTCCAGATGTTGATGAATATATTTGGAATACCTCTTCAGTGCCTGGGTATTTTGTCACCATTTTAATGTCTACAGATATGCCCCTGTAACATTCCTTGGCACTTGCACTGCTGTTCATGATGCTCAGTTTCAAATCTACAACTTGATCTCTCCTTTATACCTGATCATATATGAAGGCAGAGAGGCCACGCACACATACTGCACTCTTGCATTGAAAGTCTGAACCGCCTAGACACTGCTCATTTGCACTGATGTATGCAGTACTTGTGTTATTCACTGGGTGTTCCTTTTATTGTTGTGTGCTTTTGGCCATGTCTGATGATTCACACTGTAGGTCACAGAACAGGTGGGACAGCTTAGCATATCACACCTCTTTCCATGGTGGCTATTGACAAAGAGTTACCACTGTCAGAGACTACTGCAGGTTCCTTACACAATCATGGTGACTGAGGCATAATTATGGGAACAGTGCCCAGAAGTCCACGCGGGTTGTGATGGAAGCTAGTTTTCTCATTCTGGTCAGTGCCCATGAACTTACCTGATTTGTAAGTTTTGGCATATTCTGAAGACGTTATCTCTAGCAATCTGAGTTGTTTGCTATAACATAGACTCTGTTTTATTGATGCTGACCTAAGATATCCTGAGTAAGTCTACTTATGAGTAACATCATATTGCAGATGGCAAATATATGTCTACCGGAGATGTATACTTTTTTAATGAAAATGTTAACAAAAACAATTTTTTTAAAATGATGCAATGGAAGCAGTAGCATTGCTTGCTTCAGAACATGGAGTCATGGACAAGAAGGGATTGTTTGTTTGCTACATTTTGCACTGGAAACAGATGTGAGCATCGGCTATTGAGATGCACACTGGGACTGGTCCATGATCACAAGAAAATGGTAATGAACAGAGATGCTCTGTCAATATAATTGGCTGGAAGACGTGACAGGTTCATTTGAAGCTGAGAGTTTAGCCAAAAAGGTGGGGAGATCTTCCAATTTTCTGCACATAGATGGAGTTTTTGTAATTTAACATATTAAACACCTGCAGGTCAATTTACTTTTTTAAGCATCACAGTGGTACATGGTTGAATAGCGAATCCAATAAACGATCCAACACAGTGATTCCCAAATGTTTAGAACCACACCCATTTTTTTTTAAAGAATAACATAAGTTTTCAACTCACCTAGCTGGGGGGGGGTTACTAAAGTATGTTGTTCTAAAAATTGGGTTGTGGTTCTAAAATGTTTGGAATGCACTGCTCAATAGCAGTGCTTTCCAACTTTTTTAGTGCCATAACCCACTTTTTAGAACAACATACTTTCACAACCCACCTAACTTTAATGGACATGAGGTGGGATGATTTATTTTACTATAGTAAGACATGGTTTTAAAATGCTGTGAATTACCAAAATAACATACTCTTAACATTGTTTTGTGCTCCTCTCTAACAGCAATTAGTTGTAAATGTCACAACGTTGACCATGCCCTTTGATATGTCTTTATTGCACTGTGGCCAAGATATTAATCTGCATCTAAAATTGGCAGATGATGAATTGCACTGGAGCTGGAACAACTTTCGGAGTGGGGTTCTGGACTGTGACATCTGTTCACTAAAATCTCAAGGCTTCTGAAATACCTTGGTGCTGATAAGTGATTTTAGCAAATTTGATAGACCTCTTCTGCAGAAGAGTATGGGGTAAGGCTTCATAACAATTGTTGTGTTAAAATGAGCCCCAGTGATAAATTTTACACTCCATATATATTTCAGTTTTATATAGTGTGAACACTGCCCGAGGCCACTGTTATATATTAGTGGAAATTGTTTATAATGATAATGAGATTTATGTTTAAATGAGGCTAAATGTGATGAGCAGCAATCATGGTAAGATGAGTGAATCCCCCAAAGTAGGACTATAGTAACAAGACATTTATCATCATGTCATAACATAAGCTTCCCAGTTTGGATTGATTTAGAGATAGATGTGAATAATATCTTAATTTCCGGAGTTTTTTGCACAGATGGTAATGTATTTTTGTATAATTGTGATGGGTGGAATCCTTTGTTTTTAACATTCGGTTTTTGACTATACCACATGTCCCATAATGCATCAGAATGGGTAGTAGGGAAGAGACTATAAATATTAGACATTCAAAAAATATTGAGATACTGTGAACAAGACCAGTAGGTAGAAACGCGTCAGTGGTGATGGTTGGTGACTTTTTTTGACTGCAAATAAAGAAAAGAGTACATTTTTCTCCTGGAGTGCCTTGCTGCAGCTGTTATCAACTGTTTGTTTTGGAGTTGTTTGGAGGAAAGGGCCATTCCTCATGACTGCACTGAGAGACAAATCTCTCAGGCGCTACCTTTGCTTGAAAACAAATTAAATGTATGTGGAGGGGGGCTATGGGGTATGAGAGGCACCTTTGCTGGGTGGTACTGAGGGAATTAGAAGAGGAGGTCATGGGAGGCAGAGCACCAAAAATGACAGTCGCACTGGGTGCCACCAGCGCTAAAGACTTTGATGATGGGTATGTGGTAAGGTGAAGTAATAGTGTGTCTTTTTTGTTTTTTTCAGTGTCTTCAGAGAATCTGCTGAATCAGAGAATCAGCAAAGGTAAGGTGATGACATTTACTATTGGACACATCACACAAACCCACCCACGAGCAATTTTGTGACTCTATCTACCTTCTACGTAGGCTAGTACTTTAGAGGGACAGTTTAGCCAGTAGCAGAGATGGCGTCTTGTTGGATGACTGCTGCTCAAGCCCTAACTCAGATTATGGAGGATAGCTCTGAGGCAGGATCGGAGACTGAGACAGCATCTGAGGGAGAGGAAAATGGGGCAGAATCTGGGAGTTATTTTTCAGTATGCAGAGTCTATTCCAACACCACCTCTTCCAGTGATTCTGAGGGAGACGATGATGACAGTCAGGCTGTCCCTTCGCAAGCACAGTCTGTGCAGTAGGACAACAGCAGGTTAGCCCAACCCAGAGAGCAGGTGCGTGTGGCGGCAGGGACAGAGAGAGTGCTCTCTGGGCAGCCCCCCGATTTAGTTCAGCCCCAAATTCCACCTTTTTACTGGTGACGCTGGATGTATGGTCGATACAGCCAACTTTTTGCCAGTCGACTACATCCATCTATTTTTGGATTTTGACTTCCTTCAGGAAATTGTGCAGCAAACAAATTTGCGTGCAGACCAATTTCTGAGGGAGCATGGAGTCACTCTAGGGCCACGTTCTAGGACACGCCAGTGGACTCCCACTTCGATAGCGGAGTTGAAGATATCTTTGGGCCATATGCTCAAAATGGGGTTAGTGCAGAAACCCCCCTTGCAGTCCTACTGGATGACTCACACGGTTTGGGTAACCCCCATCTTCGCACCATATATGAGCAGAGATCGTCTTTTGCTACGACAGCGCGTGCTGCAGTTCAATGATAATTCTGCTGCATTGCCCCGGGACCATCCAGATCAGGACAGGTTGTTCAGAATTCAGCCTGTCGTGGAACCTTTCTTTGCCAGGTTTCCAGAGATCTATACTACTGGAAAGAATATAGAAGTCCATGAGTCCTTGATCCTGTAAAAAGGACGGCTGCTGTTCAGACAGTACATTGCGAGCAAAAGAGCTTGCTATGGCATAAAGCTGTACAAGCTGTGTGAGAGCTCCTCTGGCTATGTGTACAGCTTGAGAGTGTATACAGGAAAGGACTACCCTAAACCATGTAGGTTGCTCTCCCACGTTAGGAGTCACAGGTAAGACTGTATGGGAACTTGTCCAGCCACTCCTTCACAAAGGTTATAACCTTTATGTGAACAATTTCTATACAGGAGTAGAGCTGTTCAGTGAGCTCAGCAAGGCTGGCAGTGTGGCCTGCGGTACACTTTGCTCCAGAAATCCCAGAGCACTGAGTTGTGTTCCAACGATCTGCCCGCAGTCAAGTTCTTGGATAGGCGTTATGTATACGTGCTCACTACAATTCATGATGAGAGCACTTCCCCCATCACGGTTTGGGGTCAGATGGCCGAAGTTCACAAGCCCATCTGTGTAATTGATTATAATAAGTATATGAGCGGAGTGGACAAGAATGACCAGGTTCTTCAACCATAAACTGCGTGTCGTATAACTCGCACTTGGTACAAGAAACTGTTTACCCTCCTGGTCCAGATGGCAACATACAATGCGTATGTTGTTTATGGTCAGACAACCACAGGAAGACTCATGACTTTCCTTGACTTCCAGTTGTCAGCAATTGAAATCCTCACTGCTGTTACAGAAGCAGCAGCAGCCTCCACCTCATATGTTCTGGAGGATGTGACAAGGCTGCAGGAGCGACACTTTACTGATCGCATTCCTAAAACGTCGAAAAAGGATCGTCCATGTCGTTGCTGTAAAGTGTACTCGAAGCATGGAAAGCGGCAGGAGAGTCGGTATTACTGTTACCACAGCCCATCTCAACCAGGCCTCTGTGTCCCTACTTGCTTTATGATGTGTCATACTAAAGCAAAGTTCTGGGAAATCGACTGAGGTGGAGCTGCCGTTGGGTAATCCTTTCAGTGGATGTGCATGGATACCGAACGTCCATTGGCCACTGCTTCATTAGGCAAGCAACCACAGAATTTTACTTCATCTACTTCAGGAAATCATGAACTTCCTTATGACCTGCTTGACACCTATATCCACCGTCAGAACGTGGTAGGTGTTCTGTTCAATTAACGTGCATTATAGCCCCCATCCTGCACATACTAGTGGACAGAACATATGCCACATTGTCACAGATTACCCTGTTAAAAGCATCACTGAATTTTTAAGTGCTTGTTAGGTAACTTATATATGCTACACAAGGACCACCGTGATTGTCAACAAGAACCAGAGTAAATGTAATAAGTCAAAAAAAGTCCTGTCAGACATATTCACCAACATTCTAATTGTTTGAAAGTGTGCAAACTCAATTTGTAGCTTCACTTTCAAAGCAAAAGTTTGTCTGCCTTAGTTTCAACAGTAGATATGCTTGCTCAATTCGAGGAATAGGCCTCCCAAAGCATACTCGGACACCCCCAACTTGCATCCACAAACTAGTATAGGTTCACTTGGCAATTAAACAGGATTAGTCATGACTCTGATGAGGACAGACATATGAATGGGTAAGAAAAGCTTATGGTAGGTGTGCTGTCACAGGGCTATTGCACAGGTAGAAGGCAGGTAGTAAAGGAAGAACAAATGTACATCATTTACACCTATGCATTCAAACCCATTGGTGCTATCCCAGCACTGAAGGACAATTACATGTATGGTTCAGTGTTTGACCTGCTTTTCAAGTTCATCCTCCATCAGAACTTAGTAGATGTTCAATTTGCTGTATGATAAGTGCATTACAGTCACAGCACTGCACATAATGTTGGCTGGGACACATGCTACATTCTCACGGACTACCCTGTGTGCCAAACACTACCCTTTTTCATAGCCTATGACCTTCTCTTTAGGGAACACCACAAGAATTTCTCAGCATGTCACTCAGTTTGAGGAATTGCTTTGTACGGCATATTCGGACAACCCCAACTTGCATCCACAAACTGGAAGGAGTTGGATTTAGCACAGTGAGTGCGCTAAAGGCGCATGAAAAACATGTCTTCCTGAGCCTCAAGTGGCTGCCATTAGTAATGGTTCGTTACGCATGCTTTCGGTAATGTTCAGGAAGAAGGAGGCGGTTATTTGACAGGTGGTAAAATGTAGTCAAACTTATTCCATCCTGTGGCGTATGAATGTGATGGGCCCTTGTCTGGTAGCGTACGTTAATGTGAGTGCAGTGATTGGATGAATTGGGCCCCTGGCCGGCGGTATGAAAAAGTTGTTTGTTGTGTGTGCATGGCGTGTGAATGGACCATAAAGAGGTTGGTGCCTGGACGGGGCTTTATGGATCACCTTCAGAAGGCTTGGTTTCAATAATATTCAGATACTTTGATAAGTATTCATGCTTTGAAACCATCATTTCTGGAGGTGCTAAAACCAACCAGCGTGAGTGGTGGATTAACTTTAACATACTGGTACCAGAGGAGTCCAAGGGTGCAGGACTTCGTGGCTCTCACCAGTTTTCCTTCGCCCAGATCCCCTTGAAATCACAAACTTTGCTTAAAAAACACTTTTGCCTTGCATTTCAGGCAGGGGAAGTCCTGGAATCTGTAGGTATCAACACAATTTCTACCACCCAGCGTTCCACTAAGTCTCCAGAGAAAAACACTGCCTCAATTAAGTGGGTGGGCAAGTGACCGCAACCGGGAAGTACCCAAAACAGATTATGGAGACATCAAAATTACCTACCACAAAACAGCCTGGTTTTGTAAGACAGTCACCTGAGTATTTGGAATTGGGCTTGGCGGCCATATAGGGAAAACTACCAAACCCAGAAATTTCTGAAAACTAGACACCCAGGGCAGTCCACGGAAGTGTGGCGTGTTTGGATTTCACAAAGTTTTCTTACTCAGAATACCCTGCAAAAGTGAAACGTTGATTTAAAAACACTACTTTTCCTTGCTTTTTCATCACAGAAACTACAAGAATGTGCAGGGATCCACACAATTCCTACCACCCAGTGTATCTCCACTTGAATTGATAAAAACTCAACCCCACTTGTGTGCCTGTGCCTAGTGCCTGCATCAGGAATGGATCACTCCAGGGTTAACAGTAGCCTTCATGCAAGGACTATCATTGACCCTTGTGTGATCCATTCCTGTCGCGGGCACTAGCCTACCCACACAATTTAGGCACCTTTCTATCTGGAGACTTGGGGGAATGGTGGGTAGAAGGAAATTTGTGGCTCCCCTCAGATTCCAGAACTTTGCAGCACTGAAATGTGAGGAAAAAGTGTTTTTTAGCCAAATTTTGAAGTTTGCAAAGGATTCTGAGTAACAGAACTCAGTGAGAGCCCCACATGCCACCACATTCTGAATTCCCCTAGGTGTCTAGTTTTAAAAAATGTATAGGTTTGCTAGGTTTTGCAAGATGTCTGCTGAGCTAAAGGCCACAATTCACAGCTAGGCACTTTGCAAAAAACATGTCCGCTGTCTTAGGGAAAAGGTGATGTGCCCACGTTGTGTTTTGAGGCATTTCCTGTCACTGGCAGTGGGCCTACCCACACAGGTGAAGTATCATTTTTATTGGTAGATGTGGGGGAATGCTGGGTGGAGGGAAGTTTGCGGCTTCCCTCAGATTCCAGAACTTTGCAGCACCAAAATGTAAGGAAAAAGTGTTTTTTTGCCAAATGTTGAGGTTTGCAAAGGATTCTGGGTAACAGAACCTGGTGAGAACCCCACAAGTCACCCCATCCTGGATTCCTCTAGGTGTCTAGTTTTCAAAAACGCAGGTTCCGGCTAAGCTAGAGGCCAAAATCCACAGCTAGGCACTTTGCAAAAAACAGGTCAGTTTTCTTTGGGAAAATGTGATGTGTCCACGCTGTATTTTGGGGAATTTCCTGTCGCGGGCACTAGGCCTATTCACACAAGTGAGGTACCATTTTTATCAGGAGACTTGGGGAAATGCTGGGTGGAAGGAAGTTTGTGGCTCCTCTCAGATTCCATAACTTTCTACCACCGAACTATGAGGGAAAAGGTTTCTTTTGCCAAATGTTGAGGTTTGCAAAGGATTCGGGGTAACAGAGCCTGGTGAGAGCCCCACAAGTCACCCCATCCTGGATTTCCATAGGTGTCTAGTTTTCAAAAATGCACAGGTTTGGTAGGTTTCCCTAGGTGCCAGCTGAGCTAGAGGCCATGTCCACAGCTAGGCACTTTCCAAAAAACACGTCAGATTTCAGTGTAAAAATGTGATGTGTCCATGTTGCGTTTTGGGGCCTTTCCTGTCGCGGGCACTAGGTCTACCCACACAAGTGAAGTACCATTTTTATCAGGAGACATGGGGGAACACAGAATAGGAGAACAAGGGTTACTGTCCATTGTCTTTCTCTACATTTTCTCCTTCCAAATGTAAGACAGTGTGTAATTACGCAGTGTATTTGAGAAATGCCCTGTTATTCACATGCTAGTATGGGGACCCCCGAATTCAGAGATATGCAAATAACCTCTGCTTCTCAACACCTTATTTTGTGCCCATTTTGGAAATTCAAAAGTTTCCTTGATACCTATTTTTGACTCTTTATATTTTACTAAATAAATTGGTATATACCTGGTATACAATGAAAACCCACTGCAAGGTGCTGCTTCATTTATTGGCTCTGGGTACCTAGGATTCTTGATGAACCTACAAGCCCTACATATCCCCGCAACCAGAAGAGTCCAGCAGATGGAACGGTACATTGCTTTTGAAAATCTGACAGCGCAGAAAAAAATTACAGAGTAAAACGTGGAGAGAAATGGCTGTTTTTTCACCTCAATTTCAATATTGTTTTATTTCAGCTGTTATTTTCTTAAGTAAACTTTGTAGGATCTACACAAATGATCCCTGGCTAAATTTAGAATTGTATCTTCTTTTCAGAAATGTTTAGCTGTCCAGGATCCAGCATTAGTTTCACATCCATTTCTGTCACTATCTTGTAGGAGGCTAAAAGCACAAAAATAGTAAAAATGGGGTATGTGCCAGTAAAATGCAAAAATTCTGTTGAAAAATTAGGTTTTCTGATTCAAGTCTGCCTGTTCCTGAAAGCTGGGAAGAGGGTGATTTTTGCAACGCAAACTCTTAGTTGATGCCATTTTCAGGGAAAATAAACAGGAGCATTCTTCTGCAGCCCTTTTTTACCATTTTTCTGAAAAAAACGAAATTGTAGCTTTATTTTGGCTAATTTCTTGGTCTCCTCCAGGGGAACCCATAAACTCTGGGTACCTTTAGAATCCCTAGGATGTGGGAATAAAAGGACGCAAATTTGGCGTGGATAGCTTATGTGGACAAAAAGTTATGAAGGCCTAAGTGCGAACTACCCCAAATAGCCAGCTATTTGGTAGGGTTTTATTAAGGCTGTTACCATCGCCGAATGTGGTTGCCGGTGCATTCTTGCCTATGTAATCGGCTTCACAAACTGGAATTTTCCTCTTAATCTGAAACTGATGCCAGACTGTCAATGGTTTTCAGATCTCCAAAAGATCTGCCATTCAATATGAAGCAGTTCTTTGGGATAAGGAAAAAAAAATGGACTTTTTTTTATTCAAGATAAATGATCTTATTTGTTTTCACCCATGACACATTAAGTGATTGTGCAAACTAAAATACCTCAATATACACCGATGAATGATTGTATTTTCCTCAATGAGGCCAGCATAGATTATTACACATCCACATGCCAGACTATATAAATGAACAATAATTGCTCTGTTTGTTGATTCTAATCACTCTAAATGTAAATTGATGGTCATGGTAATGTAATCCTATTACTACACGTGAAGTTTTAATTTTGATGCTTATATATACCAGAATAATTGATTTTGCTGTGTGTACGTGTTTATTTATTAAGAATCCTTTTGGAGGACTGGAAGGCTTGCCTTTTAATTATGGGATTTTAGTGCCATTCTGGATTTTACCATGGCCGTAATATGTTTTCTAATGTTTAGGATTTTTGCTATGTTCGGATTTTTAGGGTAGAGTTTTCCTTTTTTAATCCAAACATTTTTTCTTCCACTCCTCTTTTTTTCGAAGTATGTCTTTTTCACTGCAAGTTGTCCTACTATTAAAGGGACACACACCTCTTTATTTGCTAATTTTTTAGCAGTTTGCAGGCTTCCGAAAGGGGCCTTTTAAAACCATTCTATCGTGGAACGCATTCCGATGTATTCTTAGCATCCTCGTGTAAGTTGATGGCCATGGTAATGTAATGCAATTATTACACATACTCATAATCATTTATCTAACTTTTTGATTTGTTGCCTAGTACATAGGACATAGAAGACCCAAAAGTGACTAGTTTGGTGAGGGGGATCTAGTGTGGTACATAATAGTTGAAATATCTGGCAGGCAAAATGAAAAATGATATCACAGATGAGGTGAAATGTTGTACCTTTGCTGGAAGGTATTGTTAAAATGTTTGCTTGTAAAACCCAACATGCTCTACTAAGCAGGGTATGCTGTTGGCTTCCCGTGAAGGCAGTACTAGATACAATTCCTTTGCTCAAAACATAACTGTAAAAACAGATTTCATATCAAACATTACGTATGCTAAATCTGGAAGTTAAAGTCCTCAGTTAAATTCTCTTTACTGGAATTCAGTGGGTTGCAAATACTTTGCTACACGAGGACATATCAGGTTTTCTACCAGGTCGAAGTACATCCAGTGCTTTATGCAAACTGCATGTAGTAAACAAAGTGCCGGTATAAATGCTGAACAGTCTTAACGTGGATGAATTTCAGACCTGAAACTTGATCCAGCCACTCTAAACTCAGTCAAAAGGTAACGAGGATTAAGTGGCATCAGAGACCTGGGAGAGAGTGGTTTACTAGAAAGGACCGCCTGGTGTCTCTGAAACGATTTGAGCTGGTTATAATTAAATTGGCGCGCAAGGCGTATTCCATGGTAAGTGGTTCAGACTGGGATAAAGAAAACAGTCTTGCTGTATGCAGACAGTGATCTTCTGGTGAGTGGCCCAGCTCAAGTGCTACTAGCGGTGTTTAAGGTGGTGGAAAGTTTCATCCTATTATCTGGCCTTTGCCTTAATTAAGATAAAGTGTGTCTATGTAGTTTAGGTAGTTCAAGAGGCAAAGGAAAAACAAGCTTCTGATTTTGCTCCAGAGCACAGTTATGGAATAGTTCCGCTATCTGGACATCTGGTGAACGCAGTGAACAATATGATTTATCAGAGAAAGGTATACAAAAGGGAAAAACATTGACAGGCTTGGTTCGGACCATGAAAGACACCTGGGGAATGACTCTACTGGAACCTATGGCCCATACTGGAACCTATGACCCATTATTGTGAGCACTATTCTGGAGGTAAACGTGTTTCTGTGCTAAAAACAACTGATTAGGGTCTTAAAACCCAACTTGCAGAGGCATAATAATGATTGGGCATTAAAAAATATAAGTCATATACGAGGTGAAGAAGAAATTGTATTCATCTATCTCACAAGTACCCAAGAAATGCAAGGTTAAAATCAATTCAGTTTGAAAACTACCTACATGGAGCATATCTAACCCTTGAAGCACCGCACAACACATATTCTAGGAAACAGGGAAGATGCATGGGGTGCTCATGCGATGGAGTTGACATCTTGAACGGAGTAAATGGCTTCAGCCTAGTACAGACTTGTGGAGACTCAGCACAGGGAATCATCACAATTCAGACATGTAATGAAAACCAAGGTGTGGGTGCAGCTCGTTTACTGCGTCACTTTACCCAGAGGAAACATAAAAAATAACATGAGCAATTCACTGCTATGGCTGAAAGGAGCACCGCAATGGCATGGAAATTACGGACTGTTCTGCCATAGTTGCATTGGCTATTTGATCTAAGGGAATAGGGAACTGTGGAAGAATCCCCCCTAATAAGAATTGGGGAGCAGGTGCACCCAAGGCACCAGGGAAAGAATGAGTGATACTATTTGATGCAATTTGACATTCCACTCAAGGGCCTCTCACTAAATGGGTGGGGGTGACACGAGGGTGGATTAGGTTCTATCATCAGCCAATTCTACTCTAACATGAGTGTAAGGCAGTTCATCCCCACCCGCATCAGGGCCCTAAATTTAGGATCCAGTAGGAGATCAAATGATCTGATAATAAAGTTATGTGATATGCGGGCAAACGGATAACCATGATCTCTGTTACTGTTGCAGTGTCATATATGTTGTGAAGTGCAAGTCTTAACTTGTGTGTGACTGGATGTAATAATAAGACGTTTAAAATGCATGTTTTATTTTATGTGCACAAATACATATTGGCTTCCCTTTGGCTGAAATTTGTTATTCGCAAAAGAAGGCAATTCCTGTCAATGATGGGGTTAGAAACCATTGCTGTTTATGCATTATCAAAAGCTGAACATTCAATAGTATCTCCGATATTTTTGCAGATTCTCACAAAAAGGGAAATTAGTGTTACTCAACGATATTACCTGGACTTCTTCATCTGTTGGATAGATAGAGTAATACAGACACGACTTATGAGATAGCCGGAGAATCTCCTTCAGGAAGTGCTTTGTATAATGCTTGAATATGGGGTTTAAAGCAAAATGGTACAGGTGGCCATGTTCCTCCCGTTGGTGATGGTTGAAATAAATAAAATCTTCAATGTTGTAATGAGAGCGAATATATTCAATATCCTGAAAAAGGAAAACAAAAAATGTATAAAATTACCTGAATAACCATATATATATTACTGCCCTTATTTAAAATGTAGATTGTGCATCATTGACTATTTCGTTTATACAGCTGAATGTATTAAAGTAAATGCTTATGAAATAAAAAATGTACAGAAATTTAGGACTATACTTCTAAAAGACAAAACACACTTGATATAGGGACATGGCATCGCAATATGCAACCGTGGAACAAGAATTACTGGTCTAGCACAATAATGTATGCGTTTTGGTTCTGGTTGAAGGGCCGAAACAGACCACATTTAACTCTTTATTGATCCTCTTATTAGAGGTGTGTTTCCTGATAACTAGCATTGAGACACCTTGTGATAAACGTCGTACATAGACCACATGGTCAGCACCTTCTGTCCTGAGCCAGTGTGATGGCGCAAGTCTGGAATCCAATCTGAGTATTGATTACACAAAATGTTCACATGCTTACTCGCTGTGATGCAACTACAGATTTTTAATGCTGATTAGTGCACCAAGAATGCCTCCATTTTAGGGGTGTTGTAGTAAAGTGCTCCGCCCCAAATTGCATAATTTATTATTCTACTAAACATAAGAACTCAGATTATCAATGGGGTGTTACCAACATCTCCTCAAGGTGGCACAGAGTGTATAAGAGCTATAAATTCCATGACATAAGATATCTTTCCTCAAAGGCGAGGTGGGCAGGGTGGGCCTTGGCTGTTGCTAGTGTGTGCGTGACCCTTCCCACTTTCTTTATTAACACACACCCTAAAAAAGCTTCTTAAACTTGGCTTTGTGAAAGTTGTCTCTTAGCTAGTCTGCCATAAAAACAAAACAAGTGTCAGAAATCCAGAATCTTCAAATGGATTTAATTTGGGAACCTATTTTAATTTGAATATAGAATTTGTTTCCATGTTCGGATCGGGAGCTGGGTTGAAAGAAGCTGCTTTTCAAGGTTGAGGAAAATGTTCATATAAATAAGCAAGTTATAAGGTTAAGCATTGAAACATGCCTCACCAGGAGGAGTTTTAAGTTCAGTGCAAATAATCAGATCAAAATTATGTTTTGCAGCCAGTGTTCAACCACCAAAAGCTCAGAGATAGAGCACATACCACCAGCGAGCAAACAGACTATAGGTCTCTAAAATTTAACTGGAATCCCTCAATGAGATAGAGAGGAACTTATCACTCAAACGACTAGCACTACCCAACCACTTAAGGGAGGAAAAGAGTCAGGGACCCCCCTCCCTCCTCCACTCTCCCCCCCTTCAGGAAACAGGACTGAAATCAAATTGGGTAAACTCTGGGAAGGGCCCTTATTCTACGCATACAATACGAGATCTGTTAGGACAGTTAATACTGATTCTTAGAAAGTTACGTTGATAGAGAGGACAAGCAAGGTAATTGGGTGTCTGTTAGGGGCTAGATTTTGAATGCATATAATCAATGTCAATAATCTGGGCTTTTACATTAATGTTGTTGCTGAACTGGGGGGATTTGGGGAGCCTCACCTCGTGCAGGCAGTCAGATTTGTAATTGTCAAATCTGCAACAACCAATAAAGAACACAGTTTCATCAGCGAGTGTGCAGATTAAGGACTTGCTGATGGGTGTATAGACATTAAACATGGTGCAGAGGGTACACTACTTATTCTGCAGTAGAAAGGACCCACACTGGAACAGATATTATGTTCATATACTAGATTAGCATAGACTAAATTTCTGGCACTGCTGGGATAGATATGATGTTCATATACTAGATTAGTATAGGCCAGATTTCTGGCACTGAATAGTCATAGACTTTGGTACACATTTATGTAGGGAGGGAGGGAGGCACTGTGCCTGCTGCGGGCCCAGTGCTGCTGATGTTTGACCGCCGGGCCCTGTGGAATCCTGTTAAACCACAATTCAGCCGGCTGAGCTGAAGACGGGGGGAAGCGGCACCTGTGATGTAGCCTATGTGAATCCATGTGAAGAAACACAGTGAACGTGAGGTGTGCCTTGGGAGCGATAATCGACTCCTGAGCCCAGCTGTGACTTCGGAGGTAGGAGGACAGGAGCGGGCCCTGCCTGGGAGTGGGCCCGCTCCCTGCACTGGTTGAGAAGACACAAGTACAATCCTGAGGCATTAGAGGCGGAGTGGTGGCACTGTTGGTGTGCGGCACACGGGTGGCCCAAAACATCTGTCTGTGTGATGCATCGGCATAAGGTAGGCCAACTTGATGCCATTCAAGTTGCGGGCCCTTTGGTTTGCCTGCGGGGGAGAAGTGGGCCTGCTCCATAAAACTAAAGGCTCTATTACTGCGCTCTAGCCAGCCTATGTGGTGCAGCCCAGTGCCTGCAGTTGCTCTCTGGCTGGGAGCCCCCCAGGTTGCCACCTACCCGCAACATATAGTTGAGACCCTGTTGGGGGCGGGGTGCATTTGAGCTGCTGCGACGTGGGAGTGAAGGGTTCGCCCCTCTGCCCTGCTCAGTTGGAAGTCCTAATGAACTGCTTCTTGGACCCAGCCTGGGGACAAATGCTCTCCTGGGCCAAGGCTTGACGAGTGGCTGCCGTCCCTCTTACTGGGGGGCCAGGAATATCACCCTGATCCTTGTCTAGTGATACAGCTGTGGTTAGTACAGTAACCCCAGCAACGAACTGGGTGGACTACTGGTCGGGCCTTCATGCAATAACGGTGAATGATAAATCAGCCCATCAACAGCTGGCAAACAAAATTGTTAAATACCCTCAATCGGTCTACATGGCAGGGAAACCAGCTGAGGAACCACCAAAAGATGCACTAGAGGGCAGTGCGGGGTGGGGGGTGACACAGGGCCCGTTTCTGGTGGACCTTATGGAGGAGAATACAGGAACCTACACAGAGTTATCTACCAAAATCGATTCAGTTGCCATAGACGTTAATTTCCTAAGGGGAGACTTGTGGAAGGTAGTTGTCAGAGCTACAGTGACAGAAGGTAATGTAGGGGAATTACAACGGGAGGTGGCCACTTTAAAAGACACTGTTTCGTCTCTACAGAAGCTGTTGGCAAGACAAGAGGAACACATGGAAGATGCAGAGTGAAGATCCCGGAGAAACAATTTATGCTTCACAGAGTTTCCAGAAAGGGTTAGGGGACACTCCACAGAGAAATTTCTGAAGGCATGGATTGCAGTTGCTGTCCCCCACTCACCCCCTGGGAAGCTATCTACCTTCTTCCGTGTAGAGAGGGCTCATTGGGCCTCAGTTCCCCTGCCTCACCCTGGGGTGCTACCTCGTGCGATAATAGCCCGTTTATATAATTAAAGAGACCAGGACACTATTCTGAAACATTTACGACTCTGTGGGCAACTACAGTGTAATGGGCACTCTGTTTTAATTTTTTCTGACTACACACAAAGTACAAAAATCAATGAAAAATGTCTCTGGAGGTCAAGCGGCACTTACGGGAGCTCAACCCGAAGTACAGCCTTGTCTTCCCAGCAAAGCTAAGAGTGGTGCACGACAACAATGTAACTTCCTTTGTTAGTGCAAGTGAAGCGAGTGACTGGGTGCACTCTGTGGCCAGTTGCCGCACAACCAGGATCATCGCCTGGTGCAGCACGAGTAAACTGAGACATTCAGCTAGACAGCAAAAACAAGATAACAGCCATAGAGAAACACAATCATCCAAATCTGACAGCCCGCACTGTGGTGAGACTGGATGGAACCCTCATGCAAACACTTGCAGTACCAAACTCTCGAGACTCGTTCTCGGACTGGAGGAGCCAACCAGGTTTGGGTACGGACAACACTGATGGTGAGATACCTTGAGGGAGCTCTACCACTGTGGAGATATGTGCACCTTTGCACCACAGCTGATCTGGTACTGGCTACTGATGGGGGACCTCCTTGAACAAAGGAGCAATGGCGAGGCCTTCATTACTTCTACAGTACATTTAGGTCCAAACTATGTAGCTACATGACCTAGCTGAAAAAGGACGTAAAGAGCTAGATGTGTAATACTTGATGTCATAAATGCAGAGACATTATGAAGGGCTGACCGAGACTATAGGACTTGGGGGCACAGGCGGGGGAAGGCTGCTTGAGTGTTTCAAACTCATGGTCTTCTTGTCATGCTGGCCTCTAGCGAAGCATAGGGAGTTAATAGGTTACGTGTTTAGGCTGAAATTTGAGGTTATGTTCAGAAACTGTGATGGGGCGGCATATCCTGGTTTTCATCAAGCCAAGTATATGGTGGAGAGAGATGGCTTCACTGCCCAAGGGGAGGTGGGTGTTGGGGAAATGTTCTGATGTGATGATTTTACAGTTTGAAGAGGATCTATGCTGCTCGATGAAGTGGAAGGGACTATGTTTGCAGTGGTAGAGTCATGAGTGCTATATGTGAATAGGGGGGTGGTGACGGATGGTGGAAAGGCAGGTACCAGATACTAATGATTCAGAATGAATGATACCTTTACCATGCTGACATGGAATGTGAGGGGCCTGGCCCAGCTGGAGAAGTGTTGCCCAGTCTATGCTTCCCTAAAACATTATCACAAATTTCTATTGCCCTTCTACAGGAGACATGTATGGAGGAACTGTATCCCTAGCTTCGAGTCGGTGGAGGGGCCAGATTTATGCAACATCCTACTTGAGACTTGCTAGAGGTGTTCTAATATGGGTGGCTCCTCAGGTCCTGTTCCAGCATAAGGGACATGTCATTGACCCAGAGGGGAGATATGTGATATTGTTGGGAAATTTGGATGGGAGAGAGTTGTGTGTGATCAACGTATATGCTCCGAATGTTGATAGCGGGAGCTTCTATAGTGAGTTGGTCACAGCTGCTGCCCCCTACTTAGCGGAGGACATCATGCTCACGGGGATTGTAACTGTGTCATAGATAGGATACTGGACCCAGAGCTACCGAAGACACACATGAAACCCCACGACGGAACAGTTAACAGACCTCTTAAGGGAACTTACATTGCTGGGCCCATTGCGGCATAGGCACCCAACACTTGGGGCCTACTCCAGCAATACACCAGGTTCAAAACTAATAGTCGGATGGAACACTACTTTGTATTTGCAACTTTGCTCCAGCGGGTGCAGGAGATCTCCTATCTTGCCCAATGCTTACCCAATCATTCCCCATTATTAATGGCCCTGAGAAAAGGATATAGACATCCAACGATCCCACTGTGGTGCCTGACTGATCCCCACTTTGAGGCAACAGTGCGGGAAGAAATCTCTCATTTAACGAAAATTCCGGGACATCTGGGGCCAGTGCCTGGCTTTGGGAGGCAATGAAGGTGGTGCTGAGGAGGCTCGGCTTAAAAATTACATATGGGGTCAGAAGGCAACTTGAGGGTGACCTTAGTCGTCAGGAAGCGAACTTGAGTGCACTGGAAAGAACACTTCTCACACAACCACAGAAACTCGGGGACTGGCAACAGGTCTGTTGAGACCTCTTGGATGACTGGTGAAGGTTGGAGAAGAATGGCTATACAGCATATCGTCAAAGACTGGATGCAGAGGGTGACACCACTGGGGCAATGCTTGCATGGGCTACTTAGACAACAGGTGACACGTGGACCGATTACGGTATTGAAAGCCTACACACAAGCAGATAATAATGAGGTGCTTAGGGCACATCTCAGGAGGCTTTGCACCATCTGTAAGGAGGCACTGGCAGACCATGGAGCTGCTTTTCTTACAGATATAGAACTTCCTAAACAGGGGGAGATGGAGCGTGCCTGAATGGGGGAGTCCATCTCCCTGAAACAAATCCTGGCCAGTATAAGACGCTTAAAAACTGGAAAAACGCTGGGCTGCAATGGGCTTCAAGCAGAGTTCTACCGAAAATATGCAGGTACACTCACAAACAAGCTTCTGGAGGTCTATCAGGAGATGAGACAACGTGACCATCTGCCTGCCTCTATGCAGGAAGCATTAATAGTACTACTGCCGAAAACAGTAAATGATCTGGTAGAGCCCTCAGGCCTATAGACTGTTGTTGCTTTATAAATGGGGATGTTAAGATATTTTGTGGTATTCTGATGCTTGGCTGCTTCCACACCTACCAGCACTTATACATACTGACCAGTGTGGTTTTATACAGCACCGTAGCACCATGTATGACCTTCATAGTCTGTCACACGTTTACCATGCACCACACCTGAGGGACGGCCCTTATGTCCTTGCACTTCTTGACACTGAGCAGGCTTTCAACTCAGTGAAGTGGGAGTACCTGTGACTTGTAAAGAAGTAAGTGAGCCTAGGTCCACAATATATTGCATGGGTTGAGTAACTGTATATGGACCCCGCGGCTAGAGTATGCACAGACATCTTGATGTCTGACATGATCCAGTTATTTAGGGGGACTTGGCAGGGGTGCCAGGCTATTCGCTATAGTCTTGGAACCACTGGCGGAACTATTGCGTAGGGTACTGGGACCCTGGTGGATCCGGGTAGGGAAGACCGCTCACGTGGTTTCACTATATGCAGATGACGCCCCGATATGTGTGCGCAACCCGGAATACTTGATCCCCATACTCTTGAATACACTGCAACTCTTAAGAGAGAGGTCTGGACTTCGGATTAATACCTGTAAATCCCACCTGTTCCCAGTGGATATACGAGGCTGGGTCTCAGGTCAACTCCCTCGCGGGGGTGGGGCTCCCATGGAGGCTGAGGGACTTCGATATTTGCGAATATAAAAGCTTGTCCATACTGAAAGTAAGTTTCATTACCTCAATTTGGGCAGAGTGTTAGAGGGACTAAAGGCATCAATCAGATTCTGGACAGAGCTCCCCGTCCTTAGTGGGCAGGGCAGCTGTTGTTAAAATGGTGATGCTTCCCAGATGCCTATATGGGCACAGAATACATTCTATGAGATCACTGCGATATTCCGCTCAGCTGGATGGACTGATCCTAGACCTACTCTAGGCAAATAAGAGAAAATAGGTGGGCCTTCCCGAGACGACATCGGAATGCAGTGGGATCGAACTTCCCAATATACAACTATGCTACTTGGCATCACACTTGCAGCATACAGTCCAATGGCTGGACAATGATGATAATTGGGAGAAGACTCTCTTAAAAGGCACCTCTGGGAATCAGATGCTGCGTGATCAGCTTATAAGCGACAAACAGGCTTAGAAAGATGCCCCATTTGTGGTGCATCATGTGTGTGGAGTGTGGTCACAGACGGTTGCATATGTGCGGCGCCGGGCCCCATATGCGAGTGACATGTCAATCTAGGACTCGCAACCGTTTACCAGAATAGCGAAAACAATGTCCCTACAAAAGTGGAGGAATGGGGATGTGAAATTCTAGGGGATGTATATTTGGGAGGTCAGTTTATTACTCAGGATGACGCTATTGACTCCTTTCCATTGGGCTTGGGGCAGTATGCTAAAATACTGACAACAGCACAAGATCCCTCCTGGACATGGCTGGGGAACGAAAGCTGATATCCCACATATACAGGATATTAAGGGTGGGGATCTCCAAAGGATAACACCTAAGGCACTGGTGAAAAGGGAGGGGGCACTAGGGGGTGCATTGACTGCGCATGAGTGGGAGTGAGTGCATGAGGGGGCCAAAGCTGTGAGCTCCAATGCATGTTTTAAACTCACTCAATATAACTTCACAAACCGAGCATACCTGGCTCCAATGACATTGCAACACATCTATCGCGCACGGTCGGATAGTTGTCCCTCTTGTGGCACCGCTGCAGCAGATTTCATGCATATGGTATGGCAGTGCTCATCCTTAACACCTTTCGGGGGATATTGTAATGAACCTCGACAGGGCAATACCTGGAAGATCTCCCCTATGCCTAAAACCCTGGTGCTGGGACGGATCCCTGAGCCAAAAGGGTAGAAACTTAGCTGCACATTTGTATTACCGGGGCTTGTGTTGGCAAAACGTGTTATCGCTGTTAAATGACTGAGACCAGGGCCACCCAAGTATAGGGCTTGACTCAAGGATATGTCTGGATGGGCAGAGGAAGTGTGGATGAAGCATGTGTGGAGAGATGAGAAACTTGCAGAGGACTTTGCTGCATGGCCGCAGTGGTGTTGAACTTAAATAACACGCCTGATGAGCTGGGTGGAACAGGTTGAGTGAGGGAGGTGAAATGTAAAATGCCATTTGACGAGGGCTATCGGGCGTGTTACCTTGTGATATCTGGGAGGTGAGGAGGCCAGGTCTGATTGTGCATGCAGGTGGTTGGGCAAGTGAGACCTGGGAGCAGGACCTCCCTCGGTTGTTTGGGACTGCTCGTGGTAAGATTACCGATAACTAGAATTCACCTAACCTCATACCTATCACTGTTTACCATATGAAATATGCATTCAGGATAAAAGTGACATGGATATGGAGTAGTAGGGGGTAGGGTGAGTGGGGGGATGTTTGGGATATGTTTACAAGGATAGTGCAAGGGTACTGTTTGTGTCTCTGTGGTAACGTTGTATTGCTGATATAATGTAATCGCTTGCTGATTAATGAAATGTTTTTAATGTTAGGCATATTATAAGCTAGCATGCACAACTATTTTTGAAGGAGGGTATGTTCCAGAAATAGATTTTCATTGGTGCGGGATGTTTTCTATCGCTCCCACAAAGTGTGCACAATTAAAACACTCGAGACTGAATCTAGCAATCTTGAAGTCAAGATGTAAGCACTCCAAACAATGGCTCTGACTGAAAATCCCCAACAGAAGATAAGGGTATGCCAATCATATTTAGGCAACAATATAGAACTTCTGCAGACAAGTGGAGTAGAATTAAACAAACAATAACACTGAAATTTACTTAGAGGGCGACAAAACCGGCAGGCTAGTAGCTTGGATAACAAGCAAAGAGACCGGACGATCCCATATAGGGAAAGTAACCAGTTAAGCAAACAAGAGGATATTAGGCCCTAAGTTTATGAGTAAAATGTTCTAGGAATACTGTGAAGCTCTATACTCCACTAATCTACTACAGGTTACTGTAGTCATGGGGATAGAATATTCTTGGCATGTAAACTACTATGACTACAAAGAGAAACCTCAGAAGCCACGGCATAAAAATGCATGACATAGGAACAATAGATTTGAACAGCAATTAAAGAGATACTTCAAAGCAGGGCATCTGGGGGATGGACTGGGGTTTGAATCTTGCTAAACTTTCCAAGATCTGCTACTTCATCACCTCTTTATACTCTTTTCTGAGGTGGTAGAGCAGGAAACCAATGCCCTGATGTTGGAAATGGCCCTTTTTGCAGGGTAATCCCCAAACGTTTTGCCTTCTTCCTCCTATTTTTTCAGGTCTGTTTTTGCTGGTTTATTGTCTTGGTGCTCTTTACCACTGCTGATCAGTGCTAAAGTGCAAGTGCTCCCTAGGAAAATTGTACTGTTGATTGGTTTATCCATGATTGGCATATTTGATTTACTGGTAAGTTCCTAGTAAAGTGCACCAGAGGTGCCCAGGGCCTGTAAATCAAATGCTACTAGTGGGCCTGCAACACTGATTGTGCCACCTACATAAGCAGCCCTGTAAACATGGCTCAGGCCTGCCACTGCAGTGTCCATGTATGCAGTTTTAAACTGCCAATTCGACTTGGTAAGTGTGCCCACTTGCCAGGGCTAAACCTTCCCTTTTACTACATGTAAGGCACTCCTAAGGTAGGTAGCCCCATGGGGAGGTAGGACATGTACTGGTGTGTTTTACATGTCCTATCAGTGAAATACTGCCAAATTCGGTTTTCACTGCTGCAAGGCCTATCTCCCGCATAGGTTAACATGGGGGCTGCCTTTAAATAACTTTAAAGCACAGATTCCCTTTGAGAGCAGATGAAAAGGAGGAGTTTAGGGTCTCTGAACTCACAATTTAAAAATACGTCTTTTAGTAAAGTTGGTTTTTGGATTGTGAGTTTGAAAATGCCACTTTTAGAAAGTAGGCATTTTCTTGCTTAAACCATTCTGTGACTCTGCCTGTTTGAGGATTCCCCGTCTGGGTCAGTTAGACAGTTGGGCTGTTTACACCTCTCCTCTAAGGGAGCTGGGGTGTAGCCTGCATATCCTGATGAGCCATCTGTGCTGAGAGGGAGGGGAGGAGTGGTCACTCACACCTGAAAGGGCTGTGCCTGCCCTCACACAATACAGTCTCCAACCCACTGGTGTGTGTCTGGGGCCTGGCCCGGACAAGGAAAGATCTTGCAAACATGTGAGACTTTGCTTTGAAGTTTGCCAACTTCAAAGGCAGAAAGGGGTATAAGTAGTAGACCCAAAACCCCAGACTTTTAGAATCTTTCTGGTATCAAGAGGAACATCTGCCCAGGAGAAGAGCTGAAGAGCTTGAGGAGGAGTACTGTGCCTTTGCTTTGTTGCTTTGCTGGACTGGCCTGCAGTTGCTGCTTCTGCCTGAAAAGAGTGCAAAGGGTGAACTTTGCTGTGAGTCCTGTTTGAAAAAGTTCTCCAAGGGCTTGGAGTAGAGCTTGCCTCCTGTTGGAAGTCTCAGAGATATATAAAGACTTCAGTTTCCTCTTCCACCAGCATTGGGAACTGTGTTTTTTGTGCTGTTCAAGGAGAAAAACCACTGCAACGCCATCAATGACGCCGCTGGCTTGCACCGTGACCTGCTGACGCAGCACGGAGCTGCACTGCCCCGCTTCGCACCATGACCCTGGTCTCACCAACTGCGTCATCAGATGACTTTACTGAGTCACTGCTTGCACTGTGACCTGTGGGACCTGCACTCCGGCATCGCCTGCTCACACCGCAGCCTGGGCATCCACGACGACACCGCTCCTGCTGACATTGGCACTGCTGCCTGCACTGTTGCCTGTGGACACCGCTCATGAGGTACATGAAGCACCGTCCCATCCCGCAATGCAGCCCTGGTCCACCGATGCCAGCACCATCGATTCCAGTGTCATCACCAGGCATCTCTGCCTGCACCGTGGCCTGTGGACACTGCTCGTGAGGGTCACAAAGCACCGTCCCGTCCCACACCGCCGGCTTGGGCCTACCGATGACAGTGCTTCAGCAACAACACAGCTGCCTGCACCATGACCTGGTGACACTGGACGTTGCACTGCCCTGCCTCACACCGCAGCCATGGTCTCACCGACACCGCTGGACGCCGTCACCGAGCTGCTGCCTGCACCGTGACATGTGAGCATCGCACGTTGCATCGTCCCGCTTCGCGCCGCAGCCCCAACGCCATCTCCACCAGCGCTCCTGACTTCATCAGCCCAAAGTTCGACCAGCAACACGTGCAACTTCAAGGGCCCGATGACCCCGCACCAACTCCGGAACAGATACCAGCGATGCCGCACTCCGGAGCTCACTGCGAGGATCACAACGCCCTGCAATTCCAAAGGTACTGTTTGCGGGTCTCCCTGACACCGTAGCTGGCCCGCGACGCTGTAGCCGGCCTGAACTGTTGGTTTTATGGATCACGACGCCGTGATAGCCTCAGCTGGAGCTATCGACTTCAAGGAACTGTATTTTTTAGTAAATCTTGAAAAAATCATATCTTTAACACTGTATGTTGGATTTTTATTGTTTTGGTCTTGTTTTACGCAGATAAATATTGGCTATTTCTCTAAAACTGGTGTGGTGTCCTTTTGTAGTGTTTTCACTTATTACTGTGTGTTATGTGCAAATGCTTTACACATTGCTTCTGAGATAAGCCTGACTGCTCGAGCCAAGCTACCAAGGGGGTGAAAGCAGGGGTTATCTGAGCAGGTATCTCCCTTATCCTGACTCGAGTGAGGGTCCCTACTTGGACAGGGTGCAAACCGACTGCCAACTAGAGCCCCAATTTCTAACACCTGACAGTTGGACAAACTAAAGGGGGTGGCCATCTCAGTGGTGCGCTCAGACTAGACTGGTTTTGTCCTTGGCAGGCACCCCATGCAGACATCTGATGGCTACACATTGTCATGCAAAATATAAGACAAAATTTAAAACACTATTGTCAGCTTAAAAACACAAAAGGTCTTTGACCCCCTCAGTTGGGAGTAGCTGCACAGAATACTGGCTCCACAGAACTGGGTTCATGAAGTGCCTCTAAGCATGACAAAACAATATGATCATTTGGTTGCGACAACTTGAACTGACAGGTAGTTGCCGCCCACCTTCCCTTTAAGTCAGTGTATTAGTAAACAATGCCCTTCTATTGAGCATTATCAGTTCCACTTATGAATTAAAGAATGGTTTCCTATTAAGCCTCTTTGCACCGTTTGCTCAGAATTTATTCTTGCTCAACCCAAGGTCTCGATTTTATGAGCACCTACTTCTGGGAGACTTCTATTAAACTACTTTTTGAGAATATAGTGAAAAATCTCACAGTGATGAAAGCTCTTCCTTTCTATAATGAGTAGACCACATGCAATAAAAGCAATTGTTCCCTACAAAATTATATATGTAATCATGAATGTACCATTCCATATATTCCCCATCAAACATTTGTAAAACTAGACTCCATATTGAGAACACTAAATTTGTATGGGAAGAGCTCTTCATGTGAGGTGGGAGACAATGCAATTAACATTTGCATCTGGTGCTCTTTCTATCCTAAATATTCATTATTCCTGACTCACACAATTTCAATATATGTTCGGAGGGTTCAAAGATTTATACACATATATCACTAGATGGAAACGATGGAAGAAGAGGGACTCGAGGAGAGGCACAAGAACACTCTGCCTTTCTTAAATGGCCACACTAATGACAAAAAGCTCACACCGGTCATCATTTCTGAAGGAAAATTATCTTCAAAGGTGCGTCAAGTAAAAAATGTGTGTTTTTTGGGGGAAAAATTTGAGCCTTTTGTACAGCAGTAAGTAACCTAAGGAGAAGAGAAAAAGGTGCCATCTTGGTGAATGAGTCCAACATAATCATGATGACAGAGTATTGATCTGAGTGAGGCAACTCAACAATAAAGTCAGTGGAAACGTGTTTCTAGGGACGTGCAGGTAGCAACACTGAACCAGTAAAGTACCTTGGAAAGGTCTTGTGTCTTGTACAACAGTGTAAGAGATACAACGAAGACAGGAAAGACTGAATATAGGACAGAAAGACTGACCTATCTAGATGAACAACGAAGATTGGGTTCAAGTGAAGACATGTCTGGTGGCTTGAAAACAGTCTCCCTTTTGAAGTATACACTCCTGCAATCCCAGTGCCCAAGACAGCTCTAAAGTACTAAATCATTCCTAATGGTATGGATGTCGACTTGTTATGGTTTATTGAGAGCCCAAGAGGTTGAGGGACTTCGGGAGTCATTTGGAAATATTTAAGACTGTCTCATTCATTGCTTGCTATTAGGAACCAACCATGGGTAGATTAACTTTTGTATTTTCCACAGAATCTGTGACTTTGGAGAAGGCACAGGGGTCGCCATCAGGCCAAAGTTTAACACTTTAAATTGACAGTGCTGTCTAAAGGAAAGGATGTAGCGTTATTCCCACAGCGGCCGAATTTGGAATGGAACTGTGGGAACCACATTGAAGTCCTTGCGTCGGCTCTACATCCTGTGATTTTGGACAAATAACTTAATAACTCCCACCCCAATGCACTTAGACCGAGTTTGTTCTATAAAAACTGCAAAACAAATGTTCTAGTAATATAAATATATGAAAAATGGGTACACGACGATATATAAATCAACACTGTCAATATTGATGCAGTGTAAATTGAGTTACATAACGCAGAGCACATAACTGATGGAAAATATTTTGCGTTCTTAAATGAAATGGTCAAAAGAGTAAATTCTGGATCCTCCGTATTTGACCCTCGGGCAGCAGGGGTGTGGTATAATGTGTACTGGGATGCATTTTTCATCTGAAGAAAACAGAATTAGAACAGAATTTCATGACAAATTTAAGGCAGAGCATTGTAAGCCTGAGATGATACCAGTTAGCCTTCAGGCAAAAAACAAGGACATGTTGCTCACAGAAAATGATAGATTTAAGAAGCAATGGACTTGCATTGCAAATAAATGTTTTAGATATGTTGCTAGTATTAGAGACAACACCGGATGTTGTAGTTATTTTAGCCCTAGTGGTAGATGAGCTAGAGAAACAAGTTATAGATAATGGAGCTTTGGGGGATTCAAATATAACAAAACAGGATTGCTGCTGAGGTTTCTAAAAAAGATAAAGTGTAAAAGCTGAAAAATAAAAGACATCAATAAAGAAACAGTACAATCCTACGTACAATCAGATTATAATGAGAATCAAAATTGTAACCATGAACCACGAAGGCATAATGAAAGATTTTTAAAATCTACACTTAAAAAGACCCTGTTGGCACCGAAGCTGAATAAGATCACGTGTGACAGATTGATGAACACCCGTGAGAGGAAATAACAGAGCGGCATCAATGAGTGGACTCTATGGCATTTACTTGCAGTGGAGTGGCAGAGGAAATGTTGGCCTTGGAGGGTCAGTAAGTTTACTGTAGAAGCGGTTACCTTTGCACAAACAAAAAGGCTACAAATCAAAGTACATATGAATTGCAATACAGGCAATAATACGTGTGTGATAAAACAGCCATGTGTCCAGATTTGTATGGGTAAAAAGACACCAAGTAAAAATACGGATTACAGAACGTAGACCTTCAATGTGTGCACACAGACTGCCTTGTTGGTTGAGCATTATAATCATGTGCAATATGTTCGAATGATTTACAGTGACAAGAACTGGAGAATACTGCCACCAGAGGTAGTGATGCGGGAAGAGTGATGTTACTGCATGAACAATGTTGGCTACCCCCCTTGACAGCCGGGAGGAAGGGATGCATGAATAAACAGACTCTGATTAGTAGCTGGACTGAGTGACCTTCAATACAGTCAGTGCTTTAAATGGAAAAATAGAAGTGCAGGTACTCTGTACCAGAGTACCTGCTTGTTTCTGAGAAGTGCCGGTACTCTCCAATTAAAAGTATTGCGTTTTTCTTGAGATATGCCGGTACTCTCCCTCTCAAAATAAAAAAGTGCTGGTACTCCGTACCGGAGAGTACCGGCCCATTTAAAGCACTGAATACAGTGGTCACTGTGGGCTACATGAAGAACCCATTTAGGGGTCTAGCCAGGCCATATGATCAATGTACACCGACATGAGCGAGCATGTGACAGAAGGGCCAGTGTATTTTACAGTAACTAAGGCTTGGACCTGATTTCTGTGATGAGAATGCGAAAGCACTGACACGTAGGCGAGCGACACAAAAGGTTACAGACGTGTTAAAGCTATTTCTTTGGTTCTATGCAAACCTGACACGTTGCTTGCTTTTGAGTAGTACTCAAGTAGTTCAAGTTCTTGTATCAGGTTTAATAAGATGGCGCTCAGTGATTTTTTCTGAACAGGAATTATTTAAGCAATTTTGACTGACATCAGAAAAACATGGTTCAAAGTGAATGGATGATACAGCAACAAGAGCTACTGCTGCTATTATTAAGGTGGAACTTTTGTAGTCTAAAATTAATAAGCACAGCACCTTTCATCAAAGGATTTCCCCAGCCACAATGTCTATACCCTCACATGAAAAAGAGGGTGGGTCTACATAGGATGTGAGAGATTTCGTCATTCTTAGGATGGTGACTATAGTTTGGCGGCAAACCCTCACTAATGAATTTAGTTTTAAATTGAAGGGTAAAAAGCATTTACATAAAAAATACTTATTGGGAGGGTTATTATCCAGTTTTAGGGAATTTCATTCTAAGTAGATGGTCTCATAACTGGTCAGTGGCTAAAGTGCACTCGAGTGTGGTAAAAAAATTCATAATCAGGACACTGTGAGATTATACACCCTTCATGGGATCAGCCCAAGTATCCTAAAGATTGTCTTTCACTGATGAGAAAGGGAAACTGAGAGCAGGGATCCCATGTCTGCACGTAACCTATGAAAGACCTGTAACATTCAACACCAATGTTAAATCAGGTTATAAAAGACAGTGTGATGAGATAATGGATAACATCTCCTTGTACTATTAACTGAGCCAGACTTAATTTATTAGGAGATATATGTAAAGTTCCGTTGTGTTTGCTTTCAAGACTGTTAACTCCGCTCTGTTTATTATCCATTAATCTGATCTTAAAAGATGGCGATAAAACAACAAAGAAGATTGATGAACTATGCTTGCCTGGAAAAATATTTCAATGGGTCCTGTTTGTATGGATTCTTGACTTCTAGATGTACACGTTACGGTTTTAATATAGTTGTTTTGTGTGATTATAGGAATTCCCCCAAAGAATGAGTTACTTACCTTCGGTAACGACTTTTCTGGTGGATACATTAGCTACCTGTGGATTCCTCACCTAATGAATACTCCCATGGCGCCAGCATTCGACGGAAATCTTCTTACTAGTCTCTGCACGTCGACGAGGACGTCACTGTTGCCCACGCGACGCCGTCTGACGTCATACAGGCAATAAGAGGTCCTCGCCGACGTGCCGATGACAGTACCAACATTTTTTACGTGCATGAGAATAATAATAACCCAATGCAATGAAAGAGCAAAGCAACATCTGTTAATATTGAAATCACACAACATTGCAATAAAATAGCTGTAGATTTAATATAACCTTCTTTTTTTTTTTTTTTTTTAAACAAATAAATATATTTATACATACGAATCATGTATATACACAATATATATAGATTTATATATAAATATACACATATATACAAATATCATATATGCAAAATGTATTGCAACTTTGAAGACCAAAAGGAGCACACTCAAGGATTGCTTGGAGAGACCAAAAAGGCAACGGGGAGGCGGGTGGGACCGTGAGGAATCCACAGGTAGCTAATGTATCCACCAGAAAAGTTGTTACCGAAGGTAAGTAACTCGTTCTTCTGATGGATACAACTACCTGTGGATTCCTCACCTAATGAATAGAGTCCCAAAGCAGTACCACGCCCGGCGGTGGGTGCCTAAATGGTCAAACCAAGAAATCCTGCAGCACTGACCGTGCAAAATGACCGTCCCTTCTAACCTCAGAGTCCAAACAGTAATGTTTCACAAAAGTGTGAAGGGACGACCAAGTTGCGGCCTTGCAGATGTCAACCACAGGAACACCCCTGGCCAAGGCCGAAGAGGCCGACTTAGCTCTGGTGGAATGAGCTCTAATGCCATCAGGAGGATCCTTCTTTGCCAAATAGTAACAGATTTTAATGCAAAGAACAACCCACCTGGAGAGTGTTCTCTTGTGGACTGCCTTTCCTCTCCTCTTGCCCACGTATCCAATAAACAGCTGATCCTCCAGCCTGAAATCCTTTGTTCTATCAATAAAGAAGCTCAACGCCCTCCTTGGGTCCAGACGGTGCAGTCTTTCTTCCTCTTTGGAAGGATGAGGCGGAGGATAGAACGTGGACAAAGTAATTGTCTGAGCCAAATGGAAGGGTGAAACAACCTTCGGAAGGAAAGCAGCCTTGGTCCTCAACACCACCTTATCCCCATAAAACGTTATATAAGGGGGTTTAACCGATAAGGCCTGCAACTCACTCACTCTCCTTGCAGATGTTATAGCTACCAGGAAGACTGTCTTAAGCACTAAATATCTTAAGGGGCAAGAATGCATAGGCTCAAAAGGGGACCCCATAAGAAAAGTCAAGACCAAGGACAAATCCCATTGAGGCATAACGAATGGTTTTGGAGGATATTGATTCAGAAGACCTTTCAAGAACCTGAGAACAATAGGGGATTTAAATAACGACGGTTGGTCTGGAAGACAAATGAAGGCTGACAAGGCCGACAGATAACCCTTAATGGTAGCCACTGCACAACCTTTCTGCGCTAGAGACAGTGCAAAAGACAAAACATGTGACAGATGAGCATGTAATGGATCAATCTGCCTCTCTCCACACCACATCACAAATTTAGACCACCTATTAGCGTAGATAGATTTAGTAGAGTGTCGCCTGGCCGCTAAGATAACATCCACTACATCAGGCGGGAGAGAGAAGGAACTCAGGTTGCCCCGTTCAATCTCCAAGCATGTAGGTGCAGACTCTGGAGGTTGGGGTGTAGAACCTGCCCCTGCGACTGCGAGAGGAGGTCTGCCCTGAGAGGGAGACGGAGCGGAGGGCACAGTGAGAGTTGGAGAAGGTCGGAGTACCATACCCTCCTTGGCCAATCCGGAGCTATTAAGATGACTTGGGCCCGGTCTTGGCGAATTTTCCTCAATACTCGAGGAATCAAGGGTATGGGGGGAAACGCACAAAGCAACTGGTCGCACCAGATTATCTGAAACGCGTCCCCCAACGCTCCCTGCATCGGATACTGGAGGCTGCAGAATAACGGGCAATGCGCGTTCTCTCGAGTGGCAAACAGATCTATCTGAGGAAACCCCCACATCTGGAAGATTAAACAGACTTGTTCTGGATGGAGACGCCACTCGTGGTCTGCCGAGAATTGGCGACTGAGACTGTCCGCACGTACATTCAAGACCCCGGCCAGATGATTTGCCACCAAGCAAATCTGATGGTCCTTTGCCCAGGACCATAGCCGAAGAGCATCTCTGCAGAGAAGGTACGACCCTACTCCTCCCTGTTTGTTTATGTACCACATCGTGGTAGTATTGTCCGTCAGGACCTGTACCGACTGACCACGAAGGGAAGGGAGGAAGGTCTTGAGAGCCAGACGTACAGCCCGTAACTCTAACAGATTGATGTGAAACACCTGTTCCTCTGGAGACCAAAGACCTTTGATCTCCAGATCCCCCAGATGAGCTCCCCACCCTAGAGTGGAAGCATCCGTCATGACTGTGGCTACTGGTGGCGACTGCGCGAACGGCTTCCCCTGTGAAAGATTGTTGCCCGCAATCCACCACTTCAATTCCACAGCAGCATCTCTGGAGATCTTGACAGTGCCTTCTAAATCTCCCTTGTGTTGAGACCACTGCCTTCGGAGGCACCACTGAAGAGCCCTCATGTGCCAGCGAGCATGCGTGACCAACAGAATACAGGAGGCGAACAGACCGAGCAGACGAAGGACCTTGAGGACTGGAACTACCGCTCCATTTCGAAACATTGGAACCAATTCCTGAATATCTTGAATCCGCTGAGGCGGAGGAAAGGCTCGACACAATGTTGTATCCAGTACTGCCCCTATGAACAGGAGGCGCTGAGAGGGCTCCAGGTGAGATTTGGGCACGTTCACCGAAAAGCCCAGGTCGAACAACAACTGGGTTGTTGACTGCAGATGATGCGACACAAGCTCCGGGGACTTGGCTTTGATCAACCAGTCGTCCAAGTAAGGGAATACTGCTATCCCCTTCCTTCTGAGCTCCGCCGCAACCACTGACATCACCTTTGTGAAGACTCGAGGTGCTGAAGTAAGACCAAACGGGAGGACCGCAAACTGATAGTGCTGCGACCCTACCACAAACCGGAGATACTTCCTGTGCGACTTGAGTATCGGGATATGAAAGTAAGCATCCTGCAAGTCGACAGACACCATCCAGTCTTCCTTGTTCAACGCCAAAAGCACCTGTGCTAGGGTCAGCATCTTGAACTTTTCCTGTTTGAGGAACCAATTCAAGATCCTCAGATCCAGGATTGGTCTCAACTGACCATCCTTTTTGGGAATCAGGAAGTATCTTGAGTAACAACCTCGACCCTTTTCCTGCTCTGGGACCAACTCTACCGCGCCCTTTAAAAGGAGGACTTGAACCTCCTGTTCTAGCAACAGGAGGTGTTCTTCTGAACAATAAGATGGGCGGGGCGGGATGAGGGGCGGGAACTCCCGAAAAGGAAGGGCGTAGCCTTTTCCCACAATGCCGAGAACCCACGTGTCCGTTGTGATAGACTTCCACTTGTGGAGAAAATGCTGTAATCTTCCCCCTACAGGAGAGGAGTGAGTGGGAAACGGTGGAAGCCTAAGGCTGCTTCCCCTGCTGCACCCCTCCAGAGGACGAGGAAGAGGCAGAGTGCTGTTGAGAGGCTCCTCTGGTACGGACCCCACCCCTCCCCCTCCCTCTAAATGACCTATAGGGGAGGGAAGAGGCGGGTTGCTGGAACCTCCCCCGAAAGGAAGAGGAATAAGAGCCACGCCCAAATCCCCGAAACCTCCTGAACATTCTAGAAGAGGCAGAGGAAGAAGGAGCTTGAAGTCCTAACGATTTGGCTGTGGCTCTGCTCTCCTTAAATCGTTCCAAGGCCGAATCCGCCTTGGCTCCGAACAGTCTGTCCCCATCAAACGGAAGGTCCAGCAGGGTCGACTGCACATCCGCAGAGAACCCTGATTACGGAGCCAGGCCTGTCTTCTTGCCACCACAGCCGTGCCCATCGCCCTGGCCACCGAGTCGGTCGTGTCCAGCCCAGACTGGATAATCTGGGTCGCGGCAGCCTGGGCGTCCGAGACCACATCCAAGAGACCCTGGGGAAGCTCCGTAAATGAGGACGAAATATCATCCATCAGAGCATGGATGTACCTCCCCAGAATGCACGTTGCGTTGGTGGCCTTCAACGCCAAACTGCATGATGAAAATATTTTCTTGGACTGCGCATCCAGTTTCTTGGAGTCTCTGTCTCCAGGCACTGTCGGGAAGGAACCAGGCGCTGACTTTGAGGAACAGGAGGCTTGCACCACCAAGCTCTCCGGCGTAGGGTGTCTAGAAAGAAAGCCAGGGTCAGATGGTGCAGCTCGATACCTCCTGGCCACAGCCCTATGAACGGCCGAGGAAGACACCGGCTTCTTCCACACCTCCAACACCGGATCCAGCAAAGCCTCATTAAATGGCAAGAGAGGCTCAGCTGCCGCAGAGGCTGGATGCAACACCTCTGTCAGCAAATTCTGCTTCGCCTCTGCCACCGGCAAAGGCAGGTCCAAAAAACTCGCTGCCTTCCTCACCACAGCATGAAAGGAGGCAGCCTCCTCCGTATATTCCCCTGGAGATGAAAGGTCCCACTCAGGGGAAGTGTCCAGCCCACTGGCTGTATCCAGACCATGCAGTCCGTCTCCAGAGTCCTCAATCTCTCCCTCCTCTAGGACTCGCTGGTACTCCTGCTCTTCTAAAAGACGAAGAGCACGCCTCCTCGAATGAAGTCTCTCCTCGATACGCGGAGTCGACATGGCCTCCGCCGACGTCGAAGAACGGCGCCGACCGCCAGAAGCATCTGACGCCGCGTCCGGCGCCACAGGCAGCTTCGGCGCCGAGGCAGGAGCCGGAGGACGAGGTCTTGGAGCCGATGGACCAACCGGAGTCACAGGGCAAAATCCTGACTTCGACGGAAGGGCAACCTCCGGGGCCGAAACATCCGAAGCCACCGGAGCGGCCACCGACACCGGTACCGGTACCGGCGCCGAGCCCACATTCCCGAAAGGGAGAAAGGGCATAAAGGGTGCCGGCCGAAGAGGCGCAGGATCACCCAAGGAAAAGGCCAAGGGCCCCGAAGGACCAGCCGGAGCAACTCCTGGAGCCATCTGCTGAAAGATGGTATACATCGCATTAAGAAACGCGGTACTATCGGCTCCAGGAGTGGGAAAAACCGGGTACTGGGGTGCCTGGATCGAAGGCGACCCCGACGCCGGCCTCGACGTCTGCGACGCCGGAGAAAACACAAGAGGCTGTACCACCTCAATCACCGACGCCTGACCAGGCGAAGTCGGCGACGCCGGAGAGGGCAACGGCGTCGAAGGATGCGGCGTGACCGTGGGGCTGACCTCCCAAGTCTTCCGACGCCGAGCCGAAGGTGACCTCGAACGAGACTCCTTGCTGGAATGACGTCGTGAGTCTCTACGGCGCCGGGAGTCTCGATGATGCCGATGAGACCTTGGCGAAGAAGACTTCTTATGATGTTTCTCCTTCTTCTTCGACTTTGCCATGAATAACTTGGCCTCACGCTCTTTGAGGGCCTTCGGATTCATGTGTTGACATGAATCGCAAGTCGAGACGTCGTGGTCGGAACTCAAACACCATAGACAGTCGGAGTGGGGATCCGTAACTGACATCTTGCCCCCACACTCTCGACAGGGCTTGAAACCCGACTTCCTCTGAGACATTATTACCGCAGAGAAGACTACGCAGCAGACAATACACTGTAACCAGTAAGGTAACAGTAGCTCCCTCGAAGATAACCGTTTCGAATGCACGGAAAAAAGGGAACTGTCATCGGCACGTCGGCGAGGACCTCTTATTGCCTGTATGACGTCAGACGGCGTCGCGTGGGCAACAGTGACGTCCTCGTCGACGTGCAGAGACTAGTAAGAAGATTTCCGTCGAATGCTGGCGCCATGGGAGTATTCATTAGGTGAGGAATCCACAGGTAGTTGTATCCATCAGAATATGAAGCCTTTTTTTTGGAAGGAAAGGAAAAGATGTTTAGGTCCCTATGAAGGCTTTCCAGGTATACAGACGCAGCAGAAATGGAATGTCAAGACAAATCACTGTGGCGGGTACCACAACTGTTGAATGCAACAAAGGGTTCTACGAATGAGATGTGCAGAATGAATTGACAAAAATGATTAACAATGAGTGATATATACATTAACAACATCACAACATAATAAAGTATTATAAATTCTTGGTGAGATATCGGTCCCAGGAACGTGTATTTGAACAATAAGATCATGTACTATACTGTGTCTTTTATGAGGCAAATTAAATAAGTGATTAAAGTCAAAAAGATGTTTACTGGATGACGTTTTAATTGTTAATTGCTGCAAGTGATATGTTATATAAGAATGCACGTTGCTCAGACAAACTTGAGGAGAGAAAGTTCATGTAATTGTTGCTATATTGCCACCCCTAGACCTAATAAAGTACATTCTTCAGGTCTACTTTGACATACTTGGGAACAGATTTGATGCTCCGCCAATATCCTCAGCTTTTCTTTCTTGAGGTCTTGAAGACTGGAATGGCCTGAGCTCACAATTTGACCTTTAATCTTATGAAAAAGCAGCAGAAGACCCTTTTGTCTACAATATTTGCACCTAACTAATGAGCAGGTTCAGAATTTCCAATTTTCTTGCATTTGAAGGATTCTTAAGAACACTGTTCTTCAGTCATAAGCCAGGTATCTTAACACATGTTGACCATCAATTGTCCTTGGCTAACTTCAGCCAGGAAGCTTCATGAATGCTAATGAGAGAGAAAAATAACTGTTGATTATTTTCTGTAGTCTAATCAGCTACAGCTCAGGGTTGATGTTGGCCTCAGCCTGCTGAATAATGTTTTTGCTAATGTGGACACTTTTGTTGCTGATACTTTGTACCCTCCCGCTTAGACCTTTTGTATTTTTTCTGAATTATCACTGTTTTTGAAACACCTACATCTTACTTTAATCTGGGATTCTCGGTGTCAACATTAGATCCAAAAAGGAAAGACAATGAGAAAAATAGGTTCAAAACCTAACAAGTGATATCAGGTTGTAAGCCTGTACACTGGTTTCAAGTACAGTGACCCAAGGACACACTGTGGTGATATTACTGACCATATTTGCTGCTAAACTTAACGTCTTTGTTTGAAATTATAATACGCCTATTAACAACCTCCATGAAATTAATCCTTTTATCTTTGTTTAGATAACCTGATAATTGATCCATGGAGCCCTGTAGCAAACACTTTAAACATGTGTCCCTCAAAGAATTAGAGGAGGTTCTACTGTATAAACATCTCACCCAAAGCATGAATACATCTGTTGCCTTTGTGAGGTGCGATAGTAGGAGAAGTAAAAACACTTTTTCCTAGATCTTAAATAGCACAAAAATCTATGGTGGTAGTTTCAACTCAAGAAGAGAGGATCTTGGTCCAGAGATTTGTATGTATCTACTTGCCAAACATAAATACCTTTGCTTAAGTCTTTGTAAAAAAAAAAAATATATATATATATATATCACTATATTAGACTCCAGAAGACCTGGAACCAATAGACGAGCAGATACCAAAGGCTGCAGACATTCAAAGATGATAGAATTCTGGGACTGAGGTACCATGGTGGAAAATTGTTAATCTGACCAAAATCTCTATTATTTACTTCTTGGAAGGATCGAGGAAACACCAGAGATTACAAGCTGATACTAGTCTGAGGTGGTACTACAAAGACTCTGGTATGTTTCCAACCTCTATGATTCTTAGATGGTCTGACAGGGGATCTCAGATGATGTAGAAGACTCCAGTATGGATATCCCTTTCTCTTATTTAGAGGGGGTCCCTTCCTATGGATCTCAGCTATGGACAATGGTATGGGCTCTGTGAAAACTGGCTGATCATGTCCCTCAGAAGAACCAATGAAAGGTACTGGAGCTAGTTCTGGGTTCCTGAACATAATTTAGCACAGTAGGTGGTTTTGGTAGCTTTGCTGGTATGTTGGGGGTTAAATACTGCAATGACTAAGCCTTCAATTCCAAGAAAGAATTCCTCAACGTGAAAACACTAAGTGTTTCAAGTGTTCCATTTCCTTTACAATACAAACCATAAATGTAAAAATACAGACGACAGAAACACATCCTCTTCGAGTGACCATGAAGATACTAGAGTGAGCCTGTTAGAAACTGGGTTTCTGGTTGGCAGCGGTATGCACCCTGTCCAAGCAGGAACCACAATCCTAGCCAGGGTATGCCAAATACACACCACGAATTAACCTATGCTCACCCTCTGGTAGCTTGGCACAGAGCAGTCAGGCTTAACTTAAGAGGCAATGTGTAAAGTATTTGTACAAGACACACCTGGATTGAACATTAGAGCTTAATTTTATGAACAAAACATGACCAACATATCAAAAATCCAATAAGACGTTGAAATATTATTTTTTAAAGATGAAAAGGCAACATAGTGTTTAAAAGCAAACAGCGCCAACTAGGGATATCCGGTAGTGCTAGACAGGGTTAACTCCGAAAGATCAGGAAGACTGCGATGGAGAGTGTGGTTGGATACAGCCCCAGATAAGTCCCGCTGAAGTTTTACCTTACTAAATTTTGAGCCAAGAGTGCCGCTCACAGGGAAGAAGTTCGCCAGGTACAAAGAAAGCATCACTGGTGGTGGTCTGCGGACATGAAGAATCGGCTGGGTGTTGCGGACAGGTGGGCTGGAGCCTAGTGGTTGTGAGCAGTGCTACTTGCTGCGTGAAGAGACACACTTGAGGCAGCTCAGGCTGATTCTTCCTATGAGCAGCATGGCTCCTGTGCAAGCAGGCCAGTTGACGGTCAGAAAGACCCCAAAAGCATGATTTCAGGAGCCAAAAATCACTTTCAAGGGCCCAGGACTGGAGAGGCCCCTTTTTGGGGTCAGGAGCTGTTTGAAGATATGTCCAGGAGCTGTAGCAGGTGAATTGAGTCTTTTGTGTCCTTGAGACTTCAGAAAACAGGAGGCAAGCTAGCAAGCCCTTGGAGTCACTTTGGTTCTGAGTTGTAGAGATGCAGGTCCAAGCCTTCTCATTCCCAGGCAAGAGGGCAGCAGGCAGCATGTCAGCTTAGCAAAGCAGGAGTCCAGCAGAGTAGTAGTTTAGCAGAGTGGCAGTACTTGTAGCAGCACATCAGTCATTCTTCCTAGCAGAATATTGACAGGCCCAGACGTGTAATGAGTTGGTGGCGTCAGAGGTCCAGTACTCATACCCAGTTGTGCCTTTGAAGTGGAGAGGCTTCAAAGAATGGTCTTTGAAGTGCACAGAGGTCCTCCTTTACATCCTGGCTCCCGACTCACTACAGGGCGGTATGCCCCCTTTGTGTGGGGGCAGGACACTCTCCATTCAGGTGTGTCAGCCCCTTCCCTTCCATCCTGCCCAGGATGGCCCAACAGGCTGTGGATGGCCCATCAGTCACACCTAAACTCGCTTTGTGTGTGGTTATCTAGAGGGAACTCACGTGCCCACTTGTCAACCCACCCAAGACGTGTACTGAAGACAGGCAGTAGGCACCAAATGGCTAAAGTAAAGAAATGTCAAATTTCTAAAAGTAGCATTTTCAGAACTGCAATTTAAATTCCAACTTCACCATAAGTTGTAATTTTAAATTGTGAGTCTAGAGACACCAAACTTGGCAAACATATCTCTTCCAGATTGTGAATTACATTTATAAAATGTAATAAGGTAATCCCAACGTTATTCTATTTGATACATTGGCCCTGCAGTAGTGAAAAACTAATTTGGGAGTTTTTCACTACCACGGCATGTAAAACTTAGAAGTATATGTCCTGCCTTTTAAATGCATTGCACTCTGACATGTGGGTCATATAGGGCCTACCCTCAGGGGGGTGATATATGTATAAAAAGGGAAGGTTCAGGCCTGGCACAAGGTTTATCTTACCAATCTGAAATGGCAGTGTAAACTGTACAGACATGGGGCCTGATTCTAACTTTGGAGGACGGTGTTAAACCGTCCCAAAAGTGGCGGATATACCACCTACCGTATTACGAGTTCCATAGGATATAATGGACTCGTAATACGGTAGGTGGTATATCCGCCACTTTTGGGACGGTTTAACACCGTCCTCCAAAGTTAGAATCAGGCCCATAGTCTGCAATGGCAGGCCTGAGGCATGGTTAAAAGGCTACTTAAGTGGGTGGCACAAGCAGTGTTGCAGGCCCTCTAGTAGTATTAACATTGCAGGCCCTGGGCACATGCATTGCATTTTACTAGGGGCTTATAAGTAAATTAAATATGCCAATTGGTATGCACCAATGTTACCATGTTTTAGGGGAGAGAGCACAAACACTTTAGCTCTGTTTAGCAGTGGTAAGGGGCACAGAGTCCTAAAGCCACCAAAAACGAGGTTAGGAAATGGAGGGAGGCAGGAAAAAACATGGGGTGGGGGGAACCACTCTAAGGCTGGCAGGTCTAACAGAACCCCTGCAAGGTCTAACATAGGCAGCAGCCATTCCACACCTTTTGCTGAGTTGAAATCTTGATGTAGAGATAAAGGTGGTCATCTCTAATGGTTACCGGGAGCACTTCCTGAGAACTCTGAGCTTGCATGTTGACAAATACAGCCTCGGTCCTTCAGCCTTCTCTTTGACTGTTCTTGTCAAATATGACACTGCCACAGTGAGAGACCATGGGGGCAAACAATGCACAAGACATTATCAACATTTTTGGACTTGTTCCTATTGCTGGAAGAATATTTTCAAAGATAAGGAGTCAGGGGAATTAAGCATGCTGAACAGCACACAGTATGAAACCTCTCTTGTGGTTGACAGCAGCTGAGGAAAATCAATAAAGACAAACATCTGTTAAAAAAAAAAAAAACTGCACCTTTTCAAAAGTAGATACCCGAATAAATTAAGTGAGGTTGAAAACCTCTTTAAATATCTTATTTCTACAAAATACCTGACAGAAAAACAGCAAAGCCACGTGAGTTACTTGCTCCGTAAAGCATTCATATCGCTAGTACTGGCAGGATTAAATCATTCAAAAGTTTACAAGATGATGCACTGCCAAACCTCCTTGCACAGAAGGAAAAGATTATTGGCATCATCTAGAGTTTGGTGGGTAGAATACTGCATCACAAACATGCAGGATATACCGCCTTCTATATTACAAGTGCATTATCGACTTTGGTGCTTGTACGGCAGGAAGGATATCAACCATGTTTGCGAAGGAGTATCCAGTCTGCCAAGCTTACAAAGAATTGTTCTTATAATGTCTGGTGTAGTGTGCCTGACCTTAGAATTCTAGAGTCTAAGCTGCCTTTGTACTTTAGCAACTGAGCACTATGTAAACATGATTAGGCAAACAAACACTATTCCAGTAGATTTATGGTCAGGGCGTGCGCATGCTTCCCTTGTAATTCCATTCCCTGATTTGAGAGTAGAAGCAGGTCTAACCTAATAATGTCTACAATTTCACTTTAGAGATACTGTTTTATATTAACATGACTTCGATAACTTTATTAACGTTTATCAGGCACCTATAGTTTGCTGGCACACATTGCCATTCCCATGCTAAAGTTATAGATATGATAAAATCCTATTATTTCTTTCCAAGTTTAGTTTACATTTTAAACTAGGCAATTTCCAGAAAATAAATATCAATTGTATATATTATCACGTTTGCTATATTGACATAGACTGCAGCGTCACTTACACCATACGTCTGTACCACTTCCTGGTGCCTCCTACTTTTAAAAATCCAGTCTGCAGCTAGAGTACGGTTCAGGCATGCAGTTTAAGAAATGTCACTTAACCTGCAAATGAGATTAAAATAACTACTAAACTGTACATAATAAATGACATGTGTCCTTCTATGAAGCGCCATGCGTAGGACTATTTTATTGTAGATTTTTGTTGCTCTGCTACTTACTCAAACAGTATATCTGCATTAAAGGAGAGTATCAAATGAATCTCTGAGACTGTAGCCTACTCATTCCAGATTAGGCGAATCTCAAAATAAGATTTAAATAAGATTTAAACAGTCGACTAGTTTTATGCCAGGTTAATTCTAGGTAGCTTAAGAAATGACAGAGACAGGTGAAGTTGAAAAATTAGATTTTTCTATGATCGAAATTCGTAATGTGCAAAATATATATAGCCTGCTCGTATTTCAACCTCAAACATTTAACGATGCACAATGGTTGTATTACAAGCTTCTGTGTATGCTTCATTGTGGGCACAGCGACAGCACGAAAAAAATAACTTTCCTCATTTTGCCTTTTTTATAGACTTAATGTCTTGATCTTTTACGAGTTCCATAAATATGCACTGCGTAATATTTCAAGCTCAGCTGAAGAATGGACCTAGCAAATGGCACAAGCAGGTCTGATTCGTGCATTCGTGGTTCCAGGAGAAAACCCCTCGGCAGGAGGGTTTAACTCAGCCTCCGTTAGGACCCATGGAGTAGATCGCTAATGCAGCACGGGCGTGTTCCTCATTATAAGTTGATGAGGCGTTAAGGCGGAACTTAAATCAGCAGCAGTTGGAGCCCGATTAAGGCCTTCAAAGCCACAAGCACGAGCTCCGCGTGAACTCGCGTGATATCTACGCTGGCGAAGAGGAGACGTGATCCACGCAGGAAATGAAATGCCACCAGATGTCGTCACATAGGCATACGTAGGGGAAGATGCAACCCGCTTGTATTCCAGACATTTAAACGAGGCACACTATGTCAAAACTCAGATTTTGAAAAATATGCATACTTGAAAATACACGTTGCTATTGGCTGCAAGCGATGGCATCACGTGCTGTTTTCTAACTGAATCGGGGTATCCTAGGACGCATTTTTTGCCAAATCCACTTACAGAGAGCATGAAGAGACAAAAAGTTGCACTCTTATACCCAACCATGTGTATGACGGTGTATTACCATACAGTGGATGCATGTGAATCAAGTTAGACGTAGTTAAAGGCAAAGAAATGTTTTGAAAGAACGTATCTCGTGGCATGGTTATTTGGTAGTACACATGATATTGTTTTCCCTCTTGTTTTATTACAGCCATGAAAAAGCGACAGGTACCGCAAAGTACAGGTTAGCTGTTCTGACTTGACAATGTACTAGATATATGCACATTTGATGCTATTTTGTTCATTACTGAAAAAGTTGCTGAATGTGTTTGTGACTTCATTCGAATATTATTAACATACACAAGGGGACTCAGTGAGCATGTAAAATTGGACCTATTTACAATAAATTGTTAAAGACCTAACGTGAAAACTGCATTTTTGAGTTTGATTTTGAAGTAATACTGTGCAAACAACCTGCGCTTTAGGTGTCGTCGATTTACGCCTTCTATTTGTTTGGATCCATTTTTTTTTTTTAAAGATTCATAGAATTCCAAAAAATAGGTAAAGAAATGTACATCGATTATATTTCAAGGTGTACAGATTAGATTTCAAGGTGTTCTAAAATGTCGCCTGGTCGTAAAACTGAGGTTTGTCTAGAGACAGAAAATGTTCAGGTTTTGAGTTACGGGGACATATGGAAACGAGCATTTGTAGTTTAGCCCATTTTTCACACATGGAAAAAAGGATCAACTTTGTCATTATCGTGAGAATAAAAGGGAGCAGTTGGGGATACTTTCTGTCCCTATAAGCATATTTACTTCGGGGTGAGGGGAGTTGGCAACTGTGTGGTTTCCATGTCCAACAGTGTGGATACGCTTCAGAGGAGCTCTTAATCCCAAACTTGATCATCCTACATCATCCGTTTCCCGATTACCCCCACTCCACTAACTACCCCCTGCCCTCTCCCACACACACCAAGGGAGGCCATCGGCAACCGTGGTTAGGAGGGTTTACGATGACAGACCCCACCAAGCAAAAAGACGACCATTGCGTCACCATCAATTAGGCATGTTGAACGTCCCCAGCGCCCAAAGGCATACCCTTGGATTGATCCTCGAGGGCTCACCCCTGCCACATTTAAGATATCCGAGGGGAGGGGTGCCCTGTGTTGGAGTGCAGCAACGCCACGGTCACCCTGTGGCCCACTGGAAAGGCAAATGGGTCACGGCGCTAGAAAACGGATAAAAGAAAGCTCATTGAGGACCTCGGATTGGGAGTGATCTACCCATCTAAATGCTTGGTGCGCCCGCCGAGGGGGCGGGGCCACAATAATCGGCCCTATTAATCTGAACCAAGCACTGCGGCCAATGCAGCAGAACAAGTAAGCCCGGTTGCTGATTGATATATATATATATATATATATATATATTTTTTTTTTTTTTGCGGTCTTATATAGAGCGAACTCGGCCCGAAGGTATTGGAGCGCTTTACATGAGCACTGGTTTCATTACACAAGGACACATTCATTTTCAATAGGCAGGGGGAGATCAAGTGATTTGCAGGGGTGGCTGATTCGCTTTGGTGAAGGAGTGTCTCCCCCGTGGCTGAGATGGCAGCAGAAAAATAAAACCATAGTTGTTTTATTTGTCTGCTGCTGGCTCACTGAGCAGTGCAAGGAGGGGCGGGCTGGGCCACGGGAGGTGGGAAGGTTAGAGAAGAGAGAGCACCTAGGTGCACATGTGTGTTTGACCAGCCGCCTCAGGCCAGCCAAACACACGTATGCACTTAGGTTTCTCCAGCCCGGCTATGTTTAACAGCCGGGCTGGAGAAACTGCACAGACCCTAGGGCTGCCAGCCACTCAGACCAATCCTGACATTGCTTTCAAGCTATGTTTAGAACGAAAGCAGCCCTAGGATTGCTGGGAAGCCTGTGCTTGTGTCCCAGAAGTGAATGCTGGGGCACTACAAGAGGAGCGACGAGCGAGACTAATGGGGCATTGAGGTAAGGGAGTTTTATTTTATATATATATTTTTTTCATTTTAATTTTTACTTCGTTTCCATCCCCCCGCCCCTCGATTTATGCGGTGGCCGTTGCTGGTAGTTTGCCCAGAATCACAGGATGCTGAACCAACACCAAGACTCGAACTTGGTTCCCAAGATCCGAAGTGGGCAGCTACATGGGGACAATCTCACCCACCCTTGAGTAAACCCCATACAGGACAGCCCACTAACAAGACAGAATGGGCTCCCACTTGAGTTAAAAGTGTGTCCGATGCTCGTGCCTCCTTTTCCCCCGTCCTTCCGTGAGACATCAGTCCTTGAGGGTAATTCTTAGAGGGGTGGGCCAGCCCATTTAATCTGTGGCTGCAATATATAGAGGAGCTTTTCCACTACCACAGGAACTTGTGAAACCGAGGCTCAAATGACATGGTGCTACCTTAACGTCTTGCCCCTTAACTGTGGGGTCTGAGCTGGGCTTTATGCAACTGCGATGGACAGAAAAGCCCAAGTCTGACAGAAAATCTTCCCAGATTACAGGGATGGCGACAGAGGAAAAAAGACATACTATAGAGGACCAAGAATACAGCATTAACTGTTTCCAAACCAATCCTAGGACGCCTCATCAGACAAGTTGGGTACAATGATTGCAGCTATCACTAAAGCCAGGAAATCCTTTGAAAATCAGATGGATGTGGTACTAGTGAATCTGGGACTTCAGAGAGAAGATCAGAGATGACTATGTGGAAGAGTCGAGCAAAATAAAACCCCTACAGTAACAACCAACAGTGAAAAATGACCTATAGAAACAATCCGAGTAACTCATAGAATGAGTTTGCTTCCTTGAGAGAAGGGATGTGCTAGAAGAACTAAGATCAATATAGTGGGTCTACCAGAGGGGCTAGCGGGCCAAAACCCAATGCAGTATATGGAGAGATGGTTATCAGCAGCAGTAACCACCCAAGATATGTCCACTTCCTCACAGTTGAGAAAGCACATCAAGTCTCCCCGTCCCCCCAGTCCTCCCAGTGCCTCCTTCCGGGGGCCACCCCTTGATGACTAAATGTTTGAACCACCAGACAGAGCTGGCAGAAAAGAAGGCCAATACACAATTAAGGGGGGCAAACATATGATTATTCCAGATTACACCCTAGAGGTACAACTTTATTGCTTATGCTAAATGGGAACAAATGTAAATTGAGAGACCTGGCCTGAAATACACTCTCATGTTCCACAACAATCTCAAGATTATAACAAATCAATGCTCCTACTTCTTTACTGAGCCAGGGGTAGCTTAAGACCGGGCACAACTGTTTGAATCATTAGGTGCAAAAATCCCACTACAAAAGTAAATAGTCTCTAGCCCATCACCCATAGGGGATGGGGTATATACTTCATCAAACAACAACACCCTCTCAATCGCAGAACACAAATGATGTCCACTGGAGGCAGCAAAGTTGCTTTATTGCTTGGCTATTACATCCTTTACTGATGATTCTGAATCGGAGGGCACCAACGTTGAATCTATAGCACATGTCAGGGAGTGACAGGAAAAACCTCCCTATTTTAAGTCCCCAGGAGGAAGCGGACCTGATATGATTTGATCATAAGATTTAGTAGGGGTTGTGATGTTTGCACTACATGCCCCCCTTTCTTACCTTTTCTGATAAGTTTGTTGGCACCAAATGCTTCATTTTTTCACTTGTATTCAAAAATGTGTTTGGGTGTGAGGGGGAAGGTCCGAATTTACTGCAATAATAGTCTCTAAGTTGAAATATCTAGAATCCACCCAGGGATACACCAGTCAGGCCTATGTCCCCATCACTTCACAGTAGCCATTTAGTTCAGATTACTCTGCATACATTTAGCCTGAATAACGAAAATGGTAAAAACAATTTGTTAAGTAAGTTAAAAAGCTGCACTGCGTTTGTTTGTTAATCTATATGCTGAATTTGTGTGTAAAACTACTGCACTTTAGTTGGTTTTTAGCCGAATTTTTAAAAATAATTTAATTTTGTATGTATTTCACCAATCCCTAGTAAGAAGCTTTTGCCAGAGTTATTTGTTAACTCTTAGAGAAGGTTTTTACCATTGTGTTCTGTTGGGTGCCATAGAGAAGGGGGAACTGCCATAGAGGGACCGCAGGCATAACGACCATAGAGGCTTAGCAGAGGAGTGCTGTAGTGGTTGTGGGAGCACATACATGGCAGCTGCGAAGCAGGCACACAGTTGATGCACCAAAGGCAAGCCTGTATGCACCCGTCTGCGTCCTAACGGGCCCAGAGGCCAGGACCCCTGGTCTCACCACCACAAAAGTGAGCTACTCTGCCAATTTCCTACATTCCCACAGGCCTAAGCCTCTGCCTTAGTTTGTCCGTCGCTATACCTCGTAATTGGGAACAACAGTGCTTCCAGTGTAACTTTACCCTAACAAGTACTAAGGAGGTCAGGTTCACTAATTTTGGAGTCACAAAATGGAATGTTGGTCTCTTAAACTGCAGATCACTTCCTTGTCATAAATATGAGCTCCTCACCTTAATTGAGGAAGAACAGTTTGATGCACTGTTTCTTACAGAGACCTGGCTCAAGAATGCTCCACACCGGATATTAATCAGTCCCTCCCCCCGGATACTACATCTGTAGAGAAAATCATCTAAATAAAAAGGGCAGGTGTATTGCCATCATCCTAAGAGAGGCCCATAAATGTGTTTATTGCCCCCTTACCATAACAGAGTGCGGAAACATGGGCTTCACCATCCACCTCTCCCCTACCTTTTCCTTTTCAGGAAGTTTAATCTATAGAACCCTGGGTACATGTACAGTGCTTGTCGAAGCCCTACCGCAGTTAACAACTGGCCCCAAAACAGAAAACGCTAAGTTTACCTTGTTAGGAGACTTCAACGTGCACCTTGAAGAAACCAATATGCCCTGCGTCTCAAACTTTAATCAGGACCTGAGTGGTATGCTCTTTATGCAAAGGGTAGAAGAGCATAACCATGTGAAAGTCGACCTTTTAGACCTGGTTTTAAGCAATGAGCCTAGCATTACAACTGAAAGTCCTCGGCCAGTGGCCTGGATCGACCACGCTCACATTTCATTCACTCTGGAAGGTCCTTCCCCTCGAGCAAGTGCTAAACTTCTCACAATTCAAGCCTGGAAACGATCAGAACTTAGGACAGACACCTGGCTATCCACACTTGATAATACCAGACCGATATTAGAAAATGATCCCCGGGCTGCTAATGCCATGGTGAATGGTTGGATTAATAACTCACTTGATGATCAAATCCCTATGTGTGCACTAAAAAAGAGATGCAAAGATAAATCGGCCCCTAGTTTAATGAATTTTTAATCTCTCAGAAAACTGGAAGACAGAGGAGGCACAAAAACGATAAAAATACAGAATTCGCCTATCAGGCAGCCACCTGACACTATCATCAAGAGATCAAAAGGGTGCAAGTCGCATTTTATGAATATCTGTTGGGCAAGGCAGCCAGTGCTCCTAGGGAGTTTTTCATATTGTAGAACCTCTCACTGCTTCCAAAAGTGGGAAGTCACTGCCCAATCCTTCAGAAAATTGCTGCAATGTGCTAGCAGCTTATTTCCAAAACAAAGCGTCAGTCATCTACAGTGAATTACAAAAGACCAGGAAAGGTTCGTACATCGGTCTTGAAACTCCGCCATTGATGGAAGGTATACATTTTCTGCATAACTTTCCCCTTATCACGGAAGAAGCACTCCCAGGTTTGTTGGGAAAAGTGAAATCTGGTTCTCGACTAGACCCTGTCCCTCCTCACATTCTCTCACAAGGGAGCCAAGAAATCTTGCCCATAATCAGGAAATTACTAAACGCCTCGATCTCCAGCTGCATAGTTCCACGGGAATGGAAACATGCAGTGGCCAAGCCTCTGCTAAAAAAAACTAATCATGACCTCGCTTGCCCTGGGAGCTTCAGGCCTATATCTCTGTTGCTGGTGTTTGGGAATATCCTAGAGAAACACACTAATCAGCAGCTTTCTAAGTATTTAGAGGACAACTTGTATCTGGGTGATTGCCAAAATGGATTCCGGCCTAATCATAGCAAGGAGTCGACACTACATGTAGTCATTGAGGAGGTCAAACAAATCCTAGACAAAGGAGGAGCTGCAGCTATCTTTCTCCTCGACATGAGTGCCGCATTCGACACAGTCGACCACCAGACACTGGGACTCAGGCTGAGAGAAATTGGCATAGGGGTACTACTCTCAATGGCTTTTGTCCTTTTTATCAGCAAGATCATTCCAGATCTGGGAATGGCACCTTTACTCAGAGGCTGTGCTTCTTAAGTGTGGGGTCCCACATGGCTCCACACTCAGCCCTACGCTTTTTTAATATCTATGTCAGACTACTGGTCTCCACTGTCAAGGAATTCGGAGTATGTATTGTCTATGCTGATTTTAGCAGCATGTCATCTCCCTCGCCACAAACAAGGGTTCTCAACTTCAGTTAGGCTCTTGCCTTGAGAAAGCGGCCCACTGGATGGCAAGCTGCTTACTAAAACTAAATAGTGACAAGACCGAGTAGACACATGCACTGGAAAATAACCCACCCCCAGTGACACTGCTGGGCTGGCCAAACAGTTTAGGAATGCTACCCATTCCGTCTTCCCCTATAAAAAGTTTGGGAATGTGACTGGACAGTTCTCTGTCAATGGAAGTCCAAACCAAAAACCTGACCAGGTCCTGTCTCGCCATATTGAGGACCCTGTGGGAAATTCTAGATCTACTGCCCATCCCTTACAGAAGAGTGGTATTCCAGACATTGATCTCTTCACGCCTGGGCTAAGGTAACTCTATACCTCGGCTACCCCAAAGTAGTCCAAAAAAGGCTGCAAAATGCTGAGACCATAATTATCTATAAGATAACTAAACATTCATCAGCCAAAAAATCGGACTTATTACTCTGGCTCCTGGAACATATAATTAAATGCAAAGCATTATGTCTAACTCACAGGGTAATAAATGGGAAGGGTCCCCACATGATTAGAGCTCTATTCATTGCTTATATTCCAAGCAGGAGTTTAAGATTGAGAAGGCCAAATGGGGTGGAAGATCCTTCTCCTATCTCTGCCCCAAATTGTGGAACATTTGGCCAATTAGTCTGAGAACTGAGCCAGATGAGTCAAGATAAAAAAAGTCTAAAAACTTGGCTATACCCTAATTATTCGGGCCCAACAACAGATCTGTAGGTGCAGGGTTCAGACTTAGAGTAGTGGCAAGCCTTAGGGTAGCTATGTGCTTTATACGGTAAGGTAAGATTGTTTCTTCACTCTCTTGGGGATGGGAGTTAGTGGACTGCTTCATGCAGGCTTAAATACAAATACCTTACACAAAAAGTAACTTCCTCCACAGTGAGCATCCCAGTGCATGGTTGAAACAGATAAGCAAGGGAGGCTGGATCTGTAATGATACAAGTGCCACATGGTGTGGGGGTACGTTATGTACTAGGACAAAGCACATCAGTAACACAGGGTAGCATTTATGCACTTACACCATAAATGTGGTTTTTGGGTGACGCTCCGCAAACTTGCTTATTAGATTCACATTTCCTTGATACTAGGAGAGGGCTTCAATAGTGTAAACAATGTCGATATAGACTGATAACTATCCCCTACACCATGACAACACAATACTATGGGGGTTATTCCAACTTTGGAGGAAGTGGTAATCCGTCCCAAAAGTGACGGTAAAGTGACGGATATACCACCAGCCGTATTTACAAGTCCATTATATCCTATGGAACTCGTAATACTGCTGGTGGTAAATCCGTCACATTTGGGACAGATTACCACCTCCTCCAAAGTTGGAATAACCCCCTATGTCCCAAAAGCTGGTCATTTATCAACCTCTACAGTCCACAGGCCCCTCAGGTTAGCCACAGGCTCCTTCAACTACTTGGGCATACCTATTACCAGGAATCTAGAGCAAAGGTGGGAACTTAATATAGCACAGGGGGTGTCGGCTTGGGATAAAGTACCTTTCTCGAGTATGGGCCACAGTGCCCTATTCAAGATGGTGGCGCTACTACATCTTCCGTATCCAAGTGTCTCTATTTTCTAATATCAATATGAGGAGAAAGTTCCTCTGGGTGAGTGCTCATTATTGTGTCTCTTTAATCAAATGTAGCCAAGCTCCATATAATGGAAGCCTGGGCATTCCGAATATCTGTTTATACTACTGGGTCTCTTAACTTGTGGTGGTAAACAACTGGATCTGTGGAGACCTGGATGACTTGGCCTAGAAACTAGAGAGAGATTATTTGCACTCACAAGTCTGTGAAGCAATGTTGCATGGGTCATCTGTAGCCAAAGGTATTCTAGAGTGCCCTAGATTCTTGCTGGTGTAATGGCACAGGTCACTCAAGCATTTTAGGAGGGGCTTAAGCACAATACCCATGAAACATTGCTGTGCCACGATACATAGCTCCATTATGTAGCTGGCCTGGAGGGCTTCAAAGCCTGGTGCTTGATTGGTATATCTGAGGTTGGGGACGTCTGGTTGGGTGGATAAATGACGTCCTTTGAGCAACTGAAGGGCAAATTCAGTCTTCATAACTCTCAATTCTTTCCGTACTTGCAATTACACCATGCATTATCACAGCATGAGCATCTAATGCAGGAGGTATCAGGACTGTGAAAAAACTGGAGGCAGACTTGTGCATTCCCTGTGTCTTCCAAACGAAGGGGTCCCCTGAGGGTTGTTCAACAATTGGGAATCCCATGGGAACCCATGGTTTCTAAATTGCTTGAAGTTAAAGATTACCATTCTGATGCAGGCACAAGGGAAGGTAATATGGGATATGCTCTAAGGACCCTGAAAGCTACATGGCATTTTGGCAGACAGACTCCCCATTTTGGCTAGAACAGCTCTAGCTAAAATGGTTGTAGAGCCACACTTTATTGCTTTACAAGTCTACCGGTTTGGATCCAGCGGGGCTGGTTCGAATTCTTGAACGTACTGCTCCAGAAATCGATACAGGATAGGGGACGCAATCGTGCCTCTCTGTGCACACCTCAGCAGCTGACGCCTGGCACAGGCCTTGCAGTCCCGGACTAGGAAATGTATGATTCTGCAGCACAGCTGCAATGGGCAGCTAGACGGCTCACTGGGGCTTGCCTTGCAAACATTGAGAATTCAGGCAAGCGCACAGAAGGTGCCCTATTTAAATTGCTCTTGGGTGAAACTAAACCATGCTTGGAAACCAAAGCGCCTCACTATAGCCCTCTGGTGCCGGAAGGAGGCACCTAAACGGATTGGAAGTAATACCCTTTATGCATGGGTGCATCCATGCTACCCCTGGAGGGGTGTGTACCTCGAAGGGGGGAATTTTTCACTGCTTGTCGGCTGAGGAAGTGAAGAACTTTAGAGCTGATAACGCTTGCGGACTGCTACTCGGAGAGCACCTTTCGGACTATGAAGAGCCCGACTGGGGAAATGACCTTTCGGGGACCCAATTCTTACTTTATGGCAGTCCGCCAGCTTCTGGGGAATTTGGCTCCAGTCTCCTATCACAGGTTAGACTGACCTTTGGCCATGTCCGCCGCTTGATTTCTTGGCTCTAGAACACAATGACTGCCATAAACTCAGATGGTTTGCCGACCTTGCACACCCACTGGGAGAAAATTATAGGTAGGCAATTCCATGGGAAGGAATAGGAGCAAACCGTAGAACACACTTATACCATCTCCAGAATCACTTGCTTTTAATTCAAAGAGTTTTACAACCTGCACAGCACCTATGCTAGGCCCCACAGATTGAACACTATGATACACACCATCACCCTGGGGTGTCCCATATGTGCTTTAGCTGATGCAGATTTTACCCATATGGTTTTAAGCTGCCCAGTGATGATTTTTTTTCTAAAGGTCAAATCAGACTTGAAGAAAACTCTGAACAGGCAGATGCCCCATACTCTGGAGATCGGCCTACTATGCCTCTGTACCAGACGAGTATCTAGGAAGGCTGGCAACAGGTTCTTCGATTTAGCCCTTGGTATAGCTCACAGGAATACTACACTACACTGAAAATCACTGGGTGGTCCACTAAACAGTAGGTGGAAAGTGGACGTGGAGACCGGGGTGTTGGCAGAGGGGGCAGCCCTGTGCTCTTAGGAATAGAGGAGCTTACACTTGAAACTCTTGGCAGAACAATGGATGGAAGTAGTAGCTAGTTTCAGCGAGTCAGTGATGCAGTAATCCTGTGGGATGGTCTATTGCTGCAACATTTGATGCTGCTCCCCTAGATCCCTGTTGCTCCCCAGAAGCTGAAACTGCTTCACCCCAACAACTGTGTATATGGCTGACACTTAACCCTGAGTCGTCCACTATGGTATTACTGTCACTCCGCACTATAAATAGCTGCATGTAAGAAAAGGGTTATTATTTAGAACCTAGCATGCTTGGTTTTATTAGTTCTGTATGGTTTACTTGGTTGTATTTACATGTGGTCCCACCCCTGTACATCTACTAACATATCATCCTATAACAGGTACGAGTGGGCATCATATGTTTATGGTCTGCAATTATGGGCAGATATACCACATGTTTACCATTCCACTATCTTGAAAGAGCTCAATAAAACAGTTTAAAAATATGGTGCTCTTCAGCTGGAAAGAAGTTGCAACCAAGGTCTCTTCAGTGCCTCTGGGTTGGCCAATTAAAAGTAAAGCGAATGTGTCATTAACTATGCTCTGTTGTATTACATGTACACGTTAATGTTATTCATGTTATCAGTGAATAACATTAATTCAGTCATAAAATGACAAAAGAAAGTGATTCAAGCATATGACTCTATAAAACATCCAATACCTGAGAATTATTTTGAAAGCTCCTTGTGACTTCATTTAGGATTCTCCCAAAAATGACATGGCAAGCAAATATTGTCACTGACCACTGCCACATCAATATGAATCCTAAAGAGAGCTCAACAAAAACAACTTGCGAGTTGAATAAGATACTGACTATCAATGAAACTCCAATAACAAATTATTTTGAAGAGAAAGAGGAAAGCAGGCAAATCAACGTAGAACTAAAGTGCGGGACAGGACACGGATGTAAACACAATATTTATATCAATTGCCTGCTAGAAAAACAGCATCTTTAAACTGGGATCTGTATGTGGCTCCTGCCTCGACTCAATGATAAGTTTAATAATCTTAAGAACAGATGCAGATAAGAAAACAAAAAAATAAATGGTAACAATACATCATCCAGTTTCCACGAACACATTGTACGGTTGTAGAGGGCTGCATTTCAGTTTTAAGATATTTCAAATATGAGAATACATCCTATGCTTGATTTAAAAACGAAAATATGCGTCTGATCACCACTTCAATTAAAGCTCAAAACTGAAAATTCACTTGCACACCCAGGCTGACAATTTCCTTCCGAATTTCTCTTGCTAACAGTTATTGGGCTAACATCTGAGAACAGAAACAGCCTTCCATCCAGGCATGTCACCTCCCTCATCTTTATATCACCTCATTACGACTTCTCGATATTCTGACTCGAAAAGTGTAATGAGTATTGTGACACAGACACTGTCCTCTTGGGTGCTCCGGACAACTTGCTTCAAATAAACCAGGTGGTGGTCATCCTGAACAGTCAGCCTTTCATTAAAAAAAATTCTCGACCTTCCCATATGCTTTCCTATGATGAGCCGCAAAAACCTCAGTCTCGTCAGTTTCTTCTGTAAACAACGACCAGCAGTCTTAATCCAAAAACAATGCCACAAAGATGGACTAAAAGTTGTCCCACTTACGAAGGTCTCCAGATACTTCATCAGTGTTATCACCTTCATTTTTCAAACCTTCACAACTCTGGGGCCCTGACTGAAAAATGTGCTCTCACAGAGCCACGAGGCTCCATAACCACGACCCCTGTTCATTATAATCTTATTAAATGCTATTAACCTTTTTTGACACATGCCTCTTTATGATCATGAGCTCCACTGCAATATGTTCATTCCACACTGTTGGTATACATATACTAATAGGTACTATGCACTAGCGCCAATAATATATTAGGTTCCTCCACCTAAAGCGATTTAATGAGTTTGGGATAAAAACAACTTGTAAAAGCATCATCGTTTGTCAATAGCAGAACAGTCTGGATAATAAATACTGAATATTATTGCATATTAGAAAACATACCTCTTCATTTCTGATGATAGACAGTCCAACAATCTGATCAACGATTTCTGCTACAAATACCTGAATAGGAGTGCCATCCTAGAAAGAAGAAGCATATGTAAAGTGTGTTTTTTTGTACTTAATATTGCCATAATTCTCCCTTATACAAGTTTTAAAAGATTAGCCTTTTAGGGAATGTCAATATACCACATATGGTAATTATAAGCATATCATTAAAAACTCTATATCGTTACAGAGCCCTGGTAACAATAGTTTTGCAGACTCAGAGTTTGCACTTAACAAACATTGCAATTTCAGATCTTGACTCAAAAAAATTAGCATACTAGAATATTTAGTATTACAATGAACAGTCATTTTTTTATTTTTTTTAAACGTAATATTTCAACTGAACTTCTTGAGCTCGCACAACTTGAAATATTAGCGACTAGAGAAACAAAATGCTTTTTTCAGCACTAGTCAACTTAGACACGGCTGAGGCACAGTGGTGGTTCTTCCAGCTGGTGAGCTTGTGCCACCGGAGCTGTGGAAGAAAAAGAAAGAAGCAGTTGCTACCTGGGAGGATTGCATCCAGCTGGGGAGCCCTGCGGTGGATGAGTGGTTAGATATCCCAGGTATCAGGCACGTATCACTCTTCAGAATGTGCAGAAACCGCCAAAAATAAATTGCACTGCCAAAGTCTGTTTGACACCATTGTTGGCTCAGCTTCCCTAGACATACCTACAAGACAAGCTTGGACAGCCTCAGATAGTGGAAAAAATACCTTCAGTGTATGCATCCCCTTGCAGGCCTACCATTTATCAAAACTTTGAAAGCGCAATATCAAAAGATCATACCGGATCTGGTGAAGACGCTGTCTCCTCAATTGAGTCCCTCTAGAAAGATTTGGGAAGAGCAGGATTTTATTGCCACAAAAGGACATTACTTGTTTCTTCTTAACTGCAACCTTCAGCACCACCACCCTCTTATACACAGTTCCCATTTTTCCAGAAGCGTCCCCTTGATTTTGGAAAGTTTGGACTCCTTGTTGGAATTACTGTCACCCTCGCCAGTTACACAATGTGAATTGCATTGCTTTCCAGCATCTCAGACTTCACCATGTCACCCAGCACTTCCTTCGAAATCTCATTCTCCCAAAAATCTGGTAAACCCAGGATGAGAAGATTCATACCCCTCATCTTCAAGATAGTATGCCTTCAACTCCAGTTGTGAAATTAAAGTGATTGCTCAATTTTTTACAATCTCGCAGACCATCATGACCCCTTTTCAAGTCAGACCACCAGTTGCACTTGAAAAGTTTTCAGTTTGTTCTACGTTGACATGATCTTTGTCTTTACACTATTTATGTTGCTTTGTAAATCCTTTACCACTGGCACAAGTCGCAATGTTCCTCTAGAAAAATCTGATCCTGATGTTCCTGCACTATCTGCTGACTCCCGAGACCAGATGCGTGACTTAGGAGCGAAAAAGTCTTGGCAAGTTTACTCTTCCTTTAGTTGTCTTCTGCATCGTGAATCATTTCTCAGTGTAACAGGACTGAATGCAACCAACAAAAGGCTCCAATGATGACAGGATGTCCAGCACGTCTCCTTTTGGCTATGGTTCTACACTCTTCCCAGCAGGACGTGTGCACAATGAGAGCCAATACACGTTCAGGCCATTACGTCAACATTAGCCACATCGATGCAGTACCATCATGCAATACACTCATGAAGATACACGCTTCCTGGTGATAAGTTCCGTCTGTTAAGCACTTCACTCCAGGCAGTACAGCTTGCCCTGAGTATCCATTCGAACTGGGGAACTTCAGAAGCTCACTCAGCTCCACTGCCCTCAACATCATAGGAAGTGTGCTATAACCACAGCCTTAGTCTGCAAAAGCTTCGAGCAGATGTCGCTATCATAAAAGCCTCTGAACAGCAAGAGAGAGCTGTGGTACTCCAACAAGATAAGGAGTCGGGGCACCATGAAGAAGAAGTAAAAGTAAAACCAAGGGAGGGTCTGCACCTTCTACTTACTCTAGCAATGCAGGGGCTCACCATATTGTTTGAGAGGATTGAGCAGGCAGAAAACGGAGCCCTAATTGAGCTCACAAGTATGGTGGCTGCGTCGAAGCTCAGCATGCCCACATCTCCCACTTATACTAATTTAGGAAACACCCTACACTTCGTCTACTGTGCCACTGGAAAGAAGGATATGAAGTAAGTTTAGTATTAAGAGTCTTTCTCTTTGAAACTATGAACGTTATTCTTTCAGAGCAAACATTATTTCAACCATGCTCATTGTATGTTGAAATTCTCGCATAAGATTTAATGCAGAATAGTATGCTAAATTTGGATGACAACTCCTGTCTGGTTACCCCCTTGCTATCTGGCTAATTCTTAAGTACTAAAAGGGCCGGGTTAGCATCTCACAACTGGGAGTATGTGCACTATGGATGCAGGTCCAGTCCTATTCCCTTCAAAAGCTTACACTCTAAATGGTGCTTAGCAACATCCCAACTCCACCACTGGGAACCAGCCAGCAAAATGACATATCTGAATGATTTAACCATGCAATAAGCTGTCCCTTTGTCTGCTAATAGGGACTGGGAATGAAGGATTGGACTTCCATAGCATAGTCACTAGAAACATGTCTACCATGTCCTGCCTGTTCTGGGCAACAAACTTAGGGATCTTGGTGAAGGACAGGAAGGCACCTCCCAGAAAAGCATTCACCATTGTTCCCACCAGATGTGGGCTCCGGCTGAGTAAAACCACAACCTGGCCATGTTCAGTCTTAACACAAACAAGTAACTGGCACAATTTCCCCATTTTCTCAATTCTGCTTCAGAAAAAAGATGGATATAGTCTCCATTCACTGGAGTTCCACTATCATTTCTCAATACTTTAACACAGGATATGGTCTCTTGATAGACACAAGACTGCAAAAAGCACACCAGAAGTTCAAACAATTGATGTGCAGGTGCAATCTCCGTTAGTCATACAGCCACATCGTGCAGCTCTACATATCCTGCTGGGGTCCGATTTAACAACATCTTTGGTGCAGATGTTAAATTTCTTTTACTAAGCCATGCCCCCTTGTGTTCCAAACACCACTGAAAACGTAAGACTGGCTTCTTCAGACAATGGTACAGCCTTTTTGCTTCTGAGTCCCTTTCTCAGAAAAGGTCTATAGACAAGGTTATAGAAAGAAGCAGGCCCGGAAAAATCATCTGGATAGAAGAGGCAAGATGCCCTACATTTCTGGGCAGAATCCTCAGAGACACTCTCTAGAACCCCAGACTTATCAAAGTCGTACCTGAATTCCACAGCAGAGTTCTTATGGGCACCAAGGCAGATCACACCTCCTTCACGACACACCCATGTAAGACAGGGAAAGAGCAAGTTGACTAGGGGAAAAAGGGAATGGGAAGGAAAACAACCTGCTGGCTTACTTGTAGTTCAGGGCACATGTGGACAAAATGCCATATTACTCTGTCTTAGTGTTAAGATCAGCCAATACCATCAAGAAAGACCTATATCACACCCGACAATTTCAATCCTGGTCTTGGCTGTTCATTTCCTGAATAAAAAATGTATGTATAGCTAAAGAAAACGCAGAACATATAATACTTAGATCTTCAATCACTTGTTATACATTTATCACTTTACCATCATACCTACTTTAAATCCAGTCACTAATATTTATAAATATTTTAGGAAAGATGAGGTGAGATTTAAATATCTCGTCTCTTTAAAGTCTTTCATTACAAATTGCAATACATTTTCAGAGAAAAGGAAATTCCATAGGTCACCACATGATAACTTAATGTGCCATAAATGAGTACTGAATTGGTAAAGAATATCTTCGGAGACAATCAGTTACATCTCTCATCTTCAGACCAAAATGAAGCCACCAAATTCATAAAAAAGTCCGGGAATTTCTCAAATTCACAGCACAGCAGAAATTCCTTACAGCTTCAGCTTCTGAACCTAAATGTCTCTACTGCCATTGAATAGAGTGCGTCTTCAACGGTGTCTAGTTTCATTAATCATAAAGAGCTGGAAAGCATCTGCTCTAGCTGAGGAACTTTCTAAATCTGTTTTATATAACATTATGAGATGTCTGATTTAAAAAACAATATGGTCAAAGGAAGATCGGGATCGGACGTCATATTCCTTCTTACTGTGGAATTCTGCCACATCATCTGTAGAGCTAAGATCATATTATCTGTACTTCTTTGACATTCTGAATTAAGGTAAAAGACATACTCAAGAACATTATTTTTGTTTTGACCCTCTAAGTCCTTTCCTCCTTCTCCTGGCAAGGATTCACTGTACCTTTTTTTTCTTGATCAAAGCCACATGGCTTAACTGAATCTGCCACTATCCCAAGATCCCCATGGACTGCCTGTGTGTTAGGCAATCTTCTCCAAAATGCCCAAAAAGCCCAGATCCTCAAAAAAGTCCATAGCAAAGTTACCTTGAGAACCTAACACCTCTATTCTTTGGCCCCAAAAATGATATCATCCAAATAAGTAATCAATTTGGCTCCCAAGACCCTCAGACAGGCTCTTCATTATGCACCAGGTTGTGGATGACAGGATAAAAGGGAATACTTTGAGCTCCCAAATCTGTCCCGTCCAATGAAATTCAAGGAACCTACAATGGAAATTGTCAGGGTACCATTAGATAAATGTTCCACAAATCAAGTCTGGCCAGGCAATTCTTCACCAATAAGAAATCTCTGAGGAAGGGGATCCCCCATCTTAAAGTGTCTGAATACAAAAAAGGAATTGTGGTCCCTGAGGTTTGTCATGCAGAGTCACAGTGTCCCTTCTTTTTTCATTAAAAATCAAAAATTAAGATCTTAGACACAAAACAGATACCCCATCTTAAAGTGTCTGAATACAAAAAAGGAATTGTGGTCCCTGAGGTTTGTCATGCAGAGTCACAGTGTCCCTTCTTTTTTCATTAAAAATCAAAAATTAAGATCTTAGACACAAAACAGATAAGTGCATATCTGTTTTGGCCTCTAAACTGAGAATATCATGATCTATCAAAACGCGCTCTTCTTGAAAAAACTGTATGGGCTTTGATCATACACACAGGACACACGGGATTGTATTTTAAGCTGCAGAGAACGACCCAGCATGAAATGGTTGGCTTCAGCACTGCCCGGCCTTTCTTTGCTCCAACATACCCCAACAAAGAGTTGGTCATCCACCCAGAACTCTTTTGTGTGGTCAAGATGGAATGACAACGCTCCTTTTGGGTCCAGTTGATGGTGTCACTCCTCTTCTTTAGAGGGATGCAGTGGAGCAAAGAAGGTGGGCTGGGTGATGTTCTGACCCAGATGAAATGGGGTCACCACCTTGGGGAGGAAAGAGGCACGAGTTCTGAGTACCACCCTGTCTGGGTAGATAGTGAGATACAGTGGCTTTGATGACGGGCTTGCATCTCACTCACCCTTCTGGCAGATGTGATTGCCTCTAAGAAAGCTGTCTTGATGGTGAGCAGCCAGAGGGGACAGTTGTGCAAAGACTCGCAGGGAGCACACATCAGAAATGTGAGGACCAGATTTAAGTCCCATTGGGACATAATAAAGGGCGTAGGGGGAAACATATGTACAAGCACTTTGAGGAATCTATGAACAATGGGGCAGCCGAAGAAATGCCGATAAGGCAGAAAGATAGCCCTTGATAGTCCTCAAGGCAGAACTCTGCTGGGCAAGGGAAAGAATGAAGAGAAGAATACCAAAAAGAGAAGCAGGAAGAGGATCAATAGACCTCTCTGTACAATAGTATACAAATTGTTTCCAACGGCAGGCATGTACTGTTTTAGTGGAGGGACACCTGGCTGCCAAAATAACTTTACAGACTTCAGGAGGCAGGTCAAAAGCCATCAACTGCAGCCGCTCAATATCCATGCATGAACACTGCTGCGACAGAAGATCCTCCCGAAGGGGCAGCCTTATCGGAGGATTGATCCTCATTTCAATAAGCTTGGGATACTAGACTCTCCGTGCCCAATCCGGAGCCACTAGGATGACTTGGGCCCAATCGTTCTTGATCTTCTTGAGAACGCTGGGCAGGAGTGGTATGGGTGGAAAATCGTACAGGAGACCTGAACTCGACTTGCGACGAAAAGAGTCGCCAAGCGACAATACTGCTGACTTTGCATGTTCTCTGTGGAGGCAAACAGATCTAACCAAGGCCCTCCCCACTGCTAAAAGAGTCCTTGAATCACCTCCGGATGGAAATACCACTCGTGATCCACTAAGCATCACCGGCCGAGATCATCCGCCCTGGCGTTCAGAGAACTCGCCAGGTGTTGAATCACCAGGGTTATGCCCTGCTGTTCCAGCCATGTCCAGAGACGCAAAGCCTCTAGACAAAGTGTATGACCCCACACCGCCCGCTTGTTGCAGTACCACATTGCGGTGGTGTTGTCCGTGAACACCTGCACTATCTTCCCTTTCACAACAGGAAGAAATGCTTTCAAAGCCAGTCGGACCACCCAGAGCTCCAACAAGTTGATATGGAGTCCGGATTCCGCCGTAGACCAGAGGCCCCTGACCTCCGCCTCTCCCAGATGGCTGCCCCATCCCAGAAGTGACGCATCTGTCACTACTGTGAGATCTGGTTAGGGAAGGGAGAGGAGTCTGCCTTTGACCCAATCGCAGTTCACTAACCAGCACTGCAGGTCTTTTGCAGTTCCCTTTGAGATCTGAACCATGTCCGTAAGATGTCCCTGATGCTTTGCCCACTGGAACTTCAAGTCCCACTGCAGAGCCCTCATATGCCATCTTGCATTTTTTACTAGCAGGATGCAGGAAGCCATGAGTCCCAACAGCTTCAGTCTGTCTCACTGAAATCCAGGATAGAGGCCGAAACATCGGAATCATAACCGGAATATCCTTGACTGGCTGCTCAGGAGGATAAACCCAAAACTGCACTGTGTCCAGAACAGCTCTGATGAAACTGAGTTTCTTAGAGAGAGTCAGGTGTGACTTCAGCATGTTTATAGTGAACCCCAGTAAATGCAGGAGGTCCGCCATTATCTGAAGGTGGGTGATGATAGCCCAGGTTGTAGGGCCCTTAAACAGCCAGTCGTCAAGGTAGGGGAAGACTTAAATCCCCAACCTGCGCAGATGAGCTTTTACCACGGCCATCACCTTGGTGAACACCCGAAGGGCACTGGTGAGACCGAAAGGAAGCACGGTAAACTGAAAGTGCTCGTGGCTCACCTTGAACCACAAGTAACACCTGTGGCCGGGCAGGACAGGGATGTGAAAATACACCTCCTGCAAGTCCAATGCTACCATCCAGTTTTCTTGGTGTAGGGCAGACAAGACCTGAGATAGAGTGAGCATCTTGAATTTCTCCTTTTTGAGGAAGAGATTGACATCCCTTAAATCCAAAATAGGGTGAAGACCCTTGTTCTTCTTTGGAATCAGAAAGTAGCAGAAATAACAATCACTGCCTACTTCTGACAATCAGGACCCTTTCTATGGCTCCCTTGGCCAAGAGAGTCGTAACTTCCTCATTGAGCAAGGTTAAATGCTCCTCAATCAGCCGTTTTTTCAATGGAGGGATAAAGGGAGGGGAAGACTGGAAGGGGAGGGAATAGCCCTTCTTTATGATCTGCAAGATCCATTTGTCTGATGTTATGGACCGCCACGGAGGGAGATGAAATCAAATCCTCCCTCTAAATGGATGAACATGGTCTTGCAGAACCATACTAGGAGGGATTGGGCATTGCGGAAGATGTGGGGCTGGCTGGTGGCCGACCTCTGGCTAGACCCTCTGGGTCTGAAGGTACCACGACCTCATCCTCACACTGGATGCTGGGAAGCTGGAGGACAGTGGGTAACCTGCGGTACCCCGCCCCACCCAAAGCCTCAAAAGGGGCAATAGGCAGACTGCTAGCAAGTGAGTGCCGAGAGGCCCAAGGATCTGGCTGTGGCTTGAGAGTCCTTGAACCGCTCAAGCACCGAGTCTGCCTTCTCACCAAAAAGGCGTGATCCACAACGAAGGGCATGTCCATGAAATTTGCCTGGACATCCCCCCCGAAAAGCCAGTGATATGCAGCCAGGCTTTGCGACGAAGAGCCACTGCTGAAGAAATCGCCCTGCCCAGTGAGTCGGTCGTGTCCAAGCCACACTGAATGGTAAACTTGGCTGCATCTCTCTCATCCTTGACAGCTTGGGTGAGTCTCCTGTACGCCCTCTGGGACCTGGAGCAGCACCTGTGCCACCATATCTCACAAAGTATGGGAAAAATGGCCCAAAAGGCCTGAGGTGTTTACAGGCCTCAATGCCAGGCTGGAGGAAGAAAACATCTTCTTCCAAAGTTGATACAGTCTCTTGGATTCCCTTTTCATGGAAGCGGAAGGGAAGGTACCACGGAATGTGGAGGCTTGGACCACCAAACTCTCCGGTGGGGTGTTGGGTGAGGAAACTAGGAACGGTAGGAGCTGGTCGATGGCGGCGGCCTATTATCCTATTCACAGGAGCTCCTGTTCTGGGTTCGGTCCACGTCCCCAGCAGGACATCAAGAAGGACCTCAGCTGCTCTACGCATCACCATGGTGTATGATTCTTCCTCCTCCTCCGTAGCCACAGAAGGAGGTAAGAGCATACCAGCATCTGGAGAAGTAGCTAGTCTGCAGACTTCCACTAGATCCTCATACCAGTCCTGCTCCCCTAATCCATATTTCAAAGGGTCCTCAAACCCCTTCTACTCCTCACCTGTGTCTGGCTGATCATAATATGCCTCAGACACTGATCTGGGCTGAGTCGGCACAATCAAAGTCGGAATCTGTGTCAACATTCAAGCTCCGGATCAACAGGAATGAAGATGGGGCTTCCACCACCAGTGGGTGTAGGTGGTGGGGGGAGCGTCAACGTCAGGCCCGGCACCGGAGGAGACAGACTGAGGAACCAGCACCAGTCCAGATCTAATAACGGATCCTGGGGTTCCCAATGGCACTGAGGCCGAAGCCACCGGCGTCAAACCCGATGAGGCCCCTGCTGACCCCACGGGATCCGAAGACGCACCCGCGGGGGCAGCCCGCACAAAAAGGAGGCACATGGCTTCATAAAAGTCTTATTTGAGTGCGGGTTGCTCCGGCTAAGGGGGAAGATGCGAAGTTGGCCCTGGCAACGGCTCTGCGAAACCGTGCTCAGAAAGTCAATGTTCCTGAGACGCCTCATTGGCCTGACAGGCGTAGTGAAGTCGAAGTCCGCTTGCACTTCTTCTTCTTGTGCCTCTTCCCTGAGGACCTTGAGTGGGAAGAAGAGGACTTGGGACTCCTGGAGCGGTTCCGCAACCTCCTCCTTGAGCAGGACCATGACCTCCAAGGAGTCGCACCAACCGAAGTTGACTGCCAGGCCACCATGAGCTTTAAAGACCTCTCTCAAAGCCTTTGGGGCCATGGCCCGGTAGTCAGGGCACGACTTCGAGTCGTGGTCCATGTCGAGACACCAGAGACATACTTGGTGGGAGTCTGTCACTGACATGGCGCGATGACAGGCGCCACACGGCTTGACCCCCATCTTCCTAGATGACAGCTTCCTCACACAGATGAAAAAATTCTTTGAGAAAAGGCTTGCCAAAAAAGGCAAAGGGTAGCTCGATCCTGGACCTGCGCTTAACTGGCACAGAAGGAAAAGAACTGACATACACGTGCTGGGGAGGTGCCTTTATAAGCCACTGTGATGTCACAGACAGCTCTAACTACACTGACGAAGCCACGCAGAGCAGGGCAATGCACGCGGATCCGAACGACGCCACCCGACGGCGCACGCAGGGTATTGCTCAGCAAAAAGATTCCGGATTCGAAGCTGATGCCAGGAAATTCAAAGGTAAGGAATCTGAGTTAGAAGTCTCTATCAGATACTATTTCCTTGGACCAGTAAATCTAAATGAGTTCCTGATTTAAAAAAAGTAATCTAGTACTCAGCATCGTTCTCAGCTCATAATGGTTCTGGTATCGGATCTTGTACTGTGAGCATCCTAAATATGCTGGTTCTGTTGCTTCAAAACAAAGATTCTGTCCATGTATGGCAATCCTTATAGTGACTGATTTATAACTGGTCCAGATGTTTACCTATCTTCTAACGTTGGATACCTTCCAGCTTGTGCAGAACCTGGAACCTTCTCTTTCCGGGTTTTTTAATTTAGAGACGCATTTAAGTAACTGGTGTAGCAAATAAGTCACATTGTATACACATCTGTACTTCCTTCCACTGTGCATGTGCTTGTGTTGGTTTTGGCTGACTGCAGAGGCATACAGAGTAGAGTGTGGGGAATGTATAATATCCTAAAGACTAAGACTAAGGGAGTTACCAGGAAGGTAACCTTCATCTTTCTCCTAATACTGTATCTCTGACCTGGAGCCGCAACTGGTTCAGCTCAGGATTTAGGGGCCTACGAACCTCTCACGTTATCAGAAAACCCTAGTGAACCTGGGATACATGGTGGCAAATTGAGAACTGGGGCAAGGGGACACCTTCACTCTTTTGAGACTGGGAAAGAGATTAAAATAAATAATGCAAGACTGTGGAAAGGGAGGTGTTCGTGGGGAAGGCTTCTAGAAAAAAAATTGAGAAGTTCTGGGCGCATGGGGTCCAGTAGGAACACACTAGATCATGTGAATGACTAGAGGGTGGCACGCTTTCCCGAGAAAAGTACGAGCAGCTGGATGTGACTAGCAGGGCCCAGTGTGCAGGAAAGTGCACTCTACTATATAGGGGGCACGGTAAACACCAGATTCGTCTACACACAAAGTACATAACCGGACCGACTCAAGTTGCATGCTGCGGGGGCAAAAGGGTAGACGGTCAGGGTTGGCATTGTCAAACATGGTACTGTGTAGCTGCTGAGTCACTGTATTCTTGTACTTTTTCAACAAAAAATGTAAAAAATAAAATAAAAAAAATAAAAATAAAAAATGAAAATTCTGCAACTGCCTATTGCTAAAAGCAACACCTAGTGGTAATCTGTCAGCAAATCCACCATGCAATACAAGTGATCACACCTAAAAACTATCTGAATGTCCACTGTACAAAAATCATCTGAGCCTGTACTGCTATCCAAGTTAGCCAAGATCAGCTGCTTATGACGAGGCGGCTGATGAGAAAGCAGATTCACACAATTCAAGAATTCTGGCAAAGCTGACAAAGTAAGGCCAAGGCCGAAAATCAGCACCACAAGCACTATTACCAGAAGTAAATGCACTGGGGTCACTAGTAGTTGCAGAATAAATACTGTGCATAGATAGACACTGGTGCCAGCTTGGACTCAACTAGAGAGCACCGAGAATGTTACCAGGGTCACTGGTAATGGCTGAATTAGTTGTGTCTTGGGTAATGCATAGACAGGTACTGGTGCCAGACTGGAATCAACTAGATAGCACACAATGTATCTCTGGCCAATAACATGGCACTAAAAGCACTGAGGCATACTGAGGCCAGGAGCGAAGACAGCAAGGTGTAAAAGCTGCTTTCTGGTGAAACTGAATCTTGCATGTCTGGATCAGTTGCTTGCCTGGATAGTAAACCGAGTTATCAGAGACATTTGAGATATCTTCAACAGCATAAACCTTTCCAGAGAGGGAAAGCTGGAATTTGTGTAACGTGAAAGCCCATTTGAGGCAAATTACCTATACCAAGGGACCCTGGAAAAATCCTACACAGAGAGGCAAGGATTCAGTCCTTAAACACAGCATTAATGCTAAAAGGATCTGTTGAGAGAGAACAATAGGTTGCACCTAACATCAGATTTGACAATGAGTGGAATTGATAGGGTTGTGGGTGGGTCCATACGCCTTCGTTTTTCAATCCTGGGGCTGTCGTTAGATCCTCCATTTTCACAGTATAAATAAAGTGATGCATTAAAAAAGTAACTTGCTCCTTGATCATTCTGATCTTGAGCATCTCGATGCCTGCTATTCCAAAGACTTGCCCCACCTGGACAAGGAGCGTTGCTCTAACAATATCAATGCCTTAACAGTAAGCATTGGCTTAATGATGATTTTAGGCAGCAGCGGAGATGTCACAATATAAAATATGTTCACAAATGGGATATGACCCAAGGACAACTGCCAGTTTGAACTGGAGATCCATAAGGTGTCAGGCACAGATTGACTTTGGGTGCAGTGGTAACTTTTTTATTGCATTTGGCAGATGGCTGACACCTCTCTCACTAGCCTACTTCTACTCTCAGCACAAAAGCAGCATTCCTATAGGCCCTCTCATTAGGAGGTCGGTGGGTTATAAAAGGAGCCTTTTACACTAATTACCTACTTACTACCTGCAACCATATTATGCCCATGGTCAACATCCTTAATTGTACTGTTTGCACTGAGTGTAATGATCTATGTAAAGGTTCCAGAAAAACACATTAGAAAAGATCACCAATACAAGCTTATTTTTATTTTAGAGACCTCACCCACTTTTCTTTTGTTATTCACTCTATTTTTGCACTTCTGTCGTAATTACAATCCTCATTCTCTTCAGCCACAATTTTTTTACCCGCAAAGTAATTGAAATGTAAAATGTTATTTTTAATTATAATGTTGTTTTCAGAGTATACCATTTTTTCTGTACTAAATTATGACAATATTAGTTTCCAATCGACAAGCGGCTTTTCAAAATAATCAGTTTTCAATTTTTCGAAATTGAAGTGGGTTAATTATTGAAAGCCTTGTGAGGAACTACACGCAGCCTCAGTTCACACCCTGAAAAAAACATGAAGCAAACTATGTGAAGTGTGATAGGAAGTAATGAATGTCAAATTCTAGTCCACTATAGGGGTAAACCACTGTTCCCATGACCCATAGTTTTTGGAGGGAGGTCCTTGCTTGGTTCTGGAGAGGGCCTCATGTATCCCTATTGGGCAGATCACTGACTAGATAACTCTACATGGTGAGTTAGTGCTCGGTTCCGGCGTCCACACACATCCTACACAGGGATTTAAGAGGGCTGCCTTGCTGCAAGCTGAACTAAAGAGGGCAGGGGTAAAGGAAGGGTTGTTTGTAGGGGCAATACAAACCCCCTGCATTGTACTGTACTGTCTTTCCCTAGAACGAAGTACAATTTACCATTGTCAAAGACTCCGGCTTTCTCAAAGTCTCTGGTTCTTCTTGTTTAGCGTCAGCTGTACGGGGCAGGGCTGACTGAGATACCCCATAGGCCTACAACTGGCTCATAGAAGACAGCACTACCGACAATTAGCAGCAGTAAAAGACAAAGAACCTTCAGAGCACATAGTCTATCCCAATTTTTTGCAAACAGACTTTAATTTTGCGATACAAGATATGTTGTAGTAGGACACCATCCAAAATCTCCAGTCACTAAAGAGTTGCAAAATGCTTTTTGCAAAATCCCACCTCCTGTGATTGGCTGCAAACACAGGGATGTTGGCCTGCAAGAAACACTCCGGGTTTGCAGTCCTAAATAGATCTGTTTTTAAAAAGATCAGCCCGTTACCTAAAAGAACTGCAGTTGCTTTTAAAAAAAAATCCTATTTAGGATGACAGTGGGGGGAGCTGACAGAGAACCACACAAGGTCGCCCAACACTATTCCCAAAGGGGAACAGCACAGAGAATGTATCTCTGGATAGATTCCTTTTACGAATCAGTTTCCACCGCTTTTGAGGAGTCTGTTACTATGCAATGGTTTGCAACACCTGCATCACAAACCATTGATACATAGCATTGCAACGGTGCCCATGAAAGTCTGTGAAGGCATCCAGCAGTTGCTAAGTGAGAGAGTGAGAGATTATGGTGGATGAGTCAGCAGATAAGAGAGAAAGTGACGTGATGACTGGCTGGGTATGCTGGTCGATAAAGAAATGTATGATAAGTGGATTTTGTGTAAGGAGGTGGTATAAGCAAGTGAATGAGTAAGGGAGGATGGATGAATAGATGTGTGAAGTGTGGATAAGTAAGGGAGTGGAAAGTAAGAGTAAATGGTACGTGATTAAGTGGATGCACGATCATTCTACACATATGTGAAGTGGGCCTCTGGAGATGGTAGAGTATAGAGGCTGGCTCTTAGGGAAGTTCCTGGCTTGGACTTCTTGCCTCAACTGAGGTTGAGGGAGCAGGCTTGTGCTTCCTGCTGTCTCCTGTGGAAAAGGAAAACCATTTGGAGTCTTTGGTCAAAAGACTTTAATGAATAGAAGCCCTTCACAAGCTGGAAAAGAGGAGGAGTGTGGCTGGTACCACATGGATGGCACTCTGCAATTCACTGTGACAAAGCCAGCCTTGAACTGCAGAAGGATATCTCCGTCATGCAATCATACAGGGTTTTTTTTTTCTTCCGGCGAAGGAGAGATTAATCACCATGTTCTTGCACTCCAGCTTAAAGTCTGAGCCAGGCTGCTGCAGCATGGCCAGACCGTATTAATGTTCCTAGCAGCTGTTTAAAGAGGTAGCTGGGCATCTGCAGCTTCTGTTTCACAGGTTCCAAGCCAAGACTGAGCAGGAACCAGTTCTCTTCCAGGGCATAGCATAGGCTAAAGGAGGCACAGTAGTTGAGGTAAACAATACATCTGGCCTTGATGACATTTGGCTTTGGTCTGCAGGAAGGAGATATCACCGGACTTATATGCCACCCTCCCATATGTCTACTGACATTTTGGCCCTAATTACAAGTGACCCAATTTTCCACACCTCAGACTTACCAATACCAAGGGTATTCATAGCCCCAGTTTTAATTAAATATGTTTTATATATATTGAACCCTCCCACCCAATTATCAATTCCTGAACCTTAAAAACCCCTTACTATCCCTCAACATTACCCGTCCCTAAACCCTAAAAATTCCTTACTACTTCTTAACACTAACCATTGCTGAAACCTGAAAACCCTAAAACCTCCTCACCACCCCTTTACACTACCCATCCCTAAACTCTAAAAAACGTTTCTACCCCTTAACCAGACTCATACCTAAACCCTAACAAAACCCATTACCCCTTCAAAGTGCCCATTCCCAAACTCTATAAACCACATCCTAACTCTATTTAAGTGATACTGTTTAAGTAATGTTAAAAACAATTAAAACGTATATAAGACATAATATACATATGTAAATATGCATATACACACACACACAAAACTGCTATGCCACTTAAAACCATAAAGAAATTCCTTACCTGAGATGTAAAGTGCCAAAATTTAAAAGTATTAAACATGTCCCTCAAATGATTTACCTGTAATGTAAAAACTCCAATGTACTTGCGATGTACTGATTGTGATGTAACATAAGTACATCTTCTGGGAGTGGGAAAAATCAGACCCATTGTTAGTTGAATCCTAGAGGTCCAGAAAGAATAGAGGAAATAAAGGGGGAAATTGGTAATTCAGGTCTGAGTCCCCCAGTAATTCCTCATTTTTTCCACAGACGTTTACTCAGAGATTTGACTTGTTTTCTGCAGCTGAAATCTCAGAGTTAAAGAACAATACTTATAATTCTGATGGGACACAACTGCGCTTCCCGGCCAAATCAGAATTAAGAGGTCATTCGTAATGAGAGGTCTTCTAGTGCATGTATGAAATATAGCTTAGCGCTTCAGAAAAGCAACCACCGCCACCAACACAGAGTGAACTGGGACATTCCTGTTCACGAAGACCGAACAATCCTTTAGGGCCCTTTATGCTAAAGGCATCCTCCTAATCTCCTTGAGATTCTAGTGTAAATTGGCCAAAGCTGGTCAGGAGGAGAGTGCTGCTATAGCCACCACGGTATAAATGCCCTTATTCAATGGCAGGAATGGCGGTGTCATGATTATAGCGCCTCCAAAATCTTGGCCAGGCAGGATGCAGGTCCTCGTGGCAACTGGTACTAGTCTACGGCTTGGAGTCCAGCTCCCTCAAATGGTCAGAGAGGCAGCACGTAGGGTGAATTTCTAGAGGAAACATCTGTCTGTGAAAGTACAGCAAGAGTGGCCAGAACCAGCATTTGCACAGGTGTCAGCAGTATGGCACAAACATCTGACAGCCTAATGGTTGTGCCTGGTAGACCATCAGAAAATCCTATTCCTGTAGGAAATAGAATGGGGGAGTAGGCTGCAAGGTAATGTATTTGACTGTTGGGTTCTTCCTGTCGATATAATCTTAGGTCTCTTGGAGGATTAGTGCACCATTATACTGATTACTGATACCAGGACTGAGTGCAGGTACACACCATATGAATAGTTCCCATGCACAATATGCAGAGGTTATGTGGACTTTAACAGCTTGAAACCTGAGAAGTGCAGAAGAGGTTGTCCATTTTGGAGGTTGGGGGAAATGGAAGGAGAATAGCAAACAATGTAAATGCAAGAAAGACCCAGCTAATTGGATGACTGCTCTACAAAAGGGATTAATTAACAATGACAGAAGTAAGACCTGATACACACCACTGCAAAGTGTAAATTAGCAGGTGGAGGGCATGCAGCGCAAGGTGTAATAAAAAAGTGTATGCCGTTCTTGCACATAAAGCTCTTTCATTGTCATAAAACACCTATGGGGGTGTAGTCTAGAGACACACTGACTGGCAAACGTCCCTAGAGGTCCAGTTATCAGCCCCCACTACAGTGTGTTGCTCCTGCAGCTGGAGCTCAGAGCTACACAGCAATAAACTGAGGTGTGTTGTAGCGGGTGGCACTAAGAAAGCTGTAAACTTTGTGAATCCAGAAATAAAAGGCAGAGGAGGAAGTCTCCAGAGTTCCGTGTCGACAACAATATGGTCGGTGTCATGGAGGTAACATAGCAAGCAGCTGAGGAAGCTGGCTGGGAGCTCGACATCCTGGGGCTCTGATATGTAATATGTTCAATATCTTGAACCGTGGCCACTGATCCTTTTTGGAGTTACTTCACGTGTTTTTTTTTTAATGCATTAGTTGAGCATATGATCCTGAGTCAGCAAGAGTCTCTGCTTCACAGCAGTGCAAGCAGGGGAACTTTGTGCACTCTGACCGCCTCCCAAGGTTTGCTTGGATACCACGTTTGCAGATGTCGCGGTCTGGAAGAGGAGTGTCGGTGGACAAGCGATATGTCCTAGACAAAAGAAATTGTTGTAACCCACATGTTTGAAAGAGACTCTTCAATGGAAGCAGTAAGTGGGCAGTCCAGTACTGTTAGAAATAAGGCATCAGATTTTTAGCCAGCGCAAATGTACTCAAAATTCTATTTTAGGACCAGAGGCTCTGATAATGCTTTCACTTTCTTTACTGTCTCAATACAGCAGGCAATCAACCGGCAGTAAAACAAAAACAACGAAACCCATGATGCTTTGCAACAGGTCACATGTACCAATCACTATCCGAGAACCCTGCCCATAAATAATATGACCTCTAAAGTCACTTCCTCTTTCTTTGCTGCTCCACCACAGAAAAGTACTCACTTGTTTTACTTGATGATTTCAAATGTATGGAAATTACTTGTGTATGCCTTTTTTCTTTCAAGATTTTGTACGCGAAGCAATTCTGCTCACATATCTTTATTTCTATCAGCGCTTTGCGTGCTTAGTAATTTTCGGCTTCCTGCCGTTTACTAGCCCTTTTTGTGTAGTGGGAGTGGTCTACGCATTTAGCGCGTAGTCCTATTTTTATTTCCCTCTCCCTTGTGACATCACACTGCCGGTATTATGAGACGATCTTTTTAGAGTTATTCCTCTGGGAGACTGGCTTGCGTATTTGCATCGCGTGCAACAGGCGCCCCCCACTCTGTTCCTCCTTTGTGCTCCCTATGAGCCTATTTTGATCTGAAAACGTGGTCTTAGAAACTTCTACGTAAACGTGCTAATGAACATAACTATAGTTCTAAAAAAAGATTCTGTTTTTTCTTCATCCTCATCAGATAAAAACTCCTCTTCAGATGAATTGATGACTTGGATGCTCCAGAACCCAGTAAGAAACCTAAAAAGCAAGCTCCTCCTCTCTTGGCCCTGGATTTTGACCCTACAGAAATTATTCACCACAGGGCGTTCAATTGGGTTCCTTTCCCAGAAGTTGTGAAGTATGTTCAGTCCAATATTCATAGGAGCTTCGATAAAGAAGTACAATCACGCCTTTGGGCGGAATGTCCTTGATCAGATCTAGATGGTAAGGTTACTGACACTCCAGAAATAGACCCTACCATGGTCACCTTCATGAAAAAATCTGCTAAAGACCCAAAAAAGGGTTTAGATAGGTCGTGGAGTAACTGCCAAGATAAGTTACTTGACTTGTCTGGCCTGTTAAAGATTCTTGATATGGCGTTGCTTGCCAAGGAATCAGGGACCTCTGTGGACACTGATGTACTGATTGGTTGGGTTCAAAGAGCCGTTTGTCAACTGGGCAATACGAATTGCGTGGTTTCTTCTGAACGCAGAAAGTCCATTCTCATGCATATTGATCTGAAACTAAATGATGTAGCCACTTAAGAGGCAGGTCCTTCGGTGGATGGCTTACTTTTTGGTTCTTCCTTTATTAAAGAACTGGCTAAGTTCTGTTCTACTTTCTCCTCCCTTTACAAGGCACAGATGTCCCTTAAAAAGGTGTTTAAACCAGGCCTTTTTCTCAGGGCTGGCCGTTATGGAGGGCGAATGCCCGGCTGAGGATCTTTCGCAAGTCCTCAGTACTACTACCCCAGAGGGAGAAGAGGTTGGTACGGAGATCAATCTGACTACCTTCTACCCCACCTGCTCCAGAAGAGTATGCTCCAGGTTTCGTAGAGGCCCTCGAAGGGGACAATAAGGAGCAATTCAAGAAGCTGGTTACTCAGGTGAGCACTGTATCACGTTCTCAGGTACTTCTTGGGGGCAGAGTGGGATTGTTTCTGGACATCTGGAAAAAGATTTCTGGGGAACCTTGGATTCTTCAGAAGGTCATGCGTTTTCATTTGGAGTTTATCAGTACTCTGAAACAATTGAAACCCCCTCTTCAAATGTGTTTTTCCCTAGCAGATCAGATCTTTATAGATTTAGAAGTTCAAGCTTTGATCGACAAAGGGGCAGTACCTTTTTCCTCCCCTCATCCATTCAGCTTTATCAGCCCCATACTTGTAGTAGACAAAAAAGGCGGAGTCATCGCCTGGTATTAAATCTAAAAGATTTCAATTTTTGGATCTTATACAGACACTTCAAAATGGAAGGGATTCACATGTTGAGAGATATTCTATTAGAAGGCGAATGGATGGTCCGCCTAGACCTAAAGGATACCTACCTTTCGATTCCCATTTCCCCCCCACACAGGAGGTTTTTACAATTCCTGTGGAAGGGCCACTGTCTGGAGTTCAATGCACTACCTTTTGGCCTGTCGTCAGCCCCCTGGTGCTTCACAAAGCTGATGAGACCAGTGGTGGAATTTCTGCGTACCAAGGGAGTATGTTTGATCAAATACTTGGACAACATTTTATTGATGGCTCAGGATATTCAGATTCTCCTGACTCATTTAGATTGGACCATTTGGTTCTTACAGGATCTGGGTTTCCTTATCAATGTGCCAAAGTCATTGTTGAATCCGTCTCAGGCGATAGACTTCCTGGGTTTCAGGATAGACTCAGTCCGCTCTCAACTTATTCTTCCTTCTCAGAAAATCAGCAGCATCAAGAGGGAATTGAGGTCTGCATAAATCAGTCCGACTGTATCACTAAGGAAGATTGACAGGTTAGTGGGCCTTCCACCCTCATCTATTCAGGCCATCTTTCCAGCTCCCCTCCACTATGGTGCTCTGCAAAGACTCAATATCTATCACTTGCAGAAGCGTCTGAGTTATTTGGAGCTGATTTCGTTAACTGATGAGGTGAAGTCGGAGATTCATTGGTAGCTCCAGCACATGAAAGCTTGGAACGGCAGGGCCATTTTTGGTTCCTACCCAGAGGTGATGATTGCATCAGATGCCAGTCGTTGGAGCTGGGGAGCTCACTGCGGTTCTTTAGTGACAGGGGGATTGATGGTCGAGTTCGGAGCAGACTCTTCACATCAACTGTTTGGAACTTCTAGTGGGCTCTTTTGCCATAAAGAGTCTATCCCCTCAGAAGACGGACTGCTGCATATTGTTCAAGATGAACAATATATCAGCAGTGCGATATGTCAACAAATTGGGGGGGGACGAAGTCCAGGATTCTGGCAGAGATTGCCAAGGACTTCTGGCATTACTGCCTCAGTCATCAACTGGTTGTCTTAGCGGAATATCTTCCGGGTGTTCAGAACACAATAGCGGACTGGAATTCCAGATTTCTGAGGGATTCCAGCGATTGGAAACTGGATCCAATGATCTTTCTTCAGATAATGAGAGAGTGGGGCCCTTACGATGTGGATCTTTTTGCGTCTCACCTCAACTCTCAGGTAACAATTTTTTTTCAGCTGGCGCCCGCTCCCTCTGGCAACAGATGCTTTTCTTCAGGATTGGACGCATTTTCGGGGGTATACTTTTCCTCAATTTCTGATGATTTCCAGGGTTCTGCCTCATGTACGATGACAGAAAGAAGAGATTATCTTGGTGACCCCATTCTGGAGAACCCAAGCGTGGTTCCCAATTGCTCTACATTTAGTTTCTGCTCTCCTGCTTCTCATTCATCCTCGTCAGGATCTTCTGATGAGTCCGGAGGGCCTTCAACATCCACTGATCATGTCAGAGAAACTGGTATTGATGGTTTGGATGGTTTCAGGTCAAGATGGAATTCCCCAGGCCTTTCACAGCAAGCTGCAAATTTCATCAATCAGGCTTAGGCAGCAGGCACTCATAAAAGAGATACTGGTGCAGATAGAGTAGTTGGTGTGACGGAAGGGGTATCGATCCCATGGGGTCAGACGTTGAGTTGATTGCAAATTTATTTGCCTGAACTTGCGAGTTCAGGCTTGGCATATAGAATGATAAATAATTTCAGATCAGCCATCTCGGTTGGACATGTACATATTTGAAGTTAAGCCTATAGGGGAACATTCCCTCGTTTGTAAAGTATTGGAAGGTATCCATTTGCAAAATCCTTCTCAAGCCAGATATTCTGTTTTATGGGATGTGAATATCATATTGAGGTTTTTAGACGCTTGGCCCTCCAATAGGTATCTTTCTCGAAAACATATTTCAGCAAAATTGACTATGTTACTATTTCTGATTTCCTATAAAAGGGTATCAGACGTCAGAGCTTTGGATTTGGCTGGGAGAGTTTATTCTCCTGAAAGTGTTACTTTTACCATCACCAGAAGGACTAAGACTAATTGCAGGTCAGTAACTTTTCCAATGTTTCCTCATAATTCAAAATTATGTGTAGTTCAATGACGGAAAGGTTATGAGGTGGTTATGGACGAATTCAGGCAAGATGTTAGAGGTCTGTTGGAAAATGGGTTATTGGTAGGGCAGGTAGGTACCTACACCTAGCAACAAGCCACCAACCTCCACATAGGTACAGTTAGGTCTCAGTAAATTAATCCCAGCTCAACCCTTGGTAGCTTGGCAACGAGCGTCAAGGCTTAACTTAGGAGACAAAGTGTAAAGCATTCAAATATCACAAAACAGTAATTAAATAAAACACAGGAAACAGTTTAAAAATCCAAAACCAATTTATAAAAATAGTTTATATTTTTATCTTTAAAATGACACAAAAACGATTAAAATCGGTTCAGGGGAACCGGAGATATGAATTTTTAAAGAATTATTACTTTTCTAGCGCTTAGAAACAAAAAGCGCCAATCGGGTCATCTGGTTGCACCTCGACCGGGGCAAAGTCAAACTTTCAGGCCGACCGCGATGGAGCCCTGCTCGGCTACAGGTCGCGGGAGGCCTCGGTTAAAAAGTTACCTTCTGACTTAGTCTTTATTTTGAAGTTTTTCTTCACCGGGACGAACCTGCCAGTTGAATCCGACCTCCTGGAGCCCTTGTCCGGATACGCGATGTGGGTTTCCTCGGTGGAGACTTTTACCTTCGGACTTAGTCGTTTTTTCGAGATGAAAATCCTTCGACCGGGGTAAACCTGGTTCTTGATCCGACGTCCATGGAGCCCTTCTCGGATACGATGGCTGGGAGGTCCCGGTCAACTTTTTACGTTCGGACTTAGTCTCTTTTTTGGATGTTTTTCTTTACCGGGACGAACCACGAAGTCAGGCCGGGTCGCGGTTGAGGCAAGCCGGCTAGAATTTCCGCGGCGGGTCGGTCCCTCTCTGGAGCTTTTTTCCAAAAATTCTCAAATCTTTTCCAAACTTCTGGGGCTTCACCCAGATGTTCTTTTAAGGTTCTTTTGGGGTCCACAGCTCACCCCAAGGGTCCAGAAGTTCTGTGATGGTCCTTGGGGGGGGTGCAGACTTCAACTCCCAGAATGCACCTGGCGCAAACTCCTTTTTGGCCACTGGACAGTGGTCAGCTGGTCGCTTTCTTCAGGAGTTGGTGCAGGGGACTCTGGTTTAGCAATTTTTCACCTGTAGCAAACAGGGAGTCCCTCCTTGAACCAGTTGAAGCCAGGCAAAGTCCTTCTTGTGGTGAAGCCCAAGTGTGCAGCTGGTGCAGTCCTTCTGAGTGCAGGGTCCAGGTGCAGGCCAGGGGTCCAGCAGGGCAGTCCTTCTTCTTCTTTAGTTCCTTTCTTGTTGAATTCTGGAGGGGATCTGAGGTGTGGGGTCAGGTCTGCCAGTTTTATCCTTGCTCCTGGGTGAAAAGCAGGGGGGTCCTGATCCTCCAATCAGGTACAGGGTCGTCCCCTTGTGATGACCACTTCCTGGGAAGTGTGGCAAAAATCCATCCCAGAAGGCAACAGTCTCCAAAAATCCAACATGGATGAATCTGATTTTTGGAGGTTACATCTGGCTGAGCCCACCCACTGGTGTGGCTAAAAATCATAAACACACCCCTCTCCTGCCCTCTCCTAATCTAATCAAGGGGGCATCTAATTGTCTGGGGTTGCAGGATGTGGGGGTGTTGTTGGGTGATGCAAATGTCCTTCTCTGCCTTTGAAGACCAGTTTGGCAGCCCTCCCCCTTCCTGCCTCACCATCTGCTGAGGGGAGATTCTCTCCCCCAAGCACATTCCTTTGTGTGAAGTCAGGCCACTTCACACCTCATCAAGGTAGCCTGGCAGAAGCTGCTGCAGGCTGGCCAATCAGAGCACAGCAGCAAAAACAATGCAGAGCTGAAATTGCCAACTTTTTAGGTAAAGTCTAAACTTTTTACCTGAACTAGTTATATTAAATCCAACAACTGGAAGTTGTGGGATTTATTATAACAATCAATTTGATACCAAATTCTTGGTATGTAACATTTAAGGAGACTTTAAAATTTAAAATAAAGTCTGCCCATTCTAGCCTATGAAGGCCATTTACTTCAATGAGGGAAAAACGAATTTGGCTCTTTTTACCTCACCAGGGCTTATAAATCTATTTTTATAAAGTCCCTGCTTATAGTTACATGGCACCCAGCCCTAGGGGCACATAGGGCACACCTTAGGGGTGACTTATATGTAAAAATAAGGTAGTTTAAGACTTTGGAAGTACCTTTAATTCCAAAGTCGAATTTGCATATAACTTTAATTTAAAAGCAGCCAGCAAGGCAGGCTTGCTTTTAAAATGACACTGGGCACCTCAGCAGTGCACCTAGGTGTGCACCACCTATGCTGTGGTCCCTAAACCTACATGCCCTACCATATACTAGGGACTTATAGGTAGGTTAACTTAGCCAATTATAATTAGCCTAATTTGCATATCCATTTTACACAGAGCACAGGCCCTGGGACTGGTTAGCAGTACCCAGGGCACCATCAAAGTCAGGAAAACACCAGCAAAAAGAGGAAAATGGGGGCAAAAAGTTTTGGGGCCTCTGCAATCAGCCCTGTTTTCTCACAAGGTCAATTATTAATATCTTTACAGGAACCATTTAAGGCGGTTTTGTCAGCTACATTATCGAGATGGATGAAATGGTTAATGAATGAAGCTGGTATAGATACCAAAAAATTTGGAGCTCATTCCGCAAGAGGAGCCATGTCTTCCAAGACATATGCTTTAGGTTCTCGTTTAGAGGACATTATGAGAGCAGCAGATTGGTCTTCTGAATCTACTTTTCGTAAATTTTATCACAAACCTGTTGCGGATGTTGCTACTGTGCTATTTGGACAGCTTTAAACAAGCATAATTGGAGCCTCCGCTCCTGAAATATAATTAAAAAAAATTCTAGCTTACGCATCTGGAATTTTCAATTCTATTAAGGACACGGAACGAGGATTATCCATCCCATATACACATTTATGTATCGTATCAGATATATAATTGTATTGAACTTTCAATATTATATGGTTATTTATGTTATGAATTTTGCCCTCCCTTATATTATTTTAGATTTGCTTAATGAATTGTTCATACATTTATTATGAGAGGTATTACCTTTCATTATTTGTTTGTGCTATTCAAGGATCTGATCAGAAGGCTACGTGAACTTTGTTGTCTTTCTGTGTTTGGAGAAGACAACATTATGGGCTTTGTTATCCTTGGAAGTTGCCTCTGGATATGGATACTGTTGAGCTCGGCTTGTGTTTTTACAAGCTTCCGGTTCTGATGATCGTAGGAACAGTTCATCTGTAAGACGTTTCGTTTCAGATGTTTGATTTTTATCTGACTCTGACAAAGAAAGATGAAGTTACTTTAGAGGTCATGTTATTTATGGACAGGGGTCTCAGGATGGTGATTGGTACATGTGACCTGTTGCAAAGCATCATGGGTTTTGTTGTTTTTGTTTTACTGTCTGTTGTTTGGCTGCTGTTTAGAGACAGTAAAGAAAGAGAAAGCATAATCCTCGCCTTCATGTCCTTAATAGAATTGAAAATTCTTGACGCATGAGCTAGAAAATATTTTAATCTTTAAAAAACGTAACCAGAAGGAGGCAAACAATCGTTAAGATCTAGGACAATAAAAAAAATGATGTAGATAGAAACAGTAAGGTAAACCAGGGAAGTGAATTTATTAGTACGCAAGACCGTGACAAAATACTTATAGCACTAAACGTATAGCACCCCCAGACACCCAGAAACCAAATTTTAATGTTCAAAGGCCTGAAAAAAGTGGGAGGGAAGGCAGTGACAAACATTTTAATAGATCAAGCACAAATACAATACCTACAACATCACTGAGATCTTTTTTAAAGTAAGTTTAGATAATATTAGGAAGGAAACCATTATGGCAGCGGCAGACTGGAGCCGACGTCAGAAAGTGAGCTCCAAAACATAATATGCTTACGTAAGAATGATATATCAAATGGGGCTTTCTTGAGAAACATTATGTAAGGAGTTATCTCTACAGTTGAAACAGCAATTAGTTTTCATTTCCTCACAGTGAAGAACAATTTAGAGAATAACAGTAACTCTCAGCACTCTGCTACCGAAGCTAAAAAATGTACATAAGAGTTTGGTTTATAGACCAGTACTGTGATACATAATTTGGCACTAAGTGAGTGTTCAGAAGAAGTTCATGGATTTGACACTCAAAAGAAAGAAGAGATTTGCAACTTCAGAGACACATCAGATAGATATACACGAGGCATGTGTGACATTAGAAAAAAAAGAGGGATAACTTAGCTACCCGCACTAAAGCACTGGAATACACAGTACAAGAACTCTGCATCATGGTAGCCATCTACGATGGAGCAGAGTTCTTGTACTGCAGAAAAAAATCATCAAAATGGAAACATTGAAAAATGAATGCTAGTCAAATCAACTTAAAATGCTAAATACTGCTGAAGAGCTAAAGAAGGCAATCAAATAGCCTTTGTGTTCAATTTATTAAAAGAAGCAACATCTTTTCTCAGTACATGGGTCAACCTTATGTCAGATATTCACGGAGTCCAAAGAGACACCTTTAAGGTCAACCCTATCCCCACAAAACAGTGGAAGATTTTAATGAACTTCTTATCCTTCACAGTAAGAGAACAAATACTAGTCACTGCTCTGATATCGAAATCGTTGCAAGTACAAGATCACTGCAGACACATGCTGCTCTACAGAAGTGAGACTGTGGGAAGTGAGTGGAAGAGCTGAAAACACATGCAACAAACGTTCAATAATTAGAGTCATGTGGAATAATAAAATGCACAAATAAAATACACAATTTTACTGAATCAGAAGTCAATGATTTAATTAAATATATGAGCTCTTCTGAATCCACATATCACATGAGCGCTAGCCTACATGTGTATAAAGAAAGCATTTAGAGATCGGGGTCTCTAAATTCTTGACTTGCAATGTGAACGGGTTAAGTACAAAGAGGAAGCAGTGCTTAAAACTAGAAAACCAACATGAGAATGACTACCAAGTAATCCTACAGGACACCCATTCACTGACTTATGAATGCAAAGCGCTTATTAAGAAGCAGAGGTGGGCGGTGAAAGTTATTTGTATGAATCAGATGTCTTGAACTAAAAAGTAGCAATTCTGGTTAGAATAAAAAGTAGACTGAAAGTGTTAGATTCTAGAACATAATATGCAGGTCTTTGGGTATTAACCAAAATCAATCAGAATGTCTTGTGTTGGGTTTTGTAGCTCTAACATTTATTAACTTGAACCATTAAAGAGTTTGGTTTCTAATCTTTTAAACCATACCTCCCTTTACTATAGAGGGTAATTTTAATATCCTCTAGATAACCATTTATATAGATCTTCACTGTGACTGTGTGCTCTACTCATCTGCGTTTACCTGTTAAACACAATTAAAGAGATGGGATAGTAGCAAATAGTTTACTCCATAAGGATCAAAAGGGATTTTCTCAGGCATACACTTGCATTAGCTGATGCACACTTGAATTGGGTTAATAGCTTTAGCCAGAGCCTGTAATAGACCATTAGCTGCATTA